>NC_052620.1:13502664-13871415 GCF_016545825.1 Eucalyptus grandis
CACAATCATTGAATGTGCTTATTGTGTCAAAAGGTACCGATTTTTCCACCGATATCAATATGCAACTTGGCTAAAAGTTTCCAAATCAATTGCCAATCGAGATATGAAGTGGAACATCTGTTCTGATTAGTAAAACCAGAGTGCTTCACAAATTCGCATTACCACTGAGACCATTTAATTGCAGAAGATGGACTATGTCACTAGACTGGGCTGTTTCTGGGAATTCTTTCAATTGTAATGCTTCATCAACTGATCATACGCAACTCATCACCGTAACAGAAAGAATAAACATCTCTGTCCAATTGAGGCCCAAGGAAATGCAGGTATATAACTTGAGTCTCTCAGCTAACATGTCTTCGCAGTGCAATAAATAGTATGCATCGCATGCAACAAGAGAGAGAGAGAGAGAGAGTTTCGAATTTCCATCTTTACAGGATCCTTTTCAGTTTTAGATAGGGAGATCATGATACAGACTTTCTTGACATTGAAATTCCATTCGGCAGCAGCAGTTCTTCCTCATAATCAATTTAGGACCATACTTACAAGACATGATTTCTCTCCTTCAGTTCTTGTACTTCATTGTTGCCTTTTCGAACCCGATTGTAGGGAATTGCTTTGCATACTCCTCAACATCATGGCGAAGTTTAGCAATCCCTGATTGGAAGTCAGGCGAAGACTGCATCGTGGACAGGAAGTCCTTCAACTTTGTTCCTGTTAGACAAAATTTTCCAGCATTCAGCAATGAATAGACAATGGAATAAGTTAAAGGAAAAGGCTTGAACCAAAAAGAGCAAGCAGTAGAGAAAAAGCATTAAGCATGCTTGATTGCAAGAGGTGGTTTGAACCAAGTATAGTTAGCAGAGAGAAAAATGAATTTGGTAGAACCATTCACCTTTGGTTTGGGCCTTGATTTTCACTGCCAAACCCACGGCAGCATCAAAGAACTCAGCTACTTTCACGAAGTCCTCTTCGATAAATCCTCTCGAAGTAAGAGCAGGGGTACCTGAGTTAGATGAAGTTCATAAGTAACCAACATATAAACCCTACACCTAAAGGCACAATTAGCCCATAAGAAGCCTCTACCCATTCTAATGCCACCAGGAACCATGGCAGATACATCTCCCGGAACAGTGTTTTTGTTGGCAGCAATATGAACAGATTCCATCACCTTCTCAACTCTGGAGCCATCAATTCCCTGCAGAGATGAGAAAGAAAAAAAGATGGACAAATTAATTCCTTTTTTGATGGGTAATGGGTAGTACAAAAGAAGTTCCTCTCTTTAGATGAACTAGAATGTTTGTGTAAGTGCTTCAAGCCATATCAATAGCAGGTTCATAGAAAGGAGAGAATGTGAAGTTCCTGCATTACCTTATTCTTCAAATTCACTAAAACCAGATGATTTTCAGTTCCCCCAGAAACAAGGTCGTAGCCCTTTTCAGTGAGTGTCTGCACATGAAGCAATTAGTGGAAGATTATAACAAAGAAGTGACCAAGATGCAGAAGAAAACTATCTCCTCTGATTGAACGATAATAGACATAAGTAACACTAAAAGGTCAAGAACGACCATTTGCTCAAAGCCATTGATCAAGTCAAAGGGCATTAAAGGGATACCTGTGCAAACTTTGCACAGTTACTGAGAACCTGCTCTTGATAGGCTCTGTATTCTGGAGTTGTAGCCTACAATTACAAAAGGTCATTATACTTTTGAGATCTCAAGGAGGATATGAATCAACGGTCTGAAAAAGCATATACAAATCTATCAAATTGTTTACCATAGACGATGCTGTTCTACAGCTTTTTGATCTTTTAGCAAGCTTAGCCTTCGAATTTTAAGAGTTAAATGTACTTCAAGGTGAGTCAAATTACATCATGTCTCTTAATATATCTAGCAAAGCCGATCACAAGATAAACTTGAGCTTCTCTAGAACCATCTACTTTGCAACAAAGAAGAAAAATAAATGGATAGAACTATAGCAATGGAGGACCAAGACTGGAAAGTGTTACTTAACCAAACAGGACCTAGACACTGACCAATGAAATATCTAGTTAAGTCAGCTAGAAGCAAGGATTCGTGCCCATAGCTGAAGGGATTCCAAGATGAGACATAGTTTTCTAGCTGTGATCAGATCATTTCAATGACTACCGAGATCAACATGAGTTGCACTCTCACAGAAAACAAACTGCAGTTGATGTTACTTGGGCAATGTAATCCCCTCACAGCAGAGATCTGGTCAGAAAAGCGCACCTGCTTCAATGCAACAGCCAAACCAGTTATAGTGGTTGTGTGGTCCTCCTTGAAGACCAGGAAAGACAGCCTGATTGATTTTGTCTTCAAAGTCATACAACACCTGCCCATAAATCAAGATTTAGTACACTGCTTTACATGAGAAGAGTCTCATCTGTCTTCACCTTTGTGGCAAAGGGGAGAGCAAAAGTAGGATTTGAAAGGTAGAAAAAATGGCTGAGGAAAACGAATAGTCTGAAGGGTCTACAAACCTCTTTCCCTTGCTTGTTGATCTCTTTTACACCCTTCCTGAAGAAGATCATGGCTCCACGTGGACCACGAAGTGACTTGTGAGTTGTGGTCGTAACAACATCAGCATATTCAAAGGGTGATGGAACCACACCAGCAGCAACTAAGCCACTGATATGTGCCATATCTGCTAACAGGATAGCCTTTTGCTTGTCACATACCTGTTGCATACATCAGGAACCTTACATTGGATTTCCAGATTACAAGGTAAGGTTCATTCCTGACCTTGAACAGTAACTGAACTTAATTGCTAAAAGAAAAAGCCTTTTGAGGTTACCTTACGAATACGAGCATAATCATAGAGACGTGCATAAGCACTGGCACCAGCCACAATTAGTTTTGGCCTGAAGAGTGTGGCACTTTTTTCCATCTGCAATGTTGAAGTGAGAAACAAAGTGAAACCATCAAGAGATTACAGAGCATTGACGATTCATACTACAATATACTTTAAGTCACTCTGGATATTCCTAAATAACATTCTGGCTACAGGTAAGGATATTAAATTTCAGCTAGAATTAGTTCCAAAGAATCACAGTTTTAAACACCCATTGTAAACACAACCCGCTACATTCTTCCCTTTCATATTACACTGAAGACTATAGATGTTTCTGCCGTGTTAATTGCATAAAGCAATGATTTTCCACGATGGATTAAGATCTCTCTCCTCATGACTAGAATCCTAGAGAGTTTCAACAAGACCTACCTGATCGTAATCAATGTAGCCCGTGCTCTCATTCAATCTATATGGCATAGTCTCGAAAAATATGGACACTGCAGATATTTTTTTAGTATCAGTCTGCAAAAGAACAGAAAAAGGTATTAGAATCTCCATATCAAGATCAACAACTTCCATCAATTAAGAATGTAAGGTGCCTTGTCATAAGTTGTATGTTGATTTCCCAGGGTATGTGATAGTATAATAGCCCAGATTAAACTAGATACTGCATTTATCAGCTGGATATGCCTCTCTCATCTTCTTCTGTACGGAATTAAAGCATTTGACATTGAGATTGTTAACTAATTTTTTAATATCTACTAATTTATCCAAAAACATGGAGAACATGAATGAACAAGCTTCAAGAACACGGACAAAATGATCAATGGATGTTTCCTAAATTAAATGAGAAATCAAAAGAATTTCTGAAATGGTCAGAAAATATCCCATTACAAGATCGCCAAAGCAGACAGATCATCAAATGCTTCATGAATAGAAGAATCGAGTGTTCACATCAGCAGAGAAAAATAGATAACCAAAGGAATTGCTTATTTTTTATAGCCTCTTACCAAAGATGATTTGATCACCTCTCCCTAACAAATATGAAGGACTGTGCAATTACAGTAATTCTCTGCTAAAAAATTCCGACTCTCTCATTCCAATTCAGTTGAATTTTGAGCTAAGCAATGAAACCTCTTCTATGAAAAGAATAGGCACCAATACTTGCCCCTGTGATTGATGCTGCACAATTTTACTACTTGGATTGACCAAGAGGCAGAGATCCTTTAAAGCAAGAAAATCTGACCACTGAAACAGCCTGAAATAAGACTCTCTGATGCACAATAGTTGGACACAACTGCATTATATCAGTAATTGCTGTGGATACGATTCCACTCAATTTCTTCACCTCGCTACAGGAGGAGTTTCTAGTAGAGAATTATGATGTACGCCATCTCTAGTGAAGAAGAAGCAACTTTTATGGATAAAGTAAAAAGCTCTTCTGACAAACAGATTCACAAAAAAGTAAAAAGCTCTTGATTGCAACATGAAGCACCTGATAGCCATGAGAAAGATGTCCGCCATGAGGAAGATCGAGTGCCATAATCCTGTCGTGAGGTTTTAGAAGTGCAGTATATACTTGGAAATTGGCAGGAGACCCAGATAGAGACTGCACATTGACTGCAATACAAAGGGATACTTAGAAATCTGCTGGTAATATGCAGATTCTGGCAAGCAAATCAAATAATTTTGCAAATTGGTGAATGGAAATTAGTTCCTAACTGAACCATTAACTAAACTGATTTCCTTTGCTTGTCATATTTGAGTGGAGAATTAAATACAAGGTTCTGAACAAAATGTGTTCGACAACATTATCATATCAATTATATGTACCATAATATTGTGTACTGAGTGGTAACTGGCCCCAACTACCAAGACATGAATATGATTAGAAATTCAAAGGTGAAAAGGTTGAGTCTGACATATAAACATTGAACTTCCAGATGTAAGGAAACAAATGAGAATGAGAACGGCAGAAGAACAAGCAAAGAGAACGCAGAAGTTACTGCAGAAGCAGTGAAAGTATCATATAAGCTACCTCCCACTTGGCGGGATCCAACCGGAATGCTTCCAAAGCACGCTTCTGGCATAAGGATTCGGCCATATCAATATACCTGAACAAACAGACTGCCAGTTTCACCACCAATCAAATTTTACCAGGTTAAGAATAAATACCAGGACGATGGAATCGAGTGAGCAGAAACCACAGCGGCAAATAAGTACAAAGTTCTTTTACAAGATATGCATATTGTGAAAGTGCTCAAACATACTCATTTCCTCCGTAATATCTCGCACCGGGATATCCTTCACTATATTTGTTTGTCATTACCGATCCAACAGCTTGCATCACCGAGACAGAAGTGAAATTCTCTGATGGAATTAGCTCCAGCCCCTTGGTAAGCACAAAAACCCCGACATAACCATTAGTAAGCGATCATTGGAAATCAGATACGATTGATGACAGAGAAGGATTTAATCTTCATGACAAAATGGAGCTATATCCACAATCATTTTCATTCTCCATTACGCATAGAATGAGAAACTCAAGAATCGTTCCTCCTCCAGTAAAAGAAAAAGGGTAGTTGGACCCTGCAATTTGTTGCATGATTTTGCTTGCACCAGTCAAATAACGAGCAAAGCAGCTGCTATTAACACATAACTCTTGAAAATGCTATTGGCCTAACAGTGAAACTAATTGGAAATAAAGTTCACTCGCCAATGAACGGATGAGTACCAACACAGCAATATGAGAAGCTTTGTGAGGACAAAAACAGAGAGCCGGGTGATACCTTCCATTGCCTGGCTTTCTCAAGCTCAATGATGTCAGCAACCTCAGGATCAACGGCCTCGAGCGGAGCGTTAAGCTGCTTCGGCCACTGCAAACACATACCGTGCATGAGGACATACATGAATTCAAAGGAACAAAAGTAGAATCATTTCAAAGCCAAACAAGCGACGACTTATACGGCGACCGCTGCGAACAGCTCACACCCATATCGTCAAAACATAAGCAAGTTGGATGGAGGACTCTATGAACGTGAGGACGCTTACAGTGACGCCATTTTTCTCCTTCTCGTAGACGGCTTCATTCGGCAAAGACGCCTGCAAGAACCGAGCGGGAGAACAAAAATCAGAACCGGTCGATGCTTACTTAAGCCGAAGGAGAAGAAGAAGAAGGGGAAGAGAAGGAAGGGAGGGAGGAGAAGGAAGGGAATGGGGGACCATGTAGCAGACGGAGCCACCGCCATTGATGAGAGGACGGAGGGGCTTCGATGGAGGAGGAGAGGCGTCGGAGCGCCATTGCCATGGCCATCCTTGCTCTTCTTGGTGTGGTTGACGAGAGAAGTGCGTGTGAGTTTCCTGTTTATGGTTATGGCTGACTTAGAGTGAGCAAATTGGTGGTTGAAGGGAGCCGTTTGAAAGGGAAAAAAATGCAGAAAAAAAATGAGTAAAAATGAAAAGAAATGAGAGGGAGGATTTTAGTTTTTGGGTGATTTGTTGGCGTATGCGTGTCTTTGGTTGGCTGGTGTGTGATCTCTTTCAGGCCACACATAAGATAAGAGTAGCTTTAAGTGATGGATTTGTGGACCCCAGCAGCTATTTTTGTAAATTTTATCTTCTTAACTAGTCCACCTCTACTATTAACTAAAATTGGATTGGAACACCAATCAAAAGATAACACGAAATGAAAAAGAAGAAGAAGAAGAAGAAGATTAATGCGGTGAAAAACCTCAAATTGATATTGTGTGAAATATTTATCCTGAATTACTTTTTTTCCTAAAAAATGTCCAAACTGATATCATTATTTACACAAAAAAAAAAAAAAAAATCATTTCACAAAAATCCTAATGTTGTAATTCTTCATAAAAATGCTTATGTATAAACACATGTAGATTTTCCACGTTGAAACTGTCATTTTCCACGTCAAATTCATCTTGCCCTTGTCTATCACATGTACTAATACGTATACATAAAGGGATATGGGACGGATGCTAATGGAATGTAGATTTGGGTTAAGGGTACCACTTTTAAGATTTTTGTGAGATCAAAGTTAGTTTGGAGAATGTATCATGAGGTAACTATTTGAGATTTTTAATTATAATGACCTTAAAATTATTACTCTAGAGATCCCAGTTTTACATTCAGAATCCATTAAACCTTTCAATAGGTTCCGTTAAATATTAATTTATATTCAAAAGTACATTCAAGATATTACGGTGAGTAGTACAATTATTGCCAACTAAGTGGCAATCTTCACTGGGATGGATTGCATCAATGAAAAGCTTTTGAATTTGATTAAATCGATTCATTCTGGTTCTACTTAAGAAATCGAGATCAGTTCTTGGGAGTCCAAATTTTGGGAACTAGAACCGGACCAATTTCGTTGGAACTACCCACAACCAGATGGCTCAGTTTGGTTTGGTCCGGTTCTTGAATTGGATGGGGATCAATGCCCACCCCTTACCAAAAGAAGAAATCGATATGCTCGTGTTACATTTACCCCTAACTGATTTAAATAGGTATATCCATATCACGTTTAACCCAAATTAATTTTTGTATCAAAAAAAATTTCAAACCGATACAACCGTGTCAACTTTACCACAAATTAGTAGATATGTATTATATTTACCCAAATATTGAAATTTTTTTCTAACATGAATATTAGTTTGTGATTTTTGGTGACACAAAAATAGTTTGAGGTAAATGTGACACGAGTGTATCGTTTCTAGATTTTTGTGATTACGAAAATTAGTTTGGGATAAATGTTGCATGAATATACTAGTTTGTGCTTTTTAGTGATATTAATTAAAAAATATATATAATTATTGGACATGCTTTAAGAAATAGAGTGAAGGGAGCTGGACACATTCTGAAAGACGAGATGATTAGGTTGACTGATTACCATTTGGAAAAGTGAGGAAAAAACAGAATTGAGTTGAGCATTTGTCAACAGTTTGCCCTTTTTCGTTCACCGACTTGTGTTGAGTTATTGGAGACGAATCCTAATCATGTGAATGACCCAGCAAAAGGCTAAGCATATCAAGTAGAGCTTAGGATGAGACTATGAATAAAAATCCATTTTTTATTGCAGTATTGATATATGATACCTATTGTTATTTGATATGTAATTTCATTTCAATAAATGATGTAGAGCCAGAGAGAGAGAGAGAGAGGGAGAGAGGGAGAGAGAGAGAGAGTGAGATAACAAATAGTAGAATCTTATCAAATATCAAATAACAAGCAATTGTATTAGTATCCAGAATTCAGTATGATATTCTGAAGAATTATTCTTCGTAATGTAATGAACAAAAACAATAGTTCCTGACAACATCTTCCTAATGGTTTTCAAACCAGTTCTGTGCCTGGAGATAGTTGATCAGTTTGTTGTCCACTTGGAAAGCCTTTGTGAGGACATCGACATTGATTGGCGGCTTGGATCCAAAGACTGTATTCGCGATTGTTATGAGTCCCGGGTTCTGGCTGCTCAAGAAAGCAAAAGCCAGTGCATTTGTTTGTCCAATATTCAGCTGGAAGTGAATGAGGCCTTGCGGAAACACGAAAACATCTCCTTTGGTCAGGACTTTGGTAAAGAGGGTGTTGTTTAATTGGTTGGATGTAACGAAACCGACGTGGAGTGTACCCTCCACGACCAATAGCATCTCCGTGCCACGAGGATGAATGTGGGGAGGGTTCAGACCGTAGGGAGCAAAATCAAGGCGAGCCGTGGCGATGCCCAGTGTGTTGAGTCCTGGGAATTGGTCGACGAAAGCAGTCGTGACTTTGGATGCAAGCGGATTCGATGTGCTCCCGGGGTATCTGAACTTTGTGAAGGAGAAATCATCTGCGATGACGAGCTTTGGGTCCTTGCAGAACTTCCCATTCACAAACACCGCAGAGTTGGGGTCGTTGACAGCCACACAGAAGTCCTGAAGAGGACTCGGGTCGGAGGCAAAGGCATGGCATGATGCCAAAGCCAAGAGGACAAATGTCAGAAGGAACTTCATCATGGAAAAATTTCTGAGCTTGGTTTAGCCTGTCTAGGAAATTCTGTTTCGTTGAGGATAGATGGGAATTGCTGAATGTGCAGCAACTCCATTTATAGTAGTTAGTCATTGGACTCGGTCCCAGTCAATTGGCCTGCAGGAATTGTTGAAAAAAAAACAAACAATATTGGCCTGCAGGAAGCAGCTGAAGCCAGGAACGTTGCCAAGTCCACAACAATCGTTTATTCTTCCGTGTTGCTGGTGAATCGTTCTGCCACCTCGATGACCTCATGTTTCTACCTTGCTTGTAGAAATAAACGCCTTCTCGTCGAGAATTAGTCCTTCGATCTTTCGACGTGAAGGATTCCCTTTATTTTTCATCTTTTTAATATTCTCGGATTTTATAGTCTATAATGGATGCATCGGGCTAGTTCAACTTTAGATGCTACGTTCGAATTTTTAGAGCGTGGATAATCAGACATAGAAAACTGAGGGAACTGATGATTTATGGATGTTCTCTTTATGTGTGAACACCCTGCATGTTTTGTATAAGAAAGTAAACATGATATCTTGGAAAGTCTTCTCCTGGTGGAGGACGGAGATGCATGTGAAATCCCCGCTTCCTGCATCTTTTTTAATTGACAGATTGATGTCATCATATGATGAACTTGAATCTGCGCAGCACATCAAAACAGTAAAGAAGAAAACCGAATATTTAAATAGGATTGAAGAAGTCCACGTCCATGTCAGATACCACGCCTTTTCTTATCTGGGAAAGAGGATGGGTCAGAGTAAGGGGCTTTTTGTTGGAGCAGTTCGGATCAATTCATCTCCGGGAGTAAAATATTAACCAGCGCGTAGGAGACTTGGTATAGATCCGGCAAGGGTCGCTTACCCGAGAAAGTTTTGGACTGGGTCAACACCACCATCATTTATAAGAAGGGATAATGTCTCCATGCAAGACATCTCGCTCCTATCTCAAGCAAACCCAAGAAGAGAAGACATTGAAGCCCCAGCTCTCCGGTGCGCAACCACAATGAAGTTTCTTCCAATTAGCCTTCTCATCTTGGCTCTGGCAACCGCCACCGCTTTTGCCTATGACCCGAGTCCTCTTCAGGACTTCTGCGTGGCCATCAACGATCCCAAAGGTTGGAGATCTGCTACAGCGTCGCTTGCGTATTTCTGTTCTTATGCTCCAAAAAGAGTTTCTGCTTAAATAAGCCAAATAACATGAATTTTGTTTCTTATGCAGTATTTGTGAATGGAAAGTTTTGCAAGGACCCAAAACAAGTTACAGCAGAAGATTTCCTCTTTAAAGGGTTCAAATATCCAGGGAATACTGCAAACCCACTCGGATCGAAAGTCACCCCGCTTTTGTGGACCAATTTCCAGGAATCAACACTCTTGGTATTTCCATGGCTCGTATTGACTTCGCTCCAGGTGGCCTGAATCCTCCCCACACTCACCCTCGTGGGACCGAAATTCTGGTCGTGGCTGAGGGCACATTGCTTGTCGGCTTTGTCACATCCAACCAATTGAACAACACCTTCTTCACCAAAGTCTTGTACAAAGGGGATGTGTTTGTGTTCCCAATCGGTCTCATCCACTTCCAGCTGAACATCGGAAAGACGCCCGCACTGGCCTTCGCCGCTCTGAGTAGCCAAAACCCGGGAGTCATTACCATTGCTAATGCAGTGTTCGGATCGAAGCCGCCCATTTCGGCTGATGTTCTCACCAAGGCCTTCAAGTGGATAAGAAGGTGGTTGACTACCTTCAGGCACAGTTTTGGTATGACAATTAAGCGGATACATGGACCTCCAAGACATCGGATTACCTCCATATTCTCCATACTTGATTGCTTAGACTGACAATTGCCTCCCAGTAAAATAATTGCTCTCGATGTAACTGATGATGAATGTTTGAAGTATTAAAATATCATTCTTTGTGATAAATATGAGTCAGACATGCATAGGTTCTTGCTTATTTTATTTCTTCTTTCACTTCCAATAGATTGTGAGGTGGCACTTT
Source organism: Eucalyptus grandis (assembly GCF_016545825.1). Taxonomy (NCBI): domain Eukaryota; kingdom Viridiplantae; phylum Streptophyta; class Magnoliopsida; order Myrtales; family Myrtaceae; genus Eucalyptus; species Eucalyptus grandis. Next base: position 13,513,485 of record NC_052620.1, read on the forward strand.
CTCCCAAGGAAGTTTGTATACGGGAGTTGGTGTCGCCTGATGTCTCCATTTGCATGGGTTGCGATGTAATTGTGGGCAATTAACAAATAAAAAATGAACAGAAAAGAAGGAGTAATGTTATAAGTACTAAAACTTTACTAAAAACTTACCGATCGACATGAAAGCCTATGTGGCACGCACCATGTCATCAAATACAAATGGAATCACCAGTAAAATTAAGGGTTGTAAAAAGGAAAACAAACACATAGAAATTAAGAGATCATTCAAAGTAAATTTAGTTTCACATATCGTTTTCCTTTCTTCTCAAAGTTGCAGCAAATTTTTGGTCGACTATTATCTAATATTGTCAGTGAAATATGCACGACAATTCCCGAGGCTCTTCATGTCTGTTGAATGCAAGCACACCAAGGGAAGGAAATCAATTCCTTGAATGGCCATAAAGGTGATTGATGCACACCATGCCCTATTGAACATAATGTTGCCAACGATGACGAATTTCTCATAAGCCTTTTTCCTAGGATTTGCTGGTAAATTGTATAAAGGAAAATGATGGTCTATGAGGTGTATATTCAGAATTTCAAATGAAATGATTTTGATTATTGATTTAATTAGATCAAAGATTCCATATATTTCGCGAAAATAAAAAAAAAAAAATTACTAACAGTGATCGCTTGTATTGCATATAAAAATGAACAAATGAAAAATATTTTCATTATTCAAGAAAAAATTGAGACATAAATTATTGTTGATAATTAAAACATTTTTACTGACTAATTATTTCAATCGACACAACAAATCGTTTTTAGGAAAGTGTATTTTTCAAATTATCCATTTTTCATAAAACAAATGAAGTCTAAGTAATCACAGAATTACTAATTAGTAATAGTGTTGACGAGGGGGTAAATTAGAGAGTGCATTAATTTCAGCCCATTGGCGGCCCATTAATTAGTTATGAAAAGGTCCCAACGAAATTGAAAAATAACATTAGAAAAATGGGGAATTTGTTGGGGATGAGCTTGTCAAGATGGGATCTATGGCAACCATTAGGGGTTGCCTAAGTGGTCGCCCTTCTCGTATGGGAAGGGAGAGGTGGGGATGGGGACATGTGATTTCAAGTGTGGGGTTGACTCCCACACTTTCAAGCTGGGCTTTCTTCGTTTCTTTTGGGTCAAAGAGAGCAACACAAAAGAAAAGGGAGAGTTTTTTTTTTCTTTAGAAGGAAAAGTCAAGGTTAGCTGAAGGTGGGGGCGGTAAGTAAGCAGAGAGAGATGAAACAAAAGAAAAAAAAAAAAAAAAAGAGGAACAACGTCTTCTTCCTCATGCAGCTGCTTCGCCCGCTTTCGCCCACAACCCAGCCCACAACGCTGTGCCACCGCACCCCGCGCCATCGCCGCTGCGGCCATTGCCCTCCAAGTCTCCTTGGTTGAGTGCAACCGAGTCCCTACCGCATCTCCGCCTGTTGTCCTTTGTGCCGCCAGCCCTTGTTTCGCTTGCCACCGCTATTCCGCCAGCAAAGTCGCGAGCATCCCCGCCGCTCTAGCAAACCGACCTTGTCGTGCCTCCGCCCCTAGCCGCGACACCGCTACTGTTGTTCCTTTGCCCGACGCCAGTAGCTTGAGTCGATCGCCACGTCTCCCGCCTCTGCGCCCCTATAGCGACCCGCGACGCTACTGGTCGCCGCCGCTGCCAACCGCTAGAGTAGCTCGCCTCCGTCGTCGTCGCCGTCGCCACACTGCCGCACCCGTTGTTAATGCTCATCCCTGCTGCCATGCCCGTCACCAACGCCGCCCCTACCGTCGTGCCTCCGCCTGTCCTCAACGCCCCAAGAACTCCGCTACCCTTCACCGGAGCTCCAACCGACGGTGACCCACCACCCTCGCTTGCCCACCACCACAACAACCCATCCTCGCGCCGTCATGCCGAACCTCCATCGTGGGTCACAAGCCACCGTTTGCTAAGCCTCGTTTGGAAGCCAAAATTCAAATTAGGTAGATTTTTTTATTTTATTTTCAATTATTTTGTTTCTTTATTTGAAGTATTCCTTGATACATATGATTGAAAATTCCCGATATGCTATGATATTTGCGACCTCGAGTAGTCTTTTAAATTAAGGATTATTCCCTAATTTCATAACGTGCATATGATTGACAGTCCAATTTCACGTCCGAAATATGACTCGCAATCACATGGAAAAATTGCCAATCCGATCTCATGCTCGAGATACAATTCACGATTTTATAAAAATTAGCTAATCTGATCTCATGCGAGAGATAGGATTCGTTAACTTATTAGATGTATATCAATCATATCTTGCCTAATTTGCTATCGTGTTGTTTGAATTGATTTTTTTTTTCATAAAAAGAAAACCCAAAAAATATATATATTTGAGTTAGATTAGGTTCACGTTAGAATATTACTTGTTTTAGGGTTATTTTGCATGTTTAGAATAGAAAATTTATTTATTTCGAATTTTTAAAATAAAAATCCCAAAAAACATTAATTTAGGATGTTAGTTTTTCCTTTCATTAATTTAAATTGCATTTTTAATTATTGAGCAATTTTAATTTTGAAATTTAATTAAAGATAAGAAAAAACATAAAAATTATCATGCACATGTCAGGTAGAATTAGGTCATCCATTGCACGCTATCTAAATGTGTAAATGTTAGAATAGTTGCATTATTTTTTTCCTATCACTATATTAGGTCATTTAATAAATGTCATGTGACATACAGTTTGCATGATAGGTTACATGTTACATGTCATTTTAGTTAGGCATTTTGGTGTGTCATTGCATTGCATTCCACGTGGACTAAGTTTCATTTAAATAAGAGAAAATCCTGAAAGGGATTGAATAATTGCATGTTAATTAGAAATTATAGATATGACATCTAATATAACATTGTAGATTCTTTCGTTGCTATAAGGTAAGTCCCATAATTTATTTATTACTTTATTTGGGTGTTAAATTGGTGGTTTACAGACCCGTATGATCATCTCACGTGTTAGGAAAGTAAATTAAAATCAACTCAAGTTGCCTGCAAAACATTTTTTTTTCGAAATAAAATATAAATGTACCGAAAGGGCGTTAGAGAAATATAGCGTAACCCGAACTAATAATCTCTGATTCGTAGGAGTAAAGTAGTAAAGTAAATCTCCCGTTACTTTACTTGGGTTTATAATCGACCCACAAAAAAATATATTAATAGCAACTCCTAATTAAAAATCAATTGCATATTAAGAACTTCAACCTAAGTCGCGAATTGGTATGAGCTTGGGAGAATCCGAGCTAAGTTTAGGCTTAATAATCCATTGGCCAAACCCTAGGTAGTGTACTCGAGGTGAGGTTGCGACAAAATGAAGCCTAAGTAATCATTGAATTACTAATTAGTAATAGTGTTGACAAAGGAGGGTAAATTAGAAAGCACATTAATTTCAGCTCAATGGCAGCCCATTAATTAGTTATGAAAAGGTCCCAACAAAATTGAAAAATAAAATTAGAAAAATAGGGAATTTGTTGGGGATGAGCTTGTCAAGATGAGACCTATGGCTACCATTAGGGGTTGCCTTAGTGGTCACCCTTCTCACATGGAAAGAGAGAGGTGAGGAATTCAATTTGTCCACCTTCTCAAAGGGGCTGAGGGCAGAGACATCTCATTTCAAGTGTGGGGTTGAAAATGGCAATAGAAAGTCTCATTCGTTTATAACTCACAATATGAGGAACTTGATAGCAAATCTCTAAGGGTGCGTTTGGATGTGGCATTTCCAAGCCACTTTAGGCTCCCAAAACCCTTTGGGCTAAAAATGAGTGTTTGGCAATTTGTTTTGTAAACACCCTTAGCTGAAAGTCAACCTTGTGAAAGCTGAAAGCTTGCCTTAGGCATTTCAGCATTCTCGATAAGCCGGTTGTTCCCATTAATGAATTTTGTTCGATTGCCATTGTTGCCCTTATAACGTAACGAAATTCCAAGTTTAACCCTTTAGTTGAAAACCCTAGATCTGCAGACGCTTTCCTGTTCCCTTCTTGACCCACCCGCAAGTTATCGTCTTCTTTTCTCTCAAATCCACGAGCCTAACCCACCCGCAAGTTCTCGTCTTCTTCTTCTTCTCTCTCAAATCCATGAGCACGCACCAAGAATCATCATCAAACCAAGCTCCCCCATACAACCCAAAAGTCATCTTCTTGTTATGCTCCTATGGAATACGCCTCTAGTTTCGCTGCGCCTCTAATTTCGCTATGGCTTTGGTGTCACTACTCTGTGGAATACGCCTCTGGTTTCGCTACGCCGTGCCTTTGGTGTCGTTGCTCTGTGGAATACGCCTCTGATTTCGTTGTGCCGCGCCTTTGGTGTCGCTGCTTTGTGGAATACATCTTTGGTTTTGTTGCGCCGCGCCTTTGGTGTCATTGCTCTGTGGAATACGCCTTTGGTTTCGCTACGCCACACCTTTAGTGTCATTGCTTTGTGGAATACGCCTCTGGTTTCGTTGCGCTGCGCCTTGGTGTCGCTGCCTGTGGAATACTCCTTTGGTTTCACTGCACCGTGCCTTTGGTGTCGCTGCTCTGTGGAATACGCCTTTGGTTTCGCTACGCCACGCCTTTAGTGTCGCTGCTCTGTGGATTACGCCTCTGGTTTCGCTATGCCTTTGGTGTCACTGCTCTTTATTGCTCCGCTTGGTCATCTTCCGTCTTCGCTCATCAATCGTCATTAAACCAAGCTCCCACATACAACCCAAAAGCCATCTTCTCATTACGCTCCTGTGGAATACGCCTTTGGTTTCGCTGTGCCTCTGGTTTCGCTAAATCAAGTTGCTCGGCTCTCTCATGTTCGCCTCCCTCTTCGCTGAGAACGTGCTCGTCTCGCCCTAAATCCAGGTTCCTTTGATTCGATTCTTTCTTATTATGCTTTTTCTGGTTGTGATTGTTAAGTGTGTGGTGATTTCGTGAATGACACTTTTGATGCCATGCTTCATGATTATACATATCGATGCTTGACTAATAGAAACTTTTTTAGAGGACTTGGGAGATAGAACCCACAATAACTTTAAATCAAATTTGTTGTGAATAGTTGTTTGTTGTTTGTTGTGAGTAGCTGTTATGAGTAGCTGTTTGTTGTTTGTTGTGAGTAGCTATTATGAATAGTTGTTTCTTGTGAGTAGTTGTTATGCACAAGTCTATCTCAAAATCAAATTTAGTAATATAGTTATTTTAAGTCTCATGATCATTTATCTTACGGATTATTAAATCACAATTTTAGTAATGAAGTATAGGGTAAAATTAGAATTAGATCTAAAGTTGAGTATTTTTGTTTTTTTGTTTAAGAATTAGATCTCTCTTTATAATTAGAATCCACGCTTCGTAGCAGGTGCAAATAAAAAGAAAACCAAAAGAAAAAAAAATAAGAACTTATAACACAAGAAAATAACCCCAACCCACTTTTCGGACGATCCAAAAAAAAATAAAAAATTGGTTATCAGCATTAACCTCCCTTTCAAACTACCTCAGAACATGTGTATACCATAGATATCATGTGTATGTGATAGATACATCAACTTAGCAAAAATAGCAACATTTTGCTTCAATTATAATGGATGTTTTGCTCCAGTTCCTTCTGAAATTCATGATTTGAAATTATAACAGACAAAGTTGAAACATTAGTAGTAAGAATTTGATCTTTGGACCAAAAACAAGTGATATTTGCTTCCCAATTGTGCCAAGTTCAATTCTGGCCATGGCTCAAAAGAAGCACTTGCACAATGCTTAAGTCAAGGCTTCATCCTAATATCAAATATGGGGTTGACCGCAAAGGGAGAGAGAGAGATCACATAGACATGGAAAGAGAGCACACGAAGTAAATATCCCCTTTTAAGCTTTTTGCTCTCAACCCTTTTTCACCATCTAGTGAAAAGTCCCCAAAAGCCTAAAGAAAAAGAAACAAGAAATAGAAAGATTAGCTCATCTTTTCCTCTGTGTTCTCGCTTCTCACTCTATCTGCCACTACCTCTCTCTATCTCCTTGGCTTCTTATGCTGGGGTGTTTGGTATGGAAGTAAAATCTTAGACTGTCAAGCAATATTTTTTCTATGCTATGCATAGTTCTATCTATATAAATATGCGTTCATTCATCTATAGGGAATTAGGTCGTAGTTAATCTCATTTGTTTTCATTTTTCAAATGTGTTCGTGTTTATTTTATTGGAAGATGGCGAGTTCATCAAAAGAAAAAGCATATTGGAGCCAGAAGATGTAGAAACGTTTTGTCAATTGTGCATTGAACAAATTGAAAAGGCAATCGTCCTGTGAGCAACAAAAGAGACGAATACCAAGTTTGAGGAGCTAAGGGGCAAAAAATATGATAAAAATCAAATGAAGAGTAAGTAGGATAATCTAAAGGAAGAATGGAAAAGATGAAAGCAATTGGTTCAAAAGGAAACAGGACTAGGATGGGATCCAAGGAAGAAAACCATTGACGTAAGTGATGAATGGTGAGAGAGAAAGATTCAGGTATTTATCTTTTTTTTGCCACATTTTTTTTTTATAAGTTCATCTTTTGTGATATAACTCATGAAAATATCTTATTATAATAGGTCAATCCTAAGCTTAAAGTCTTTCAAACGAAAAGCATACATCCGGATATGAAAGTTTGTTGGACAGAATGTTCCAGGGTACGGTTGCCACTGGAAGTGTTACTTGGAATCCTGCACAAGATTTATGCAATATTGAGAATCTTGAGGCCACACAAGCTAATATTGGTAATAATGCATGCAGGATCACTGATGATACTTTAGAGTGTGATGTAGGTGAAACGAATGCCCAACCAAGTCAAAGTAAGAGCCATAAAAGAATGATACAAAGTTCCACGAAGGAAGCTCGAGGAAAGAGAGAAAAAAAATTGACTGGACCTGCTAAGTTAGCATTGCAAATCGACAGACTTTGTTTAGTAGTTGAAAGTAGGAGTAATGCAACATCGATTGCAAGGAATTTGACCCTTACAAAGAAATTATGCAAACATTGAAGTCATTCCTAAAATTAAGGAAGACATAAAGTTTTTTTTTCTTTGCACTCTCTCATATTTCTGAAAAGAAAGACAATAGGCAAATTTTTATGAACTTGGATGGAGATGAAGAGAAAGTCGAGTGGCTGAAGTATAAGTTGGAGGAGCATAATAGTCGTCGCTAGGATGCTAGTTACTTGTTTGAGCTTTTCATATTAATCTATGTTGTAATGTGAAACTTATTTTGGATTAGTGATTTCACTACTCGAGAACTCTTTTTTAATTATGTTTTTGCGACTTGTGTTTTTAGTTTGTGTCTTTTTTATTGGATGGAGTTTGCATATATATATATATATATATATATATATATATATATATATTATGGATGATAACTGTTTCATTGATGGATGATTACCCATCACTTTTTTTTATTGTTCTATTACTTTAAACAGATATGGACGACTCCCTTGAAAGAGAAATTCATGAAAATGAGGACGAGGAATATTGGCAACTTGTGGAAATTACTCAAGCCGCAATAACTTATCAGGCAATATACAGTAACAAAAAAACCTTGTAGGACATCATCATATACAGGAAATGCATGGGTAGGAGAGTTGATGGATGAAGATGCTAATCCGATAAGGTGTTATCAAATGTTTAGAATGTATAAGATTGTATTTAATAATTTAATGCATGATTTAGTAACACGTTATGGTCTTGAAGGAACTAGGAATATTAATATTACATAAATGCTTGAAATATTTCTTCACATTTTAGGACATGATATATATAATAGGTTAACACAAGAACGCTTTTAACGTTTTGGGGAAACCATAAGCAGGTACTTTAGCTTAGTATTAGATAAAGTATGTAAAATGGGAAAATATTTAATTCAACCAGCCGATTGGCAATTTAGGGATGTTCCAAAGAAGATAAAAAATAATCGAAGATTTTTTTCCATATTTTAAGGTATGTTTTGATTATACAATAGGAAGAAAGAATTAAAAGCAAATTTTGATTATACAATAATATTTACATTTTTGTTTTAGGATTGTATTTGAGCTATTGATGGCACTCATATCCTAGCGATTATACCTATAAAAGATCAAATTCGTTTTATTGGTTGAACATGTACACTGACTCAAAATATCTTAGTGGTGTGTAATTTTAATATGGAATTCACTTATGTATGGGCTGGTTGGGAGGGCAAAGCCCACGATTCTCGTATTTTCTATGAAGCTTTAGGGAGACGTGATGTGCAATTTCCTCATCCTCCTCCAAGTTTGTTAATTAATGATTTTTGTACATTAATATGTATTAATGTGGTCTAGGTTGATTAAATTTATATTATATTTGTACATATAAATATTATTTACATTTTTGTTTTAGGATTGTATTAGAGCTATTGATGGCACTCATATCCTAGCGATTATACCTGTAAAAGATCAAATTCGTTTTATTTGTTGAAAAGGTATACTGACTCAAAATATCTTAGTGGTGTGTAATTTTAATATGGAATTCACTTATGTATAGGCTGGTTGGGAGGGCAAAGCCCATGATTCTCGTATTTTCTATGAAGCTTTAGGGAGACGTGACATGCAATTTCCTCATCCTCCTCCAAGTTCGTTAATTAATGATTTTTGTACATTAATATGTATTAATGTGGTCTATGTTGATTAAATTTATATTATATTTGTTCAGATAAATATTATTTAGTAGATACTGGATATCCAAATCCGACGGGTTATTTGGGACCGTACAAAGAAGTTAGATATCATTTGCCAGAATTTCAATAAAGTCATGCCCCTACAGGCTATCGAGAGGTATTTAATCGTGCTCATTCCTCGCTGTGATCGGAAATTGAGCGAGCTTTTGGTGTCTTGAAGAAGAAGTGGAAGATTCTAAAGCATATGCCAAGTTTTCCATTTGAAAAGCAAGTAAAAATTGTTATAGCAGAAATGACTTTGCATAATTATATACGACGAAACGCTGCCAATGATAGACATTTTGCAAGAGCAGATTTGAATCCCAATTATGGATATTCAATTGACCTTGATAATACAAATGAGGGGGCCGGTACTTCAAATGACAATTTATCTTCTGATATGGCGTGTTTACGTGATCAAATAGCAATGAGTTTAGTAAATACTTAAGGATGTTTGTAATTTTCAATAAAACCGATTTCTTTCTTCAATGCATATGTAATCATGTTTATTATAATGAAATTACTATTTCTTTTTAATTGAAAAAAAGTCCACTTTGATGTATTTTTTTAACTTATGAATTTGTTAATATATCTCTTTTATATATACATCTCAATGCAAATATATATATATATATATATATATATAAGTCATTATTTTTGTTAATATATCTCTTTTATATATACATCTTAGTGCAAATATATATATATATATAGATAGATAAAGTCATTGAATTTATTAATATATCTCTTTTATATATACATCCTAGTGCAAATATATATATATATAACAAGTCATTGAATATTTTAATATATCTCTTTTATATATACATCTCAATGCAAATATATATATATATATAAAGTCATTATTTTAATAATAAATTCATTGAATTTATAAAAAGAAAAAAATCATTGAATTCGTTAATATATCTATTTTATATATACATCTCAGTGCAAAAATATATAATAAAAAAAGTCATTATTTTTGTTTTCAATTTAAAAATAAAAATAAAAACTTAAATTGGTCACGCTAAAAGACTTCCCAAATATGTGTTTACCAAACAGCATTTCCCCAAAGTTGCTTCTCAAGGCGCTTTTCAATTATAACTTACCAAACAATTTTTGCATTTCATCAAAACCCTTTAGACCAAAGGTTTTTGCATTTCCTTAAAAGCTTTTCCCAAAAGCTTTCCCAAATGCACCCTAAATATTAAGAAAAATAGGTGTGTAGATCTTTTGAGAAAAAGAGCAATTGTTGCTTGAAGTCACTAAGGGAGTGCATGATAACTAAAATTTATGTTCCAAAAATAGTTTTTCTGTTCCAAACATGTTTTTGGAAAAGAAATCCGTTTAATAAACCTATTCAGTTTTTCTATTTCTGAATAGATTTATATTCCGTAAATAGGTTTGGAAGAGAAATCGAAGCTAAAATTTTATACTTCTCTTTTAATAGAAATCAAATATAAATTCTTCTCATCGTTCGTCAATCGGTCCTTCATTCATCGCCACTAACCACCGTCCATTGGTCGCCATTGCCTTGCCGCCCGCCCGCCGTAGTGGTCACCCGGCACCGCCACCGCCCATCGGCCGTCGCCGGCCATCCATCCCTGCTGATCGCCGATCCACCGCCGTCTGAAAGGAAGAAATTTTGTGTCATTATCAAACGAATTTCTATTTCTGGAGTAGAAATTTTGTATCATTATCAAACAGTTTTTCTGCTTAAAAACTCTTTTAGAAATAGAAATAGAAAAATCTATTTCTGTTCCAGAAACTATTTCTAGAACATAATGGTTGTCATGCACCCCTAAGCTTTCGCAACCTAGCATTGTCTAAAAAAAACGACATTCAAAAAACCATATTGTAAGGTCCTAAAAGCAAATCCAAATTTGAATACAATACTAAATTGATTCTAAGCTATAAATAACATTAAAATCTAGTATAACTACTCAAAATCTAATTACTAATTTTTTCCTAAATTATTAATTTTTTTATTCCAAAAAATGGGGACTTGGATCGGGTCAAGAGAGCAAACCTTATGTGAATTGTGTAAAGATGAGCATTGGGTTATGTTAAGCTTGTTTTTCTAAAATGACTTTATTTATTTTTTTATTCTCAGAACAAAGAAGTAAGTTGAGGAAAGGGTTTTGGACTTGTTTTTTTGCTGGTTTCTCTGCTTTTAGTAAGGGAAGTTTTGACTTGTTGGAACTTTTTTATGTTGATGTAAGAACATCCTTATTTTGAATGCAATGTTGTTCAATCTAAATCTAAGCCATTGTTGACGAAGTGATTGTTTTTGTATTTTTTTCAAGTTTGTACAAAATGAATGTTGTAAACCAAGTGGTCCAATCATGTTTAAGAAAGTGAAACCGACAAATCACTTTTTAAAAAGTTAAAAATCATAAGTAATCACTTTTAACAAAAAGGTACTTAAGTGATCATTTTTAAGTGAGCTTTGCCTTGTTGGATTTTTTAGCAAGCCATGTCAATCGATTTTTCTTATTTTAATATTGCCATGTTGGATATCTATTATACTAAATCAAAGTTAGCAATTAAGTGATTATTTTTCTACCAAAGTGGCACCGAAATGCTCCATCAAAAGTTTTGGTATTAAAGTAAGAGCCTTATGAAAATTATGGCACTTCTAGTGCCATTCTCTCTAAAATTCTATTATTAGAAAATTTTGAAGCAGCTAGTAGATTGTAAAATGTGCCAATAATTTTTTTTTTGTGACCAAGGATCCGCCGAGCCCGACTTTCGATTACGCTAATCGCCAGCCCACGGCCCATACAGTGCGTAGTGCACCTCAGACCAAGCGTCAATACCTAGGGAAAAGCTAACATAAGACCTCACCACTATGGCCTCCCCACTTAAGACATGTTAGCGGTTGCAGAGTTTATACCTTAGGACCTCTGCGATGAAGTGCCCAAAGTTGAACCAACTCAGCTGCCCACCGGTGAGTAATGTGCCAATAATTTCATAAAGGAATAAATGATTTTTAAATAGTGATTTTCTGAAATTTTTTATAAAAAATATTATAGTGATGTGACTGTGTTAGTCACTCTAAATTTAGGCGCTCCTAATTCAACCAAAAAAAGAAAAGGATAATTTTACTAGATATGATTAAATAAATAGAGTCAAGTGGCGAGCAAAGGATACCATAAATGCCATAACTTTCGATGATACTAACTTAAGTATCATAACTTTCTTTTCAATCACTTAAGTACCATACCTTATCGACAAAACTCACATAAGTACTCTTAACTTTTTTTTCAATTTTCTTGAATACTATATAACTTTCCAATTGATTGCTTAAATGCCATAACTTTTTAAAGTCATGCACCAGTGCTATGCCACATCGGATATCTAGTAAGTAGATGCACATTTGTAAAACATGTTGACACCCAAGTGATCAATTGAAAGTTATGACATCCGTGATGTCTTTATCCCCAAGTGAAGTGAGTTTGACATATTTCAAAACACAAAAGGGTTAAGTCTAGTTCAATTTGAGATGCCACGTTGGAATTTTAGAGCACAGGTAATCAGACATAGAAAACTGACCAATTATTTGCGGATATTCTTTCTATTGGTGAACTCCTGCATGTTTAGATCAGAAAGTAAACATGAAATCTACCGGAAGTTAAACGGCAGCTTCGCAAGTATTTTCATGGCGGAGGATGGAGATGCATGTGAACACACTTGTTCTTATGTCATTTTCTAGTGACAGGTCGAATGCCCATACGATGCACTTAGCTGTAGAGAGGAATTGACCCCCGCTCAATTGTAGAGAAGAATTGGCCCCCGCTCAATTTAGCTGAACTTTGGATATCCGCAGGAAACCAAAACGGTAACGAAGGAAACAGAAGATTTAAATTATTGAAGGAGTCCACTTCCATATCAGATAACACGCTTTTTCTTACCTGGGAAGGAGGATTGGTCAAAGGAGGGGCATTCAATTATAGCAGTTGTGGAACAATTCACAAAAATTGTAAACTGTGACAAACGGAGCGTAAAATCCTAAATTGGTATACCAATCAACTGTCACGTGTCATTTAACTTAATAATTTGGCAGTAAAATTTAACGAAAACTAATAAAGGGTAAATTTATTACAAGTGTACCAGTTTGAGGTTTTTGGTGGTCAAAAAAATAGTTTGGGGTAAATTTATCATAGGTGTACCAGTTTGAGGTTTTTCAGGGTATTAACCCTAATGAAAATGTTACCAAATGCACCCTAATGTTCTTTTCCTATAATTTTACATTAATATGAGTAGTAAATTAGCAATTTGAATCTTCTCTGCTAAAGGACATAAATAAAAATAAAAAAAATTTAACGTTAAGACTTTTTTTGCAAAATGATTACATATATTTGGAGGGCTAATTTTGGGGTTGTTCGGACCTTCTATTCGATGCAATATTGAATTAAGCAAGCTTTAATGACCAATATAATACATTCCGTATAAATTAAAATGGGCAATAGAAGCGGAGATAACTCAAACGATGTAAGAATTTTCGATACAATGGCTTCCATCAGTCGAGTTCATGCAAGAAAAAAACATGAAAAGATCAATTACTCACATGCATAAAGGAAAGAAATTTGAAGTATCGCCAAAATAATTTTGATTTTTCTCTCGTTTTGATTAAGAAGAAAAGTGAGGTGATGGGCTAAGATTAAGCCATGGATTTCTTTTTATTTTTATTTTTATTTTTCTTTCTTTTTTATCTATCTTACTCTAACTCTCAAATTACTCTTAGACTTTTGCTTTGCTTCTCTACAAAGTGTGGGAGTCAACCCCACACTTGAAATCACATGTCCCCATCCCCACCTCTCCCTTCCCATACGAGAAGGGCGACCACTTAGGCAACCACTAATGGTTGCCATAGATCCCATCTTGACAAGCTCATCCCCAACAAATTCCCCATTTTTCTAATGTTATTTTTCAATTTCGTTGGGACCTTTTCATAACTAATTAATGGGCCGCCAATGGGCTGAAATTAATGCACTCTCTAATTTACCCCCCCTGTCAACACTATTACTAATTAGTAATTCTGTGATTACTTAGACTTCATTTGTTTTATGAAAAATGGATAATTTGAAAAATACACTTTCCTAAAAACGATTTGTTGTGTCGATTGAAATAATTAGTCAGTAAAAATGTTTTAATTATCAACAATAATTTATGTCTCAATTTTTTCTTGAATAATGAAAATATTTTTCATTTGTTCATTTTTATATGCAATACAAGCGATCACTGTTAGTAATTTTTTTTTTATTTTCGCGAAATATATGGAATCTTTGATCTAATTAAATCAATAATCAAAATCATTTCATTTGAAATTCTGAATATACACCTCATAGACCATCATTTTCCTTTATACAATTTACCAGCAAATCCTAGGAAAAAGGCTTATGAGAAATTCGTCATCGTTGGCAACATTATGTTCAATAGGGCATGGTGTGCATCAATCACCTTTATGGCCATTCAAGGAATTGATTTCCTTCCTTGGTGTGCTTGCATTCAACAGACATGAAGAGCCTCGGGAATTGTCGTGCATATTTCACTGACAATATTAGATAATAGTCGACCAAAATTTGCTGCAACTTTGAGAAGAAAGGAAAACGATATGTGAAACTAAATTTACTTTGAATGATCTCTTAATTTCTATGTGTTTGTTTTCCTTTTTACAACCCTTAATTTTACTGGTGATTCCATTTGTATTTGATGACATGGTGCGTGCCACATAGGCTTTCATGTCGATCGGTAAGTTTTTAGTAAAGTTTTAGTACTTATAACATTACTCCTTCTTTTCTGTTCATTTTTTATTTGTTAATTGCCCACAATTACATCGCAACCCATGCAAATGGAGACATCAGGCGACACCAACTCCCGTATACAAACTTCCTTGGGAGAAAGTGCCACCTCACAATCTATTGGAAGTGAAAGAAGAAATAAAATAAGCAAGAACCTATGCATGTCTGACTCATATTTATCACAAAGAATGATATTTTAATACTTCAAACATTCATCATCAGTTACATCGAGAGCAATTATTTTACTGGGAGGCAATTGTCAGTCTAAGCAATCAAGTATGGAGAATATGGAGGTAATCCGATGTCTTGGAGGTCCATGTATCCGCTTAATTGTCATACCAAAACTGTGCCTGAAGGTAGTCAACCACCTTCTTATCCACTTGGAAGGCCTTGGTGAGAACATCAGCCGAAATGGGCGGCTTCGATCCGAACACTGCATTAGCAATGGTAATGACTCCCGGGTTTTGGCTACTCGGAGCGGCGAAGGCCAGTGCGGGCGTCTTTCCGATGTTCAGCTGGAAGTGGATGAGACCGATTGGGAACACAAACACATCCCCTTTGTACAAGACTTTGGTGAAGAAGGTGTTGTTCAATTGGTTGGATGTGACAAAGCCGACAAGCAATGTGCCCTCAGCCACGACCAGAATTTCGGTCCCACGAGGGTGAGTGTGGGGAGGATTCAGGCCACCTGGAGCGAAGTCAATACGAGCCATGGAAATACCAAGAGTGTTGATTCCTGGAAATTGGTCCACAAAAGCGGGGTGACTTTCGATCCGAGTGGGTTTGCAGTATTCCCTGGATATCTGAACCCTTTAAAGAGGAAATCTTCTGCTGTAACTTGTTTTGGGTCCTTGCAAAACTTTCCATTCACAAATACTGCATAAGAAACAAAATTCATGTTATTTGGCTTATTTAAGCAGAAACTCTTTTTGGAGCATAAGAACAGAAATACGCAAGCGACGCTGTAGCAGATCTCCAACCTTTGGGATCGTTGATGGCCACGCAGAAGTCCTGAAGAGGACTCGGGTCATAGGCAAAAGCGGTGGCGGTTGCCAGAGCCAAGATGAGAAGGCTAATTGGAAGAAACTTCATTGTGGTTGCGCACCGGAGAGCTGGGGCTTCAATGTCTTCTCTTCTTGGGTTTGCTTGAGATAGGAGCGAGATGTCTTGCATGGAGACATTATCCCTTCTTATAAATGATGGTGGTGTTGACCCAGTCCAAAACTTTCTCGGGTAAGCGACCCTTGCCGGATCTATACCAAGTCTCCTACGCGCTGGTTAATATTTTACTCCCGGAGATGAATTGATCCGAACTGCTCCAACAAAAAGCCCCTTACTCTGACCCATCCTCTTTCCCAGATAAGAAAAGGCGTGGTATCTGACATGGACGTGGACTTCTTCAATCCTATTTAAATATTCGGTTTTCTTCTTTACTGTTTTGATGTGCTGCGCAGATTCAAGTTCATCATATGATGACATCAATCTGTCAATTAAAAAAGATGCAGGAAGCGGGGATTTCACATGCATCTCCGTCCTCCACCAGGAGAAGACTTTCCAAGATATCATGTTTACTTTCTTATACAAAACATGCAGGGTGTTCACACATAAAGAGAACATCCATAAATCATCAGTTCCCTCAGTTTTCTATGTCTGATTATCCACGCTCTAAAAATTCGAACGTAGCATCTAAAGTTGAACTAGCCCGATGCATCCATTATAGACTATAAAATCCGAGAATATTAAAAAGATGAAAAATAAAGGGGGAATCCTTCACGTCGAAAGATCGAAGGACTAATTCTCGACGAGAAGGCGTTTATTTCTACAAGCAAGGTAGAAACATGAGGTCATCGAGGTGGCAGAACGATTCACCAGCAACACGGAAGAATAAACGATTGTTGTGGACTTGGCAACGTTCCTGGCTTCAGCTGCTTCCTGCAGGCCAATATTGTTTGTTTTTTTTTCAACAATTCCTGCAGGCCAATTGACTGGGACCGAGTCCAATGACTAACTACTATAAATGGAGTTGCTGCACATTCAGCAATTCCCATCTATCCTCAACGAAACAGAATTTCCTAGACAGGCTAAACCAAGCTCAGAAATTTTTCCATGATGAAGTTCCTTCTGACATTTGTCCTCTTGGCTTTGGCATCATGCCATGCCTTTGCCTCCGACCCGAGTCCTCTTCAGGACTTCTGTGTGGCTGTCAACGACCCCAACTCTGCGGTGTTTGTGAATGGGAAGTTCTGCAAGGACCCAAAGCTCGTCATCGCAGATGATTTCTCCTTCACAAAGTTCAGATACCCCGGGAGCACATCGAATCCGCTTGCATCCAAAGTCACGACTGCTTTCGTCGACCAATTCCCAGGACTCAACACACTGGGCATCGCCACGGCTCGCCTTGATTTTGCTCCCTACGGTCTGAACCCTCCCCACATTCATCCTCGTGGCACGGAGATGCTATTGGTCGTGGAGGGTACACTCCACGTCGGTTTCGTTACATCCAACCAATTAAACAACACCCTCTTTACCAAAGTCCTGACCAAAGGAGATGTTTTCGTGTTTCCGCAAGGCCTCATTCACTTCCAGCTGAATATTGGACAAACAAATGCACTGGCTTTTGCTTTCTTGAGCAGCCAGAACCCGGGACTCATAACAATCGCGAATACAGTCTTTGGATCCAAGCCAATCAATGTCGATGTCCTCACAAAGGCTTTCCAAGTGGACAACAAACTGATCAACTATCTCCAGGCACAGAACTGGTTTGAAAACCATTAGGAAGATGTTGTCAGGAACTATTGTTTTTGTTCATTACATTACGAAGAATAATTCTTCAGAATATCATACTGAATTCTGGATACTAATACAATTGCTTGTTATTTGATATTTGACAAGATTCCACTCTTTGTTATCTCTCTCTCTCTCTCCCTCTCTCCCTCTCTCTCTCTCTCTGGCTCTACATCATTTATTGAAATGAAATTACATATCAGATAACAATAGGTATCATATATCAATACTGCAATAAAAAATGGATTTTTATTCATAGTCTCATCCTAAGCT
Organism: Eucalyptus grandis; assembly: GCF_016545825.1. NCBI lineage: Eukaryota > Viridiplantae > Streptophyta > Magnoliopsida > Myrtales > Myrtaceae > Eucalyptus > Eucalyptus grandis. The sequence continues at coordinate 13,531,040 of NC_052620.1, forward strand.
CTACTTGATATGCTTAGCCTTTTGCTGGGTCATTCACATGATTAGGATTCGTCTCCAATAACTCAACACAAGTCGGTGAACGAAAAAGGGCAAACTGTTGACAAATGCTCAACTCAATTCTGTTTTTTCCTCACTTTTCCAAATGGTAATCAGTCAACCTAATCATCTCGTCTTTCAGAATGTGTCGAGCTCCCTTCACTCTATTTCTTAAAGCATGTCCAATAATTATATATATTTTTTAATTAATATCACTAAAAAGCACAAACTAGTATATTCATGCAACATTTATCCCAAACTAATTTTCGTAATCACAAAAATCTAGAAACCGATACACTCATGTCACATTTACCTCAAACTATTTTTTGTGTCACCAAAAATCACAAACTAATATTCATGTTAGAAAAAAATTTCAATATTTGGGTAAATATAATACATATCTACTAATTTGTGGTAAAGTTGACACAGTTGTATCAGTTTGAAATTTTTTATATTACAAAAATTAATTTAGGGTAAACATGAAATGGATATATCTATTTAAATTAGTTACGGTAAATGTAACCTATCAATTTGTGCTTTTTGGTAGGGGTGGGCATTGATCCTGATCTAGCTCAAGAACCGGACCAAACCAAACTAAGCCATCTAGTTAAGGGTAGTTCCAACGAAATTGGTCCGGTTCTTGGTTCCCAAAATTTGGACTCCCAAGAACCGATCCCGATTTCTTAAGTAGAACCAGAATGAATCGAACCGCAAAACTTGCTGCCCTAAATTAAAATTTAGGGCTTGAGCGACTTTTCATCATTTCATCTCCCTCAGGGTGATTAACAATTAAGATGAGTCTAGGTCTTCATGCTTCTTAAGATTACTCTTCATTTCTCTCTATTTAGTCACCTGCTCAACCTTCCGACTCGCGACGACCTTAGAGTTCGAAAAGTTCAAATCTTGGGTGATTCCATCATACATGATGGGGTTGCAAAAATTTCTGGATAGTTTCATCTCTCTCGCGCTTGACGCTCGGTCCCTGCGATCAACTCCCACTCATCGCTATATGGAGCCCTTTCTCTTTCCACATGAAAACAAGGTAAATTTCTTGATTTATTTGGTTTATCTTTCCTTTCATTTTTTCCTGCATTCACAATTCTCTTCTTCCGAGACTTAAATTGAACTGGGGAGTGAGTATTTGGGTAGGCTGGCGCCGTCGTGGGGATCAGAGGGCTTGCAAGGGTTCCAGTCGTCAGGTTTGGTGGAGAAGGAGGAAGTGAAAGCAAAGAAATGTAGCTGATGCTTCAGTTCTTCGATGCCGAGGAAAGATTTGCTTCTTAAATGGATCAGTTGCAAGTGTTGCCATAGTCCAAGAATCTCCTTCCAGCATGTCTCTTGCTGTTCAAATATAGTCAATAATTAATACAATTTACCACCCCCCACATGCCACCATGGACATCGTTGAGCGCCGCCCACCACTGCCGTTCGTTGCTGCCCATAATCGTCCACCGCCACCCTTGCCTCCCGCTGCCTCCAACCGCCACCGCTCACCGTCTAACGCCACCTAAAAACCAGGTAGAGGAGGAGTAGAAGAGAACAAAAAAGAAAAAAAAATTCTTAAAAAATTTTACATCACAAAAACTTGTAAGTCATAGCAAATACATTATTGTTCTTTTTCTATTCTAGGAATAAAAAATTTGTACAGTTACCAAATGTATTGTTTTACTCAGAAATTATTACAGAGAATATAAATAAATAAATAGAACTATTTCTTAAAAAACATTGTTTCAAAAAATAGAAATATTACCAAATGCATCTTAAGCATACACCGACATCCTTGTGCCACATACTTTTTACTATTTGAGATGCATTAGATGTATCTAGTCCTACCGAGGACCAGAGAGAGAGAAACCGGTCCAATTCTCGAGTGGATAAGATCGGTTCACATTCTTGATTTCAAGATGGAAATCGACCCTTCCTATAATCAATTACCTATGCTTCTTGGTGGTATTAGGCTCTTTTTCTTTTTTTTGGCAAATTAGGGCCGAAGTTTACAATGACTAAGGAATTGTTACATGGTTGTAATATTTTATTTTATTTTTTACTTTAGAAAATCACTTTTCAAAAAACATTTATACCTTTCTAAAGTCATGACCATCTTTTCACAATCTACGTGCTACTTCAAATTTTTCTAATAATAAATTTTACATTAATGTGACCGGTGAATTTGCCTGTTGCATCTCATCATCAAAATGACATAAATATAATGTTTTTCTTAAATTTTATACTCTTTTTTTTTTGTAATTCTTGAAAAAAAAAAAAATTCGGCATCTTTGGAGGGCTCCTTCATATTCGATTTATGCTTTTTCCTAGCTTTGTCAGCCCCCTCTTAATCTCCGCTTCGACTGGGAAGTTCAGAATTGGGAAGTGGCCAAAACCTCACCTCGCCACTGATCCTCTCTCTGGCCCCCTCCCCCTCTGGTTCCTCCCTGCTCGGGTCATCGTCGGAGGTCGAAGAGGAAGGCTGCCGCTCTTCTTTATCTTGTTGCTCCATGATTCCACACACTCTAACTCAGCAGCGGCGAGAGATTCCCCGAATCAAGCGGCGATCGGTGGGTGGGACCGTCCATGGCGTGAACCAACTGACCAATGTGGATCTCTTCGATTTGTATTTTAGGAGGATGGATTTGGATTAAGATGGCCGGGTCGGCAGCCTTGAGGCATAAATAATGTACTTGCATTTAGCTGTTCCTTCATTAACATCGTTTTGAGGGGATGGATGACTCATGATGCATTGGATGATACATCAAAATCAACCCGAAAAAAAGAACTAGTAAGATGTTATTTATCTCCTGAAGCAAGCTCTTCCATAGTTGAAATAGAAAGGCATTTATTTGGCTTTAGGATGTAGGGATAGCAAATTCTTTGCCTGTCACACATATATGAAGCAGTAGACTTGTATTTTGTGTTTACTTTCACAGTGAGAAAAAGAAAAAAAAAACTGAAAAGAATTGCAACTAAAGAAGTTAAATCATCCTTCTAATCTTACATGTCATGCTTGAAAACTTCTCTCTCATAGCATATAACTTGGATAATGCATTTGTCATGTCCATGTGCTCAATCGGAAGTTTTGCCAAGCAGAGAACTTCGATTCTCAATTAAGTCAACAATGTTTTCCTAAAATCTTCCCATGTCGACATCACTAATTTAGGCATCACCGATCCTTACAGGATACTCCGTAAATAGCAGTGAAGGGTCTAGGATCTTCACCAAGCTTTCGTGTTGAGCAGTTTTGATGAAATCATAGGGGGTCCATCTATACTTATACATAATATTAGTAGGTCTTATTCTAGTGAACATCTCAAGCAACGATATCTCGAAGCTGCACACATCTCCCTACAAAGATGAAGTACCACTGATGCCATATTCTAGAAAGCAACATTGATTTTGTCATGTTAGATGGGTACTTAGCTTTGGAAATTCATTTTCTTCACTAGAATTTAGCATTTTAAATAAGCTATTAACTTGGACCCACATGATTATAAAGTAGAAGGATTAACAAACCTAGAGTTACATAGCCAATGGTTTTTTTTAACCCATTGGAGCTTGCTTGACATTGAGAAGCATCTAATTTTGTGCTTGCGTGAAGTAATTGTGCTAGTACGAAATCACACACTTGAGCTACCATGTGATGATCAAGAATAACGTTGCTTGGATTTAGATCACCGTATGCGATGCTCGTTTGACAATGGTGGTCAAGATATTCAGTGGAATAAGTCGCATCAATGGTAATGTCTAACCTTTGGCAGAGATTAAGCTTTGGCATGTCAAGCTAAGTTTTGCTAGATGGAATTATTGTTCTAAACTACCATTTCACATCAAGTCATAGACTTGAGCCTTAGATTCCACTTGAAATCGTTGCTCAAACAAATAGTGAATACATTGACAAGATTTTGGTGGTATATGTTTCTTAGCGCTTCACATTCTGCCAAGAAGCTCTTAAAAGTCCCGTTTTGATTTAGTTTGAGCACTTTTACTTCCACCAATCCATTTCCATCCAGCATTCCTCTATCATAGAGCCATGGCTCCCCTAGACAATCAAATTAGATGGCAAGAATTCATTGGTCACTTGGTGGAGCTTTGTATGGGAAAGCTTTTGGAAGTGCTCCTATGTTGGTAATGTAGCTAGGTCTCGTTGTAAATTTCCTCCTCTAGTATGCAACACCAATGAAGCATGTCAACACGATTAAAGATAAGACAGATACCGCCATAGATAATTTTAATTTTGGAAGATTTCTCTAATTCTTTGTGTCATGGACTTTGCACGTGGGAAGTCCAAGTTTCTTGATGCCTCCACATAGTTCTTTGTTTTCAATTATTGATATGCACTTTGCATCTCTATAAATCCCCTCCCACGGCACCTCTCCTTCAAGGTTGTCGAAATATAGATTCAACGCTTCAAGGACAATGAAATATTCGAAATAGATGGGAATTTGACTAGACAATTTGTTTCTCTGAAAAAATTATATATCTTCAAAGCACTAATTTTGGATTAGTTTGCATTTTCTATTTTTAGTTAAGCAAATTTTAGTTGATAACATAATATATTCGAGATAAATCAAATTACCGGCATCGAAAATGGAGATAGATTCAAATGCTATTAGAATTTTCCATACGGTGTAAGTCGAGCACTATTCCATACATACTTCAAGTGGTCGCGTTTCATCACTCATTTCATTCAAGGAGGAAAAAAAAAAAAAAAACCTAAAGAGGAACAATGCTATGCTCGCTTGTTAAAAAGTAAATTCGAAATATTGTCAAAATAGATTTTTTTTTTTTTTTTTTTTTTTTTTTTTGGGATTACAAAGAAAAGCCAAATCGATGGGCTATGATGATTAGGCTTATGCATCTCATCTCGACAGGCCCCTCCCTAACAAAATTTCCTTTCCCCATTTCCCTAAAATTTCATTTTTTTCCCCATTTCGTCGAGTCCCTTTCATTATTAAAAAAAGAAAAGAAAAAAGAAGAGAAGTCCCTTTCTTCATTAATTAATGGGCCGCCAATTGGGCCGGAAATCGGCGCGATCTCCCCATTTTGCCCTTGTCTTCCGGCACTATTACTAATCCCAAAGTTCAATTAAACTGATAATTTAAAGGGATAAGTTATGACTAAAAGAAAAAAAAGAGGATAAATACAATGACTTATCAAGAAAGTGTACTTTAATTCTAAAATTTTCAAAAAGTCCTCGTAAATCCTAAAATTTATTATAAAAGTGTCATGAAGTCTTAAAATTTGTTATAAAAGTACAATAAAATTTCAAAACTTTCAAAAATACAATTAAATCTTAAAATTTGTGAAATTGACTAAATCAAGTCCTCGATTAATAACATTTTTTTAAAATTTTTATAATGCAATTACACTTTTGTGAGATTTTAAGACTTTCAAAAATGCAATTAAGTCTTAAAATTTGTATAATTGACTAAATCAAATCCTCGATTAATAACATTTTTTTAAAAATTTTATGATGCAATTACATTTTTGTGATAAATTTTAAAATTTAATTACACTTTCAAAAATTTTGAGACTTCATTGATAAGTTTTAGAACTTTTAAAATTTTATGAATCAATTGTATTTTGGTAGTAAATCTTAAGACTTTTAGTGCATTCATCCTTAATTTAAATATCATTTCATTTGAACTCGAAGGAGACCATCATTTTTTTCATTTGATTAAAAAAAAAAAATTGGTTTCCGCAGGTTAAATCGGAGGAAAGAAAAAAAGTCGGGAGAGAAACCCGTCGCCATCGTCATTCGTCGTCATCGTCTTCTTCTTCTTCTTCATCTTCGTCGATTTCCTCCTTTCTCAGTCTCTCCGATTTCCCCATTTCCTCCCCTTCTCCCAATCTCCGATTCGACGGCGAAGTCCGGAATCGGGAAGCGGCCGAAACCCTCGCCGACCGGCGCCGATCTCTCTCTCTCTCTCTCTCCGATTCCTCTTCGGTCGGGTCGTCGGCGGCGGAGGCGAAGGCGGCAGCCGCCGCTGTCTCTATGTTGTGGCTCCGTGATCCCGCGCTCTGACTGACCCGGCGGCGGCGGCGGCGGCGGCGGCGAGGGATTTCCCGAATCGGGCGGCGATCGGTGGGTGGGTGGGTGGCGGGGGGACGGGCCCATGGCGTCGGCGCAGAACCAGCCGGCCAATGCGGATCTCTTCGATTTGTACTTCAGGAGGGCGGATTTGGATCGGGACGGCCGGATCAGCGGCCTCGAGGCCGTCACCTTCTTCCAGGCCTCCGGCCTGCCCAAGCCGGTCCTCGCCAAGGTGATTCCGGATGGCTTCTCTTCGTTGGGTTTGGGCCGTGCGCGTCTGTGTGTGTGGGTTGTGTGCGGTCGGGTCGCGTGCTCGATCGCGTCGGCTGATTGGACGCTTTTTGGGGGTGAGGGGAGTGGCGCGCATAGGGTTGCGAGGATAGTTTAGATGCTTAAGTGGTTTTTAGTAGTAGTGCTTACTGTGGAGGTCAAATGAGAGAGTTCCTTGGTGGTTGGTTGAATTTGGGAGATGGAAATGTAAATGTGTAGTCTTCATCAGAGAATGGAGTTCGCGTTGTAGATTATATCAAAGGTGAGTGGGAGTGGGATCAAAGTCACGAGAACTTAGATAGCCGCTTTGGAGTTTCTTGATCTAATTATCTAAGCATTGTATGTTAATAGCACTCGTAGGCGGAGTTTTGTGCAAGGCACAATTTTTTTCTTTCCTTTCTTTTGCCGATAAAAAGATATTGTCCCTGTGCATATCCAGGAAAAAAGATATTGTATCTACTATATGAATCCATGTGTATGTTGTGATGACACACCTCCACACATATACGCACATTAAAATTCCTTGCCGGGTTGTGTCACCATATTAACATGTCAAGACTGTTCTTGACAACATTGTTGTGTGAAAATAGAACCTTTTCATATCCCTCTGGATTGAGTGTCGTATCAAAGACGGTGGCTGTTGTCAGAGGAAATGGACACACCTAATGGGTAAAGTCTAAGGAGTGCCCAGTGCAAATGCATGAGTGCTTGCTTGGGCAAATAGATGATCAAATTTGGAAGTTCATTGGAATTGATTCAGCATCTGTGCTGAACAATGCCTTTTATACAAGCTACAAGGGTGAATAGAAGTATGATCTGAAACCAACAAGAAAGATTTGAGGAATGAGAGTGAGAGGAAGAGATATACAAACGGAGAAGGATTGAATATGAATGTTTTAACAGTGGTTGGTTCTCTGTGTTCTTCTATTTTAGTTGGCATTTTTTTTTTTTTTTTCTGGTGAAGTTTATATCTCTGCAGTTGGCTGTATATGAACTTGACGTTTTATATTGGAGCTATTATGTGGACTCATTTGGAGGTTATAGGAGTAAGTTCTACAATGGCAAGTCGACATTTGAATGGTGTTTCCTGAGTACATGCAAAGATGTGTTGTCCTTTTGCATTTGAAGATGCTTTTTCATGTTACAACTTGCTAAGGGGATCAATTCATTGAAGTCGACTGCCTTGTTTAGAGATTCTAAATCATCCCCACCTCTGACATCATTTTCTTTTTCGAAGGTATGGGACTATGCTGACCAGAATCGGACTGGTTTCCTTGGTCGGGCTGAATTTTATAACGCTCTTAAACTCGTAACAGTTGCACAAAAAAAACGGGAACTGACTCCTGAAATTGTGAAGGCTGCATTATATAGCCCAGCCACTGCTAGAATTCCTGCACCAGAAATAAATCTTGCTGGTGTTCCTGCACCACAACCAAACACTAGCACACAAGCAGCTGCTCCTCAAGCTGGAGTCATTGCTTCATCAACTCCCCAGAGTCTTGGATTTGGAGTATCACAAGCGCCTCTTGGTGTAAACTTAAGCCAGCAGCAGCTCTCTTCTCAAACTAGTGCATTGCGTCCGCCGGCAGTATCCGGTTCAGCTTTGCAATCAACACAGGGTGCTCCCACCCAGGGTTTTCCTGTGAGAGGTGCTGCAGTGGGTCCATCCATTCCAAACTCAAGCACTTCAAGTGATTGGACTGGTGGAAAGATGGGGGGACCTTCTAGTGGAACAATCCCACAGGTCCCCAATAGAGGAGTTGCCTCCTCAATGACACCACATGGATTTGGGATTTCTACACCAGGCCATGAAACTTCACTGCCACCTAGGCCACAGGGCCCCTCTGCAACACCATCCAGGCCAGATGTTAGGGATCCCAAACAAATGGGTGTTTCAGGCAATGGATTTGCTTCCAACTCTTTTTTCGGAGAAGGTGCCTTCTCAGCAAGCCAACCTCAACCACGGCAAGAATCTTCTGCACTCAGTGCACCTAACTCATTGGCTACTTCTCCTCTGTCTGCTGCTAATCAGCCTTCTGTTCGGCCGAATGCTCTGGACTCTCTGCAAACTTCATATGCTGTGCAACCTGGAGGTGGGCAACCCCGGCCAGCTCAGTCTATTTTGAGACCAGCTCAGCAGGTCTCAGCTGCAAGTGCATCCAGATTTTCCTCACCTGTGGTTTCACTCCCATCTGCCAATGCACCTTCCAGCCAATCACAGATGCCATGGCCCAAAATGACTCAAACAGATGTTCAGAAATATATGAAAGTATTCGTGGAAGTAGACAAAGACAAAGATGGGAAAATTACTGGTGAACAGGCGCGCAACCTCTTTCTGAGTTGGAGACTTCCTCGAGGTAAAATCTGTTTTATATATATATATATATATGGAATTGGCTGTTCTACTAGTTAGCTATTTCAGTGATTGAAAATGGGCAACATCTAAACTGGCACTCTTTTATTCTCTTTAATGGTAATTTCTTTAGTTGAGTGTTCTGCTGGTTTTTCCATCAAGCTCTGGATGTTGGAGTGATGATTCTTACTGAATATTGAAGTAAATGAAGCTTTAGATGCGTTATAATGAAAAATTTAGTCACTTTTATGAACTATGGGTTTCATAAGTGTTATTGTAGCCAACCTAAAGGCATTGTAATGAAGGAGTGATGAAAGAATGTTCTGCTGAACCCTGAAAAAAAAAGTCATAAAGTAGAAGCTTTCCATTGGTAACTATAGGATGAATCATGAAACTTTAAGATGAGTGCATTTTTTGTATTTTGCATGATGGGCTTGCACAGGATTTTGAATTGGGGTTGAAGTGTATGTTTGATTAACCCTTATTCATTATTTTGTTTATATTGGTTTTTATTTCTGGAGTTGATGCTTTTCGTTTTTTGGACAAATTTTCTCATCATCTACTGCCTGTTTGTGTTTTTGTCAGATATTTTAAAGCAAGTATGGGACTTGTCGGATCAGGATAATGATAGCATGCTTTCTCTCAGGGAGTTCTGTATTGCACTCTATTTGTTGGAGCGATATAGAGAGGGACGTACTCTTCCAACTGTCCTTCCAAGCAACATTGTATTTGACCACCCTGGTCAACCATCTGCGGGATATGCAAATGCAGCTTCGGCGCAGGCATCTGGTACTGATGGAACAACTCTTTATATATTACTGCTTGAACGTTTCTGCCATCATAATCAAATTATGCCTTTTGTTTTTAGTAGGTTTGCAGCAACAAGGGACGGCTGCACCTTTTTCTCAGCACATGGCACATCCACCCAGAGGAAGGCCTCCAAGACCCCCTGCTGCCCCTCCATCGGATGATGTGGTACAGCCTAAGCAGCAGAAAAAAGTTCCGGTTTTGGAGAAGCACCTTGTGGACCAGCTTAGTAAGGAGGAACAGAGTTCTCTCAGTTCAAAGTTCCAGGAAGCGATGGATGCTGATAAGAAGGTAATGTGGATCTTGGTCCATTCTTATCTGTTTGAGATTGATTTGTGATTTGGAGTGTGCTTTTTTGTTTGTAATTTGTATGGAGTTATTAGATGGCCGTTTGAAAAGCATTTTGGCTATCTAAGAAGTATCATATAACAAGGTATTGTAAGTAGCAATCCAATGTTCTCCACTCTGGCTCATAATTTACATTTGCATGAACCATGCCATTGTAAGTCTGAGTTGTATAAGATAAAACTCGTTGAAGTGTAACTCTTGGCAGACCATTATCAGTTGCATACATGGTTACTGATCATATAGAGGATCTCCCTTGTGCCATACTGACTTAAGTATAGATTGCCCTTCCCTCTGCATCTACATCATGAAGTAATTGATGGTTCTAGTAGCAGCTGCCTTTCTCCAAAACTTTTGGAGTTCAATTTTCACAAGCATGATTTCAAAGATTATATAATCAAGATTGGATCCTTTTTCTGCTTTTGGCAATGATTAACGAATTCTTTTGACCTTTTTTTTCACTGTAGGTGGAGGAGCTGGAGAAAGAAATAATGGATGCTAAAGAGAAAATTGAGTTTTGCCGTACTAAGATGCAAGAACTCGTGAGTAATTTCTCTTTGTATGGGCCTCTTTGTTATTGAAAGGAATGTGTTATTCAGGATGTGCACAATTCCAGCGTCCATCCATGTAGTGATTTGGCTCGTGTGTTTTAGTTCAGTATTGCCATTTTTTCACATTAACTACATAAACCTCTTACCTACCAAATGTTGGCTGTGTCATCCAATGTCATGAGTTGGTTTGACAATTTAGTGATTACCAAATAGAAAAACTTGATTCAGCTTATCTACCCACTACATCTCACTTTCACCTTTTGGATACTTTAATTATGTCTCTGTCTTAATGGCTGCAAACCATCATTACACAATTGTACATTCTTAACATATCAGCATTTTCTCAGTAGTCTGAGGATATCATCTGTTCCTCTGGCCTGCCTTTGACTTCCCTTCTTTGATAGGTTCTGTATAAGAGCAGATGTGACAATCGCCTCAATGAAATCATGGAAAGAGTATCTGGTGACAAACGTGAGGTACTTGTTCAATGCTCATATTTTAAATATAAGCAATTTTATTGTATTGGTCCTGACATGATGACCTATTGACTTAGGTGGAGGCCTTAGCGAAAAAATACGAAGAGAAATGCAGGCAAGCTGGAGATGTGGCCTCTAAATTAACCATTGAAGAAGCAACATTCCGCGATTTACAGGTATTATTTGTTGCGGTAGACTGTGACGTCACTGGGTAATGGGTTTTGCGTAATTTATCTGATATTTTTAGCCCTTGAATAAAACACTGGCCATTCAAATTGAAGAGAGCAAAATATGGGAGCTATGTTCCCCTTTGGTTGAATAGAATGGAGCTATGTTTCCCTTTCAATTAGATGTTTTTATTTGTTTTTCTTACAGGAGAAGAAAATGGAGCTGTACCGAGCTATCGTCAGCATGGAAAAAGATGGTGGTGCTGATGGTGCTCTTCAGGTAAATAATTAATTGGTGGGCTTGTTTAAATATTAAAGAAATACTCAGTTGCCTTCCCCCCCTTCCCCTTCTCAGGGCCGTGCTGAACATATCCAGACAGATCTTGATGAGCTTGTGAAAAATCTCAATGAGCGCTGCAAGAAGTATGGACTACGAGCAAAGCCAACTTCACTACTTGAACTTCCTTTTGGTAATTTCCTTCTACATATCTCTAATTCTCTCGATCATCTCTATGAATTTGTTAGTGTAACAACATACTTCTGGTTGCTACTTGCAATGTTTTTCTTATTTTATTAATTAAGTTAATGTAGGTTTCAGTGGTTGTATAGTCTATTTATTTTCCTTGTGAGAAGTAGATGGCTTAAGGAGTGGTTGAGAAGGTCAACTTCTATCAACTCAAGGATGAAAGAATGATGAATTGATTCATATGTGCACAGTGATTGTTTCTCTTAGCCTATGTGTCACTATCTCGTCGATTAGCTTTGAGTCATTTAAACATAGCTCTAGAATATTATTGAAAGGGATGCTTCTTGTGCACTACGTAATGATTACAGGTTATTGCGATCAATTAAGCTGATCAATCTCATGTGCTCTCTTCTCTTATGTTTGTCTATTTGTTTTGTTCGTGTTCGCAACAGTTTAGTTTCACTGATGCATCTGGCTGCTTAATATTTTCTTCTTCATGGTTGAAGGCTGGCAGACTGGTATCCAAGAGACAGCTGCTGATTGGGATGAAGACTGGGATAAGTTCGAAGAAGAAGGTGTGCTATTTTATCCTCTGTGTTTTATGATAGCGGATTTTCCTGTTTTAGGTATTTTAATTGGAGTTGCCCAATAATTTTGACCTGTGACGTCTCTACTGTCTCGTCCCAATGCATGGATGATTTTATCATTGAGCAGCATACTGTTATTGGAAGTTGGCATGTAGTGAGACACAGTCTGACATAATTTCTTTGTGGATTACATGATTACATGATGCATTGGCTTGTAATTTTAACTGTCAGGGTTGAATGTAATGGTTATCAGTGGTTCTAGCGTACTTTCGTCAATTCTGCAGATTTATATGTAAAACAATGCTCCTGCAGTTTTTAATGATGTAGCCCTGTACCATCAATTCAGGTTTCACATTTGTCAAGGAGTTCACGCTTGATGTCCAAAATGTCATAGCACCCCCTAAACAGAAATCTTCATCGGCTCAGGTAGTAAAGCCATCTGCACTTCAGAGCCCAGTAGCCCCTTCATCACCTCATGCAGATGTGGACAAAGAGAAGCCTTTGACTTCAGATGGGCATGCAGTCGAAAATGGAATACACCACAACAAAAGTGAAAATGGCACACCCAAAAGCGCACCGAGCAGTCCTGCTGCTACAAGTACAATTGAAAGCCCCTCTAGAGATTTTGCGGATTCTGGATATGGAAAGACAACCGCTGTGGATTCTTCATTGCATTATGACAAAGAAACTCAAAGGTAATAAATATTAGTACAATACAATGCCACTTAAGCAAAGAGAGAAGGTAAATCTTTTGGTAATTCAACTTAAGACATGGCATGCGTTTCAGATAGTAGAGGTAGGATGCAGTTTGTCCTTACAGCAAACGTAAGAACTTAAAATGAAAATGTTGAAATCTAGGTCTCCCCTTTGTTAGTGTTACTTATGTGCATATTGTTGCCGGCAAACTTCATCTGCTCCTCGGTCGATGTAGGACAATGCTTCCCAGAGCAGTGAGTCACCCTGATTAGATTGAGAACTTGAAAAGAACTTAAAATGAAAGATAACTCAGAGCAAGTAAATCATTATAGGCATGGCATCTCTATAAGCATCAACTCTAACGTTTCTTAGGCATCACACTTAAGGGAAGAATTGCATGACAATTCTGAAGTGGAGATGTGCTACAATTTGATAATCTTCATCAAATAAAAAGTTGAAATTAGAATTCTAATAGAGTTCAAAGTCTAGTAAATTGTTGACTGTTGAATTTGGAGAAGAATCTTAATTCTTTAGAGCTCTTAGTCAAGTTGTGATGTGATGCCAAAGGTCAATCTTTGCTAAAACTTGATTGTAGCATTGGCATTTTGGTCTCAAACCACTCATTTGATGTTGTGGGCTGCATTGCTAGTTCTACAATCCTTGGTGATTGGTTGTTTATTGGTCTCTTCTGGGACACTGGACTAATGCCTCTTGATTTTGGCATTTGTTGCCCTTACTGTTTAGTGGAGCTGTGAGGGACAGAGGAGAGATGTTAGCAAACGTTAGGGGCTAAATGAAATGCAGATAGACCAGTGTTCTTTGATATTTGGGTTTCTGATGATTACATACATACATACATACATACATACATATATATATAGAAAGAACATATACATTTTGGAGTTTGGGTTTCTGAATTGTGTGTTCCCTTTTATGCTAAAGTACTCATTACAGTTTTCCATTAGAGGACAGTTTCCTGTGGTATGGTCCCAGCGGGGATGTGGTTTGTGTTTCATATTTTGTTTGTGTAGAAAGAAGATATACATTCATGTAGTTTGAGGTGTATTCAAGACACCTAAGAAAAGAGTTAGCTCTAATTCGAATTTAACAATTGCTTGGTACTTGATGTTTATTCAGAAATGAAAATAGCCCACTGAATGTAAGTTTTCTTTTCTTCTCCCCCCCATTTAAAAAGGACAATCATTTTCCAGCTAAAAGGGGCATTTTATTTGATCTTCTTTTTAACGTGAGGGATCTTCAGCTTACTTTTTATCATTATACCTTACATCCTTGAACTTTGTGGTGTTGTATGGGAGGTGGAGCTCTTTTGTTATGGTGTGATCAACTTCAGCATGCCAATATTACTTTCACTGACAACTGCATGTGTACTTTTACCACATGCAGTGATCATGAGGCCGCTAGCTCTGTTCTTTATGAGGATAGGAGTTTTGATGAACCAGCATGGGGAACTTTCGATACAAATGATGATTTAGATTCCGTGTGGGGATTCAACCCAGTAAGTTCCAGCAAGGTAAGATTCTTCTTGTACCATCTAGTGGATGCTTAGATGTTCCAAAGATTGGTTACTGAATGCGGCTTATTATCTGTGGTATATGTCTACCTAAGAGATAAACGAACTATGTTATCTGAACAGCTGGGTGAGTGCCCCCATACAAGAATTATGAGGTTTTACTTTCAACCAATTGGTTTGGTCTGGGTAGCACAGACTTATCTTAAAGTTTCATTCTTTTGATATTATTATCTGGGAGATCAAGTCAATTCTTATTGCGAATAGAGAAGTTGTCAAATTGTGCCAACTTATTGAACTTTAGGTTCTGGAATTGTTGAGGGTCTTCTTTATCTCGTCGAATGTGCAATTTTAGGTGCGGCTGGTGTGGAATTTGGAGCTGAGCTTTATTGTCAAAATCATGTTTCATTTCTTTTTTCTTTTTAATCCTGAAGTTGCTTGATTAAAAAATTGAGAATTTGGAAAGTGATCTATTTTGGGAATGGAGAAGTAAAATACACGTCGACTTGTTTCACCAGTAGAGATTGCTGACTTGCTAGATTGAACTGTTATAAAATATTCCTACATCTTTGTCAGGCAGAAGAGCCTAACTGTCCTGTCCCATTTGTCATTCATCTTCAGAGAGTTGAGCTCGAGGTCACCAATGCTTAGCTCAATAGGCTCACTAGCCTAATCAAGCTTCTATTGTTTGTTAAAAAAAATTAACTACAGATTCAGACACAAAGATCTTTAAAATATTTTCCCCTGCAATTATATAATTTCAGGGGAAAATAGGCGAAGATTATTTGTAACTTGATTGTTTTTGAGTTGAGTCGAGCCGACATGTGAGGCAAGTTGGGGTCGAGCTAGATACTGGATTGGCTCGATTACACCAGCTTTATCGCACTCCTTTGTTTCATTGGACTAGTAAATTGTGTTTTGTAAAACCATTAGAAATGAAGTCTGCCGTAAACTGTAAGCCTTACCATGACCTGCTGTATTAGGTGAAGGCCATTGAAGCTACTGCTTTGCCCTTTGCTACTGCAGTCTGCAGATCAGCAAGTTACGGAGGAGTGGCTTTATTGGGATATGCATAGAGTCGCTTCTTCTAATACACTTGGATTTCTTATAAGGCACTTTTAATCTCTCTTTTGATTCTTATTCATCTCATGATTTTCTGAACGCTGGTTGATAAGTTCCCAAAATCATTTTCTGTAATTAAGACTCAATTTGAGCTTGAGAACACTGCACTAACTAGTTCTGGATATTTGAGGTAGATTTGATTTGTCTCTGGAAAAGCAAAAAGTCTCTAGACATTTGATTGACACTTGATACGAAGATATGTTAAAGGAAGTTGGCTTTGTATTTTCTTTTAATGTGATTACATTTGTCATGTCTGTTGTCATCGTTATTGTTAACATTATGTTGTTGCTTAATCAGGTAAACTATTGTTCTTCTTGGTGTTTCACAGCTATTACTCACGCTTGGTGTCATTGGATCTAGTTGTGAAATCTTACGATTCTGTTATTTGATCTAAAGATTCAATTGATGGTCATCTTTCTGAACCCTAAGTATATAAGTAATTCTGACAGCCTTAGTGCTAAACTCTCATTGTACTTTTTGTCAATCGCACTTCCATATAGTTATAGCTGAGCAGTCGATTTCTCTATGCTCAAGAAAACTTTCATCATGTTCTCACTTTTTGTGTGTGATGTAGGATACGGATCATGAAGGATTCAAAGATGACTACTCATTTGGATCGATGGAATTTGGCCTTAATCCTATCCGGACTGGGCCACCACAGGCTGGTTTTCAGAAGAAGAGCATGTTTTTTGATGAATCTGTTCCCAGCACACCACTCTATGCTTCAGGCTTTTCTCCAAAATACAGTGAGCCATCACGGCCATCATTCGACAGCTCCTCAGGACAGAAGAAGAGCATATTTTTTGATGAATCTGTTCCCAGCACGCCACTCTATACTTCAGGCTTTTCTCCAAAATACGGTGAGCCATCAGGAGCGTCATTCGACAGCTCCTCGAGATTTGATTCTTTTAACATGCCCGACAGTGGAGTCTTTTCCCAGCGTGATGCGTTCTCGCGGTTTGATTCTTTCAACACGCAAGACAGCGGAACCTTCCCCCAACGCGATATGTTCTCGAGATTTGATTCTTTCAGCACACACGACGGTGAAAGCTTTCCCCAGCGCGAAACATTGACACGATTCGATTCGATTCGCAGCAGTGTCGACTTTGACCAGGGTCATGGTTTTCCGTCATTTGATGATTCAGATCCTTTTGGGACTGGCCCATTTAGGACTTCCAAGGAGAGTCAAACTCCAAAAAGTTCAGATAATTGGGGTCATACTCCAAAGAGTTCCGATAACTGGAGTGCCTTCTAGCTGGGAAAAGAGTCATGCCGCGTTGCTTCCCGGACTGGGCTATCGAGTTCACCAAGTGGTTTCTGTGTGTCGCATTGTGTTTCTCAACCGATTGGAGGACCATAGGGTATTCTCCTGTATTATTTTTGTGTGTATTAATAGCTTTTCAGTGATCTGTGCTTATTTTTGGCATCTCCAACGATGGATAATATCTTCTCTTTCTTCCTGTTCTTGCTTTAGAGCTCTCGAATTCTTAATTTTCCATGTTCTACTGATTGAGGATCTTAAATTCTTTATGTCATACTACGGCTATAGAAAAGCTGTTTTGATACCGTTCGGACTGTTGGATGAATAAAATAGCCTTTGCCCTAGTTTCCTTTGCAACTCGATTGCGGCTTGTGCTATTTTCTTCCAGCACAAGGATTGCTTCGTTAAGTGTTCTTTAATTCTTTGATTTGCATAGAATCCAAGCGGGTTATTTGTGAGGAAGTGTTTTCTTTAATCTGTTTCTATAGGTTAAGAGTATTATTTGCTGTTGGTTACAAGGTTGATCAGAATATTGTTTTCCTTGTCGGGAGTCTAATTGATATTGTGATTTCTGCAAGATCCCGAATTACTGATTGATGACTCTAAGCAGTATTGAGCAATACGCATTTGTTGAAGAGTGTTCCTCGGCACTTGATGAAGGTAAGATTGAATAAAGAAAGTTTGCTATGAATCGGACTGGCAAATTGAGCTTTTCTGCATCGATAAGGACGGCTTCCATCCCTTTCAGTCATCTTTTTGGAAGTTCGCTAAGCTTATCGGATGTGGATGAAATGCGACCGTCCCTGCACGAGGCTTAATACTGGTCCAAACAAAAGAAGAGTCGCCCTTGCATCGTCCTTCATTCCATATCCGTGTCCTCGAAAGAAAGCCGCCTTTCAAGTTTGAAACGTAATTAATTTGCATCGTTCCAAATTCGTGTCCTTCTCAATTGAAAGCCGCCTTTGAAATTCCAGCTGTAATCCAAATTCTAGAAGGATCAGATTCTTGAAAATTGATGACCGTTGAATCGCGAATAAACAAATCTTGGTCGTTCATCAATAATTTTTAAAATGTTTGTAAGGTGCGACGGTTTTGTTTAGGAGGTTTGACAAAGTACATGACACGCGACTTCCTAAGGATGGTTACGTCTGTCAACTGAGTACGTGTTTTAACGTCCTTTGCTGTTTTTAGTTTTATTCTCCTTGCCCTTTGTCTCCAAACACATCCACAGAAACATCCATACAAACACATCGTAATGGATACCAAGATTTGTCGTCTTCAAAGGACTGCTCCTCCCATCGAACGATCAGTAGTTCTTGCGGCACGAGAGGATGGTTTGAAGTTCGGGAGGAAAAGGAGATCAAGGCCTTGTTACTCAATTGCTGAAAAGATTCTTCAGTTTTCAGGTGAAAGACGAAGAACATTGGCCTCATACGTCGAGAACGTCACGCCATTTCGAAAACTTATCCTGCGAGTGAAAAAGCATCGAGCCGTGCATGCCAGCATGAGTTTTCGACTCTCTACTAATGCTGGCACAAAACCAATGAAGAAGCGGACACCGGTGGGGGAAGCATTTTTCAAGTTTTCAATTCCCTTCTCTCTCTCTCTCTCTCTCTCTCAGACTAGGGAAGAAGATCGACAAAGAAATGTCAAGAGAACTTTGCCAACTCGAGGGATGCCCTGTAACTTGAAAACTCTCATTGCTAAGGTTGTTTACTCGAGTAGTTTAAACCGTTCCAAGAAACCAAGTAGACGAGAATTGTGTGAAATCAATCCAAATTTTCCGCGAGAGAACACGGAGCAAGATGAAAGTTGACATATGAAAGCTAAGTTGAACTTGTCATTTGGACTCAGTACTCAGTTTTCAATTTATCAAAGAAATTAATCACCCAATCAGACAATGAGATAAAAGCTTTCTCGAAAGTTGTCGCGCACCTTCGGGACATGCCAACGCCGGTGAGCAAGTCATTTACACAAACCAATGTTTCACCGACAAAAAGGCATGCGCCATCTGTGCATTGCAGAGATGACAAGATCGAGCATTTTGCAGGTACTAGAAACTGAGCAGGGCTTTACACTTATCAGGGGATCTGGTATGGAAACGCTCAAGTTCCTCCAAGGAAGTAACGAATAGAACTTTTTAACCATAAACTCCCGAAGGGGTGCCCGACTTACTTCCAAAACTTGTTTCCAGTGAATAGATGTAGTTCATAAGCATACCGCTATGAGCTTTACCTGACTACTCTCTGTACAGTTAATTCACTCAACCACTGCTCGACTCGAAAACTAAATGCTGCAGGCGTTTATAAAAGATCGTCGACAGGAAATTAACGTACCCAACAAACTGACTGATCAGACAAAAGCAACATATAATCAGTAGAAGATGAAAGTTGAGGACATGGAAATCGCATTTACATTTCACATGATTCTGCTTAGCAGCACACTAATATACGCACTGCTTATTGAATTTTTCCATAGGATAAACAAGTACTATGCGCTCATCAATTTTATTGTCCAGGGAAAGAGTCCATTCTCATGACATAGAGTGATGCAAATATTTATCACACCGCTACCCTGTTATGAAATTTGAAAACGAAGATCAATACCATACCTATGAAAAGAAAATTTCCGTGAGTGCATACCAAGTCCCTGAAACAGCTAGCACCAATCCCAGCACGAAAATCCCTACGTCCGTGCTCAGGCCTATCCAACCCATCTCTTCCTTGCACACCAGCAAGTGAAACAGAGACGGCAACACAAATCCCAGTCCACAGCACACGCTGCTTCCAACCAATGACAAGAAATCCCCAAAGTTAGGCACCATCAAGGCAACCAAACTCACTAACAACACCAGCAGCCATCTCAGCCAAATGCAATATCGTCCGCCCCATAATCGCCTCTCCACGATTTCATAAACTGGGTGCATCATCAAAGGGAAGGTAAAGAACAAATTGATACAAAGACCCAGTTGCACTATAGTACTAATCAAGCCCTTCCCCATGTTTGCCGTAATTATATCCCTCGTGTTTGCGCCGAACGCCAAGTAACCCAGCAATCCAAATCCTCCATACATCAACGCAATAAAGGCCATCGCAATGGCCAAGATCTTCCCAAACTTCCTCTTATCTTCCATCTCGGACTCCAAATGCAACGCCATGCCGATCCCTTCGAAAGCATAAACAGCCACACCCATTCCATAAAAGAACACAGACAGGCCCCCAAAGGCCTGCACATTCGCCCCGTTCTTCCAAACAATCCCTGCCTCATCAGCCATCACCACGCCCATGGCGCCGAGATCGACTACATCCGCGAAAATGCTCAAAGGCGCCAAATGCGTCAACGTTTTGATTGAATTTATGCCCAACTGGAAAGGCAAACACCCCCATATGTAGAAACTCTTGGCGGAAATGCCCCATATGCTTGAACTCACATACGCAGCCACATGCGTAGCCGGACCCGAATTGAACAAATTAGCCATCGTATTGCCGATGAAAATCAAGTAACTGACGCAGAACCCGGCCTGCGACAGCACCATCATGATGTCCACCACGACCCGGCCGATCCACCCGCACACCGTGAACCCGAGATCCCCGAAGGACGCGATCTTTGAGAACCCGTCGACGGACTCGAGCCGGCGGCGGGTGCGGACCAGGAGCATCATGCAGTGGTAGGTCAGGGCGGCGATGGAGAAGAGCATGAGCAGGCCCGTGAGCCACCCGGTGCGCTTGAACGCGTACGGCAGGCCCAAGACCCCGGCCCCGACGATGGCGATGAACACGTTCGCGAAGGTCTTGGCCTGCGAGGAGAGCTGCCGCGGCTTGCCCAGGAGCGGCGTGTCCTCCCGGGGGATGGGCGTCAGGGTCCGCGACGACGAGCCCGCTTCCTTGTCGAAACCCATGGTCCCCCAAATTCGACCCCAGACTGATCCGACCACCTCCGAATCCGAAACTGGGTCGCCGCCGAACGGATCCCTCCCGGAGAAAGGCCCCAACTTTTGCCGATTCCGCGCGACAAAATCGGAGCTTTACAGCTGGGTTCGGGGATTGCCCCTGAACAAGAACGAGAAAGACCGCGAGCGATGAAATGACGACGGTTCAGCTTCTGGGTCGGTGACGATGAAGATGAAGAAGATGAAGATGAAGAAGAAGAAGATGAAGATGGTGGTGATGGTGATGGTTGTCTGAATATCTTGGCAACTGCAGAAGAAGATGATATATATGGAGGAAGGAAGGAGGAGGGAAAGAGAGAGAAGGTGGGTAGGCAGGCTTGTTAATGGAGTTTGCCTGTGGAGAGACAACTGCGTGTTAATTTGGGAAATACAATGATTAAATATATTAATATATTAACATATTATAATGTAATAGGATCCCAAAAGATCCTAACAAGTTTTTTGGGAATGACCTAATTATTGCGGGGATCCCACCACACAAGTGGATTACGAGGAGCGAAAGAGGGAGAAACCAAGAGCCCAGAGGATTAGTAGAGAAATTACACCGTGACAAATTATCAGAATTCGCCAGATATTTCGAGGGAAAAATAAAATTATTTCTAGCCTCTTTAAAACTTTTCTTTAATATATATATGTTAAATTATCTGGCATAGGCACATAGATCTTGATACTATTTTATGTTATGAGGTCATCTCATTTTTTCCACAGCAAAATATCTTGCAATCATGGTCTGAATTTTTTTTATGAAATTTATAAATTCCTCACGTGTAAAAGAGGAAGAATTGAGGAATCACGAGAGACTTTCCAAATTAAAAATAAAATAAAAATCAATAGACTAATTATGGAGTGAGATAAAGTGATTTTACTTTGGTTAGGTTGGCTGTGGCTTTCTGGTTCAATGCATGTACGTGGGATGTTTTCACATGACATGACAGAGCTCCCAATGTCCTCCACTGGCTAACCGGCCTCTTTTCGTCCAACCCTTTGAGCTCATGTTGGTTTTGTCTGTTTCACCTTTTTCGGAATGTAATTTGATCCATCATTAGTTGTATTTGTGGCAGCCTTCAAGATTTTCCTTGGAAAAAAAAAAGAACTGTCACCTCTAAAACTCTGGAAAAATGACTTGTCTTTGAATTTTGATTATGTATACCATGTCATTCTTGGACTTTTAATTTGTTCTAAATGGTCGTTGGATTATTCCTTATTGTTTGATCTAATTATTAAAATTTTAATTGATTTAATATGATCTTTAATTACTCCTAAATCGGCCTACGTCATGTTCAATTCACAAGTTGTTACAATTACTATGTTGCTCAAGTTTTAAAACATAAGTTTCACTTCAATCCATTATCCTAAATTAACAAAAAGTATGCATTCCATTTATTACTTTTTCTTTTTTACTTTTTTGGTCTTTACAAATGTTACATGGTTCCATTTAAGTATGTTGTAGCTTACGCTCTCTATAACAGTAAAACGAAAACCTCATTTAGGGTAGTATTGGATTGATATTTTAACTATCTTAATTTTTTATGTTATGTTATTAACTAAATCTGAAGAAAATACAAGACGCTAAACTTGAAAAGGTTATCTATTTAAAAGATCGGAATACTATTTAGATCAACATAAATACAATTATCTATGGATAAATTAATATCAAATATAGATATTCTTTTGAAAACACTTAAAATGATATCAATTTTTAAAGATATATCAAATACGTATTCTTTCTATTAAAGAACAAGATTTAAAGTTATATTGAATTAATATTCCTACTATTTAATAAATAAGCATTCTAATGAGGATATCCAAAAATTATCAATTTATATAATCATACTTATATTAATCTAATTTTTCCTACTATTTTAAATAGGTAAAATCGTCAATTTTTTGTGTTTTGTGGTTTTTAATTAAATGTAACCAAAACTATAAATTACGAAATTGAAATAGCAGTTATATAAATCACATACTACTTCAAATGAGGTTCTATTTTTACTATTATAATGATCATAGGTTACAACATACTTAACTGGAACTATCATAACATTTGTAAGGACAAAAAAAAGAGTAAAGAAGTAATAAAAATACGGCATTTTTTATTTATTTAGATAATAGATAGAAATGAAAAAATATGTTGTAATTCTAGGAATAGTGTAATTATGAAAACTTGTGAAATAATATTGAAGGATGACATTGGACATTTACGATTTGTTAAAGGGACTAGATTGAACAAATTTAA
This sequence comes from Eucalyptus grandis, assembly GCF_016545825.1. Taxonomy (NCBI): domain Eukaryota; kingdom Viridiplantae; phylum Streptophyta; class Magnoliopsida; order Myrtales; family Myrtaceae; genus Eucalyptus; species Eucalyptus grandis. Next base: position 13,553,918 of record NC_052620.1, read on the forward strand.
AGTTTATGGATTAAATTGAACATTTATGAATAGTTTAAGGACTGCATTAGACAAATTAAAAGTTCAAAAATCATATTGCACATTATATCAAAGTTAAGGAATAACTAGTGTCATTTCCCTTAAACCTTTGTAGCAATTGGTACGGTGCATAGAAACTACGAAACATCCATGTTTTAGTAAATCTATGTACAAATGCAACAATCCCTTTAGGCCATGATTGGACTGGACTGATAATTGTTTTGCCATGTTTCAGTGATTGCGCCGAAGATGCCAACATCCTGAGCTGCGAAACTCTGTCTGCACCCTGCCGGCGGAATCTACTTTTCTTGGTTAACGACCATGCTGCATTCACATGATCAGCCAAAGAGCACCCTCTTCTAAGCTTCTGTAACGTTATTCAAATGGCTTCACAGCGTCGTCTTTCTAACCCTTTTACCTACGCGGCTACGGTGTGTTGCTGAAAGGTGCGAGGTCATAGGCCCTCTTCGTGATAGCTTCGAAGGTCACGGTATTGAACAAATTAAGTCGTGTTTTGGAAGCTGATGATGGCTCTCCGAGTTCGAGTGCATTCCCAGAACGCCAAGAGATCCGGTGATGACTTTGGTGTTTGACAGCTCCGTTTTGATTTTGTGATAGCAGCTTCACTGCGGGTCAAATGGTGCCTTTCTAACGAGAACTGTTTTTGGATGAGAAGCCAGTGGACTCCAGCATTCTTCTCTTGGCCATTGTTTCCAGTTGGACTTGACCTTCCAGTGTACAGACAACGTACGGGGGGTTGAAGCTGCTTCCGATCAAATTTGATCACCGTATGTTTCCTTTAATGCAATAACACAAGCTCATGTTTAGTGAATTGTTCCACAATTCAAGCTTTTTGCCACTTTCCGTTTTCTTTCCCCTTCTTGGATAACTGAGAATTATTTATGGCTGCAGGGCAGCAACATAATTGCCATAGGCATAGATGACACTTCATATCGATTCTGCAGAAGGTAAATCGTATCCATGAATCATACTTAACCTGGAAATGCATCAATGCTCACGATTCATCTAAAAGACCAGAAAATGAATTCTTCATGACGAAACTGGTGATGAGCGGTGATGGTGATTACTTGGTAGATCTCCTTAGTGATACCAACAGTTCTAGCTATTGTAAATCAAAACAAATTCCAGCGTGGATAATGTTCAGTTAAAAAGGTATATGTTCAAGCTCATACTTCACAGCATAATTTTGTACAGAGCAGACAAATTCCATGTAAAAGTGGCGCATTTCCTTCAACCTTTTGTACAGAGCAGACAAATTCGATCAAACACTTGTTATTGTAGAATATAACGACACAAATCTGCCATAAAAAGGAAAACAATATGAAGAAATATAGCCATCATCTTCCTTCGATCGTCGTGTCGGTGACATTGTTGACAGACCAGATGCTTTCTTGCTGTGGTCGAATACCACCATTTGGCATTTCAGTTTGGAAAGTGAATGTAGGCTGTCTAGGCTGAGGAAGATCTGATTCACCGCTTAGCATCAGAACCACATCGGACATGTTCGGTCTATCCATGGTGTGGTCCTGAACACAGAGAAGCGCCATATGGATGCATCTTGTTATCTCCAACGGAGAGCTAACGGCAATTGTTTCATCCAGTAGGTCCAATGCTCTCCCCGTACTCCATAAATGCCATGCCTAGTAGAGAGAACACTGTAACAATATCGCCAGTGACTTACAATATCGATTGAGGTTGGAATTTGGCACTTACGAAGGAAAGGAGATTGAGATATTGTCCCTGGTCATATAGGGCCGTGTTCTTTTTGCCGCTAACAATCTCCAGTAGTAACACTCCAAAGCCATAGACATCGGACTTCTCTGAAAACATTCCGCCCATGGCATACTCAGGAGACATATAGCCACTGCAGTTGAGTACAACACGTTGGGTACTCTTTAATTGAATTAAAGGACAGCAGGATAAAACATGCATAAAGTGAGAAGTTCATTGCGACAACTCAATCACATATATCCGCTTGAAAAGATTGACTCAATGGATTGATAATTCAAGTAGGACTAGAGAGCTTACAGTGTTCCCACAATTTTGTGAGTGTTCACCAAAACTTGAGTGCCCTCAAACATTCGGGCCAGCCCAAAATCCGAAATTTTTGGGTTCATCTTTTCATCCAAGAGAATATTGCTCACTTTCAAGTCTCGATGTATGACCCTGAGGCAAGAATCTCGATGGAGGTAGAGAAGCCCCCTTGCAATCCCCTGAATAATTCGAAATCGTTTTCCCCAATCGAGTTCTGCCTTCTTTCTTGAATCTGACGAACATGACAAACATGAACTGTTTTCAATTTTTAGTGCTAAGTCAAAAAATACATTACAAACAAAAATCATTGGTGAGGGAAAAACCAACCAAAAAGAAAGGTGTCCAAGCTTTTGTTCGACAGGTACTCGTACACCAGAATCTTTTCTTCTCCTTCAATGCAGTAACCCATGAGTTTAACAAGATTTCGATGTTGGAGTTTCGATATAAGGACAATCTCGTTCTTGAACTCTTCAACCCCTTGGGCCGAGCTACTAGAAAGTCTTTTCACAGCTACCTCTTTCCCATCATTCAGCTTTCCCTGTTTCGCAATTCCAATATCATTTAGACATTAAATTATATCTATAAATCCATTTATCGAATATCCTGCAGGATGGTTTTACCTTGTAAACGGAGCCAAACCCTCCTTGGCCGAGTTTACTTGTCATGCTGAACTTGTTTGTAGCTAGTAGTATGCTATCAAAACTGAAAAGGGTCAAATCCAGAGAATCATCATTCTTCAACTTATCTTTCCATGCGTTTCCTTGTACCAGTTCACCTAGATTTTCAGGTGTGTTTACCGAGTCAAGGCGCCTTGGAATTTTGCTCAAGTTTCCTGTGTTTATTATTAATGAAGATTTAGCTTACCTTCTTCATAGCAATGGAAAATGAAACAAAATAGAAGCACAATCCTCTGAAAACACAAATGTGGCTCTTTGAAAGTACCTCTTTTCCTAGCTCTCCACTTGTAAAGACCAAAAATCAATACGGCAAAGAACATGATCCCGGCAATAGTACTCAGGCTGATGCTAACTGCTTTGTGTGATGAATCTGATGATCCTGCTTTGTGTGATGAATCTGATGATCCTGCTTTGTTTGATGAATCTGATGAGCCACCTGAAATGGGACGGAGAGTTATGTAAAAGATGACTGGTGTCATTCAAACTCATCTCAGTGAAACAATTTCTAACCTGTTTCTACATATGCAACTCGAACAAATAGATCTTCCCCGCCGGTGGTAAATTCCTGAAGATCGATGAGGCCTTTAGTCCAAACCATACACCCGATGTTGCTGACATAAGAATAAGCCAAGCAAGAACAATTGCTCTGGCACCAGCTTACACATTCTTGATCTCCAACGCCTGACAAATAGTCCCCAGAGTCGGGTAGTTTCATCTGGCTCATTGACCCAAAGGCATCTTTCTTTACATTTGTTGAAGCCGATGTGCTTGTGTTTTGGTGGCAATTCAATTCTGTCTCTCTTACACATCCTCCGGTCCAGTTTCCCCTATTCCATTCCTCATTTGACTTTGGCACAAACCCATTTATGCATTTGCAAATAGGCGAGTTAGATGAGTTACAAACTCCAAAAGGACCACAAGTTCCATAAATCTCGCAAGTATTGTTTGGTACTGTCCAATCCATCAACCATGCCTTAGCTCCATCATCCCAGTACACCAACTTAAGAGATCCTTCAGGCGAAATGAACACGTATGCAAAGGACGAGCTGTTGTAACTATCTTTCCAAAAGTCAGTGGTACCCTGCTGAATATCTTGCTCGACACGGTAACCACTCAAGTACGTTTGGTCCATGTCTTCTATGCCGATAAATTTTGATTTGTCCCATTGCCCGCTTCTCCAGTAAGGGGTCGAACCAATCCAAGTGAAAGCCTGAGGCGGCATCTCTGACGACATTCCAGTCAAGAAACTTCCAGGGGAGGGATCACTGTCACTTCTCCAGGAAATTAAATACTGTTTCACTCCAGTCCTGACATTTACTTCCGACTTCATGCTCGGAAGAAGAGTGTCTGTTGGATCCTCGAAGCTTCCCCATATTTTACTATAATTTGCGTCTTGCAGAACAAAATTCCCATTATCTAATAGGGTCGCTGACATATAATTGGACAGACCAGAGACATTCGTAGACCAAACTATACTCTGTTGTCCATCCACGAGCTTCAAATTCCCATCACTTCCTATCGTTAATTTCGCAGATCTATCTGTGTACACAAGCGGTACATACCTATTGGCCACCCACACGATTTTAGAAGGTGTGAAGTTCTTGTACCATATGCCAACATACTGATTTTCAGACCCGTTCGGCGTGAAGAACCCAAGCTCAAAGATTTGGCCAGGGGAGACGAGAGTTTGGTTCGGAAAGAGCGGCTTTGATGTAGTAAGATTGTAACCCGCACCGCAGGCTGTATGACTTGCCTGAAGCAGGAAGAAGACAACCAAGCAAGAGCACCGAGCAATCTTAAGTTGCATAATGAGAATGACTGTATGAACCTAGCAAGTTCGGTGGGCTGGTTGATTCTGCACTGTCTTCCGATCAAGAGTAGATGATCAAGATCTTCTGTAAGTCCAACCTTGGAGCTGAAGGTATGATGTCATTTAAATCCTTTTTTTTCCTGCTTGTCCAAAGTACATTTCATCAGCAAACTAAGTACACGGTGCAGATAATGCCTGTCTCAGATCACGAGGGCACACAGAACGGCCCAAAAGATCATTTGAAATTACTGTGTGACATCAGAATCAGCTGAGTCAAAAGGATGGCTGAAAAACAATTGTATTCAGAAGAGCAAATCCTCATTGACTATCAAATGTCGGGAATGTTCCTCGCCACTGTTCAAATTTGACCCAGCCTCTCAGTTTACATTCGTATCATCCTCCTCGACAAATTTGAATTGCTTGTGTTAGCCAAGACATCTGATGAGATCAAAGTGTTGTGTAATCAGCTATTCAAAGATATGCGATGTCAGTTGGCGTGAGAACACGGGTTCAACGAAGAAATGCCCCTCAATAATTCAGTCGTGCCAGAAAAGGTCAACTCTCTAGTCACTTTTCCTGTTTAAGGATCAGTTCCAAGTCTTTGTAAACTCAATTGTGAAAACTTCTTTCGACCAAAAAATATAGATAAGTGATAATGACACAAATGGCACTGAAGGTCAATGTAATTCTTGAACTCTCAATTGTTTATCTAATATGTTATACCGTTTCTAGTTTGTCCAATATGTGATACCATTTATGAACTTTCTATTGCTTGAATTTGAATCAAACCATACTTTGAGATGAGTACAGTTAAGCCATTAAAATTGAGGAGATTTCGAAGGATGAACTTAAACGAATTCTATGATTGTCTTAAAGACCAGTACTGAATGTTCTTGCATGGCTCCTAACTCTACTCATGTTCCGTCAAAATCAAGGTAAGCGGATTTCCTGTCTTTTTTTTCTTGTTTTTTTTTTTTTGGGGGGTGAAATTTATGCTAGTTAGTCGATTACTTCTCGTAGTTTTAAAATTTGATACCAAATAAATAATCTGTTTTTGCTAGATCAAATTTGACTTGAAGCAGCCTAGGCCGAGCTAAATAAATTCAGTCAATTTTCTGTGATTTAGTGCTAGGCTACTAATTGAGCCCATAAAATTTACCCTCGATTTGTTTGGACCTGGTCAAAAAATCTTTCCAGGCTTAGCCTGCGCAACCCTTTTGCAACCCCTGCCTTCTACCCAAGCGCTGATCTTGTGCATTGCTGCAATCGTAGTTGATTTGATACATGAGCAGATCTATGTTCACCTGGGAGGCGCGCCAAGAGCCAACTTGACAGCTAATTTACTCCGAGCAAACTGTCCGTTCGATTCTTGATACTGCGGGCTCAGATTAGTTTATGTACATTACTCGTGGCCGAGGATAGAGACCGCCTCTTTTACAAGGGGCATCAATCGGACCATGACACCAAGAGAGAAACCTCTTGATTGAATCCGCGTCTCTGAGTCCAGAATAATGGGCAAATGTTCATCGTGCAGCACACATGTTGGTCATGACCATGGGCTACGATAGATCCGGTCCATGTGTACTTGCCTCCAGCCAAGAGATTGGTGATAGACTCCCATGTCGATCACGATGACATCAACTCCAGAAGCTGTACTATAACTGTGAGAGATGAGTTTAGTGAAGAGAACGCCTTCTGATGTGGCTAATAATTCGCCAAATCAAGTTGTTTAGATGTCGCGAATTTGAGGAATATTTCAACTGCATCTTCAGAGGTTCCTTCAATTTCCTAGCATTTTAGTGATAGTGCTTTTGGTATGATCTACGCCGAAATGAAGAAATAATGGTTAGCGATGATGATCTTAACAGGATTATAAAGTGTTTTCGTTTCAATAATGCACTTGAAGTGGACTGGTGGTGTTGCAAGGGCGGTTCTGCTTGAACTATTTGTGCTAATTTGTACAATTGTGTCCCTAATGTGATCTAAGCTAGTGTTTTTTGTTGCTGCTGACAATCTCTAGGAGCAGTGTTCCGAAGCTATAGACATTGAATTTCCCAGAAAATATCCCACCCAATGGCATATTCAGAAGACATGTAGCCTTTGTATAATTCAAACATGTTAAATTTTCGTCCAATCTAATCATAATAAACTTATAAGGCCTGAACCGAAAAATTTGTGGAATGCACTTCAAAAGTTAGAAAATCCTTAACTAATATAGGATGGAGGTCAGAAAAGTTGAGGCCGATAGATTTACAACATCCAGAGCACCAACATTTTTCTAATTCTTAAGAAATTTGTTTTTCTTTACGTTTGATGACTTTTGTATCCTTAAGAATGTTTTTTTGACCATTTATTCATTTTGACTTGGTTGTTGTTTTTATAAGCTTTCAAAGATAAAAACAAAATTTTGAATATGAGTATTAAATGTGTTAAGAGTGTGTCTGATTATATCATAATGGAACAAATGACACAATAATTTAAACGTCCATTACTGTCTAAACAGGTTAACACGATTTTTAATCATGGTAACCTTTATGGCACATGAACCCTTTTATGTGGAACCCAAACATGTTTAATTGCGTGTTTCAATGACATTTGCAAGTCCACTTCAATTCCATACAAATATTTTCATTCAAACATTTCCCTAATGAGATCAATGACTACCCCCACAAGGACCACAACATCGTATAGCGAGGGCAATTTTTCCCATGACGGCTCTTGGGTTGGACTAATTTGGATTCCATTGCCGTTCTTTCATACATTTATTTCCATGCACCATCAGGTGACCCTATTTCTTTCTTTTTTCAAAATATAAAATATAAAATATGGACTTACTACTCGTCTCGGGAATGTTATTATGTGGGAACTTTAGCCTAGCCTTAATGATGATATCTTTCATCTGAAAAAAACCAGAAAATCAGATCTCCATAAGGCAACTGGTGACGACACGTGACGGTGATCACTCGGTAGTTCTCCTTAAGAATACCAACAGTTCTGGCTGTTGAAAATCAGAACAAATTTCTAAGTCGATGATGTCCTATCAAAGAAGAATATATTCTAAACGCCTCGTTCATACCCAAAGATCCACGCAAAAGTGGAGCAGTACATTCAGCCTTTCGTACAGAATTCAAAGTGACGAAACATGACCATCATCTTCCTTCGACCGTTGTATTAGTGACTGTGTTAGCAAACCAGATACTTTCTTGCTGTGATGGAATAGCACGATTTGGCATTTCGGCTTGGAAAGTGAATGTAGGCTGTCTTGGCTGAGGAAGATCTGGTTCACCGCTTAGCATCAGAACCATATCGGACATGTTTGGTCTATCCATGGCATGGTCCTAAACACAGAGAAGACTGACATGGATGCATCTTATTGCCTCCGATGGAGAGCTAATGGCAATTGTTTCATCCATTAGGTCCAATGCGTAGCCTTCACTCCATAATTGCCATGCCTATAAGAGAGAACTATGTCATTATCTCATAGGGAAATTGTACTATCAAATAAGGTTGGTCTTTGGCACTTATGTAGGAAAGGAGATTGAGATATTGTCCCTGGTCACATAGGGCCGTGTTGTTTTTTTTTTTTTTTTTGGCTACTCACGATCACTAGTAGCAGCATCCCAAAGGCATAAACGTAAGATCTCTCAAAAAATATTCCGTCCATGGCGTACTTAGGAGACATATGGCCACTGTAGTTGAGTTGAACATGTTATGAACTCTCTCATTCTATCGAAGGAAAACAAGATGATACATGCATAAATTGACAGGTTGGTTGATCAATAATTTATGTATGCTTGAAAAGACCAAATTAAAGGAGGACTAGATTTAGACCAAAAGAAAAAAAAAAAAAAAAAAAGTAGGACTAGAGAGCTTATAGTGTTCCAATTATTTTGTGAGTGTTCACCAAAACTTGAGAATATTGCTCACTTTTAAGTCTTGATGCATGATCACAAGGCAAGAATCTTGATGGAGATAGAGAAGCCCCCTAGCAATTACCAAAATAATTTGGAATCATTTGCCTCAATCGAGTTCTGCCTTATTTCTTGAATCTAACAAATGTGACAGACAAAAACAATTATCAAGTTTTAGTGCTATGTTGAAAAATACATTACCTAAAATGATGATTCGGAGAGAAAAACCAACCAAAGAGAAAGGTGTCCAAGCTTTTGTTTGACAAGTACTCATATACCAAAACCTTTTCTTCTCCTTTAGTGCGGCAACCCATGAATTTAACAAGATTTCGACGTTGGAGTTTTGATATTAGGATGATCTCATTCTTGAACTCTTCAAAGCCTTGGGAAGAGGACTTGAGCAAGTCCTTAAAAGGCTCAAAGGGAAAAAACAGTAGGAGATCTGCCTAGGAGTGGGAGACCCCACAATGTTATCCCCGTATTCACTCTCAGTTGGAAAGAAAAAAAATTGAGTGACTGAAAATTAGGAGCCTCACAGTGGTAAAAGTAGATACCATGTTAGGACTTCAGTACTGACTACCGCCGATTAGACAAGTATAATAACCTCCCGCGCTTGGGGTGAGTGAAAGTAGGTGAAAGACCCATTGCTCAGTTGACATGCCTTACGACACTGTCATTGAACCAACAAGTTAGCTCAGTACCCTGGGTTCAATGACAGTGCCATTCTTCTCCTTCAATGCGGCAACTCATGAATTTAACAAGATTTCAACGCTGGAGTTTTGATATTAGGATGACCTCATTCTTGAACTCTTCGAAGCCTTGGGATGAGTTACTAGAAAGTCTCTTCACAGCTACCTCTTTCCCATCATTCAGCTTTCCCTGTTTAGCAATTCACATAGCTTTTCGACCTTTAAGTATTTCTATATTTTCCATTTATCGAATGTCCTCCAGAATGGTTTTACCTTGAAAACGGAGCCAAACCCTCCTTGGCCAAGTTTCGTGCTGAACTAGTTCATAGCAAGTTGTATGCTATCAAAACTGAAGAGAGTCACTTCCAGGGAATCATCTTGCTTCAACTGCTCTTTCTGTGAATTTCCTTATAACTATTTACCTGGAATTTTGGGTAAATCTACGGAGTCAAGGAGCCTTTGGAATTTTGCTCAAGTTTACTGTGTTTATTATTGGTGAAGAATTAGCATATTTTCTCCATAGCAATGGAAGATTTAACAAAATAGAAGCTTAATCCTCTGAAAACAATGATGTGGTTTTTTAATAGTGCCTCTTTTCTTAGCTTTCTATTTGCAAAGACCAAATAGAAGCACCGCAAAGAACATGATCCCACCAATTGTAGTCAGACTGGTGATAACTGCTTTTTGCGGCGATCCTCCTAAAATGGAAAGAGAATTATGATAAAGACAATTGTTGTCGTTCAAACTCATCTCAATGAAACAATTTCTAACCTATTTTTACACACACAACTCGAACAAGTAGATCTTCCCCGCCTATGGGTAATTCCTGAAGATCGATGAGGTCATTAGTCCAAACCATACACCCGATGGTGCTGACATAAGAATAAGCCAAGCAAGAACAATTGCTCAGACACCAGCTTGGACATCCTTCTTGATCTCCAGTGTCTGATAAATAGTCCCCAGAGTCGGGTAGTTTCATCTGGCTGATTTGCCAAAAGGCATCTTTCTTTACGTTTGTTGAAGCCGATGCGGCTGTGATTTGCTGGCAGTTCAATGCCGTCTCTCTTCCACATCCCCTGGTCCAGTTTCTAATGTTCCACGCCGTCATTTGACTTTGGCACAAACCCATCTAAGCATCTGCAGACAGGCGAATTCAATGAGTAAACAAAAGTCGTGCCTTTGGAAATATTTCCCGTGTTTTACTATTCCTGTTGTGATGATTGACTGGGTGCTGTTTATTGGAGTTGCTTCTACATGCATTTAACCGAAAGATAAAAAGAATGAGTCGGCGACGGATTCTAGGACGTCGCAATTTTAATCGACCGTCGTGAGATGTTCACGTGCTCGGGGTTCGAGGCCTAACATGGATCCTCAAAGCTTCCCCATATTTCACTATAATTTGCATCTTGCATAACGAAATTCCCACTATCTAATAGCGTTGTTGATGTATAATTGGACTGACTAGAGACATTGGTAGACCAGACTATACTTTGTTGTAGGGGTGAGCTGGACCGACCCTGGACCGGCCTAATCCTGCCAGTCCTGGTTTGGTTCCTAAGGAGATTGGCTCGGTCCTTGGTCCTAGAATTCCTGGACCAGCACTATGCGGGTCAGTCCTCGGTTCTAAGAGTTCCGGGTCGGTCAAATCCGAATCAATCCTAAATATATATATATATATATATATATATATATATATATATATATATATATATATATAATTGGACTGACTAGAGACATTGGTAGACCAGACTATACTTTGTTGTAGGGGTGAGCTGGACCGACCCTGGACCGGCCTAGTGCCCGCGCCTCCTGTTTGGTTCCTAAGGAGATTGGCTCGGTCCTTGGTCCTAAATTGGACCGACTATGCAACGAGAGTTCCGGGTCGGTCCAATCCGAATCAATCCTATATATATATATATATATATATAATATTATTTATAGTTTTTTTATATAGAGAAAACCTTAAAATAAACGGCATCAACAACATTAAACAGCTCTTTAATGAGGAGTTCAAGTAATTTTACATTGTTCTTTAATAACTTAAATTTTTAATATCTTTTACGGCGTCAATAATTATAATTTACAAATAAGGAAAATGTTTTTGTGAAGAGTCCTTACGGTGTCCAAAAAAGTATAAACAACTTCTTATGGCATCCTCTTCTAGTATTCGTTCTCTTTTGTTTTATTTGTTCTTTTAGTCTTCAATTTGCCAAAATCGAAAGAAACAACTTTTCCGCTCACCGCTCAACACTTGCCTCACTTGCTTTAGGTCACTCCTGCCACTCGCCGCTCAATACTCGCTTGGCTTGTTGCTCCCCGCTCGATATTCGACGCTCACCCCACTTGACTCTCACCACTTGTCTTTCTTAGCTAACCTTGCTTATCATCTAACACATTGGGTCGGTACAATCATTGATTGCGCTTTCAAGGATTACACAAAATGAAATAAAAAATTATTGGTTAGTCCTAGATTGATTTTGAAACTGGATCGAACCCATTGGGTTAGTCCAATCCTCAATTGTTTTTTTAAGGAGTATAAACAATGAAATAAAAAATTATCGATTGGTCGCAGGTTGACCCTGGAACCGGACTGAACCCATTGGGTCGGTACGGTTCTCGGTCCCAAGTTCAATAGGATTGGTTCTTGGTCCCAAAATAGCTCGAATAATATTCCTAATTGATTCTGTCAACGGGAAGATGAGACCAAGGTGGTGCACACTTAGTCAATTCATTTGCTGCGGGGTTGGTCCTAGGGTTATAGGGGTGGACCGTTCATAGTGAAATCCTAACCCGGACCATGCTCACCCCTACTTTGTTGTCTAGCCATGAGCTTCAAATTCCCATCACTACCGATCGTTAACTTCGCAAACCAATCTGTGCACACGAGCGGCAAATCCCCATTGGCCACCCACATGATTTTAGAAGGCGTCAAGTTATTGTACCATATGCCAACATACTGGTTTTCTGACCCATTCGGCATGAAGAACCCAAGCTTGAAGATTTGGCCAGAGGAGATGAGAGTTTGGTTCTGAAAAAGCGGGTCCAATGCAGTAATATTGTAAATCATGCGACTGGCTACATGACTTGCCTTGCATAGGAAGAAGAAGACTAAGCAAGAGCGCTGAGCAATCATAAGTTGCATATTAAGAATGACTGAACGACCTCGGTTATTCTGCACTTATTCTGCACTTTCTGCCGATCAAGAATGGATGAGCAAGATTTTTTGCGAGGCAAACTTTGGTGCTCAAGGTATGATGTCCTTTAAGTCATTTTCATGCTTGTCCAAAGTTCATTTCATCAACAAACTAATCACTTGGTGCTGATAATGCCGTCTCAGTGTACAAGTGCATGCACAGAATGGCCCAAAAGATGATGTTGAGATTGTTGTTTTGTTACCACTTGCATTTTACTGCGTGACATGACAATCATTTGAGTCAAAAGGGTGGCTCCAAAAAACAATTGTACTTAGAAGAGCACATCCTCATTGACCAATATATATGTTGCAATTATTCCTCGCCACTGTTCAAATTTGACTCAGCCTCTCAGTTTGCACTTGAATTATCCTCCTCCTCAAATTCGAATTGCTTGTGTTAACCAAGACATCGGATGAGATCGAAGTGTTGTGTAATCAGCTATCCAAAGCTTAGTGATTTCAGTGGGCATGAGAACACGGGTTCAATGCAAAAATTCTCCATACGTAACTGCAGTCGTGCCAGGGAAAGGTCAACTCTCTAGTACCTTTTCCTATGTAGGTGATGATGACACAAATCATATTGAGTGTCAATGTAATTCTTAAACTCTCAATTGTTTATCCAATATGCAATATCATTTCTAAACTTTCAATTACATGAATTTTTATCAAACCATACTCTAAGATGAGTACATATAAGCCATTTAAATTGAGGAGACTTCAAAGCATGGAACCTTAAACGGATTCTATGATTATCTTAAAAACTTGTATTGGTTGTTCTTGCGGTACGTCTAACTCTATTTATGTTGCATTAAAATCACGGTGTGCAGATTTAGGTTTTTTGGGTGACATTTTTATGTTTAGATGTAACTTCTGTTAATTAGTTGATCGCCTCTCATAGTTTTGAAATTTGATGCTGGATTTCGTTTTTCTAAATCAGGCTTTTACCCAAAGCAGCCTCAACCGAACTAAATCGATTCAGCAAATCTTCTGTGATATAAGGCTAGGCCACTGATCAAGACCTGAAAATTTAGCCTCGATTTGTTTGGGCTTGGTCAAAAGATCTCTCTAGGCTTAGCCTCCACAACTCTCTCTCACCCTTGTTCTAGGGCATTGCTACTATCATAGCTGATTCAATACTTTGACAAAAGAACGCTTCAAGTGCCATAATTTTGCACAAATGGACACTTAAGTACTATAACTTACGAAATGTACACTTAAGTGCCACATTCAAAGAAAAACGGATCAGTGCCACTACGACCAAAATCCAGCCAAAACGACGTGGCATTTTTCCGAGGAAGTGCACCCAAAACAACGCAGTTTTGTACACTGACGTGGCCAAATAATGTAAAAATGGCATCGTTTTGGGCTGACGTGGTAAAAAAATAAAAAAATAAATTAAATTAAATTTAAATTTAAATTTAGTTAAAATATTTAAAAATAATAATTTTAAAATTAAATTTAGTTAAAATATTAAAAAATAATAATTAAAAAATTTTAAAAAAATTTTAAAAAAAAAGGAAAGGGGGAGAGGCGGGTGAGGGATCGCCCTCAACCGCCGCCGCGAGAAGGCCGGTGACGGCGGGGATCCTGGCCGACCGACGGCGAGGGCTCGCGAGCCCTCCCCCGATCCGGGGCGAGGGTCGCACCCTCGTCGGATCTGGGTGAGGGCCCCGACCCTCCCTGGATCTGTGGCCGCGGTAAGGGCTCGTGGCCCTTGCCTAGATCCGTAAGGGTCGGCAGCCCCTCGCCCGGCCCGGCGGGCGGCGGCCCTTGGCCCGGCCGAGTAGGGCCACCGACTCTCGTCGGATTTGGGTGATGACTCACGACCCCTCACTGGCTTGGGCTCGGCCGAGGTCACCGCCCTTCTAGGTGATGGTGGGGCAACGGCGGCGGCTAAGGGCGATCACTCGCCCGCCTCCCTCCCCCTTTCCTTTTATTTTTATTTAATTATTTTTTAATATTTTAACTAAATTTAATTTAATTAATTTTTTAATTATTTTTTAATATTTTAACTAAATTTAATTTAATTAATTTTTTAATTTTTTTACCACATCAGCCCAAAACAACGCCGTTTTTGCATTATTTGGCTACATTGCAAAACGGTGTCGTTTTGGGCTCCGTTCATCGAAAAAATGACACGTCGACGTTTTAGCCGGACTTTGGCCAGATTGGCACTCAAGTGATCTATTTTACTCCGATTTTGGCACTTAAGTGTACATTTCATAAGTTATGGCACTTAAGTGTCCCTTTATGCAAAGTTATGGCACTCTAGGGGTCCTCACATCCAATACATTAGTATATCTATGTTCGCGTGCAGGTTGGACCGTTACCCAACTAGCTAGGATAGTTTGAAAAAACTGTGCGCTTGCTTCTTGACACTGCAAACTCAAATTAGTTGATGTGTATTACTCATGAGCGAGGATAAATACTGCCTACTTGACAGAGGGGCAACAAACGGACCATGACACAAAGGAGAGAAACCTCTTGATTGAATCTGAGTCCCTAAATCCAAATTAATTGCAGCTGCAGATCGTGTAGCATATATATGAGGGTCCACATGATCCACAACTACGATAAATTCGGTTTATGTGTACTTCGGTCTAGGCAAGGATTTGCCCACTGACGAACCCCTTTCTTCAGCATTCTCATTTGTCGCCTTTGTTTTTTCCGTTCAGCCAAGAGATCAGCAATAGTCTCCCATGCAGACTTCTTCAACTCCAGAAGCTGTTCTATAACCCCGACAGATGAACTCCAGTAGGCTGAAAACATTTTGATACGGCTAATAATTAGCCAAATCAAGTCGCTTACACGTCCCAGGGAATCGATCGACTGTGTCGTCAGAGATTCATTGAATTCCTAGCTTTTTAGTGATAGTGCGTTGTGTATGATGGTACGCTGGAATGAAGCAGTAATTGTTGTTTTTCTCGCTTTTAAGCAAAATGCTTCAAGAAAGTTGTGAATGCATTTAGTGATGATGATCTTAACAGGACTATAAAGTGTTTTTGTTTCAATGATGCACTTGAAGTTGACTAGCGTTTTGCTTACGGGTGGTTCTGCTCGAACTATCTGTGCTGATATACTAATGTTTGTCCTTAATGGAACCGAAGCTAAGCTTAGGTTTTCAATTAAATAGTTGATTACATCAACCTTTTTTTACAGAGCTAACTGATGCGATCCTTGAACTGAACAAACACTAATATCTTAGAAAATAACAACAAAATCATCTGCTGAAAAAGGAAAATAAAAAGGAAGAAATATAACCGTCATCTTCCTTCGACTATTGTATCAGTGACGGTGTTAACAGACCAGATGCTTTCTTGCTGTGCTGGAATAGCACGGTTTGGCAATTCGGTTTGGAAAGTATATGTGGGGTGTCTCGGCTGGGGAAGATCAGATTCGCTGCTTAGCATCAGAACCACATCAGACATGTTTGGTCTATCCATGGCACGGTCCTGAACACAGAGAAGCCCAACATGGATGCATCTTGTTACCTCCAACGGAGAGCTAACAGCAATTGTTTCATCCAGTAGGTCCAATGCTCTGCCTGTACTCCATAAATGCCATGCCTAGTAGAGAGAACAATGTCACAATATTGCCAGGGACTTACAATATCGATTGAAGTTGGAATTTGGCACTTACGAAGGAAAGGAGATTGAGATATTGTCCCTGTTCACACAGGGCCGTGTTCTTTTTGCCGCTCACAATCTCCAGTAGCAAGACCCCAAAGCTATAGATGTCGGACCTCTCGGAAAACATTCCACCTATGGCATACTCAGGAGACATATAGCCACTGTAGTGGAGTTGAACATGCACAAATGACAAGTTCATTGCGGTAAATCAATCATTTTGTCTTCTTGAAAAGATTTACTCAATGGATTGATAATTCAAGTAAAAGTAGAGAGCATACGGTGTTCCGACAATTTTGTGAGTGTTCACCAAAACTTGAGTGCCCTCGAACATTCGAGCCAGCCCAAAATCCGAAATTTTTGGGTTCATCTTTTCATCCAAGAGAATATTGCTCACTTTTAAATCTCGATGTATGATCCTGAGGCAAGAATCTCGATGGAGGTAGAGAAGCCCCCTTCCAATCTCCTGAATAATTTGGAATCGTTTGCCCCAGTCGAGTTCTGACTTTTTTCTTGAATCTAACAAACATGACGAACAAAAACAGTTATCAAGTTTTAGTGCTCTGTGAAATTACATTCCTGAAAAAAGTAATTTGGAGAGAAAAAACCAACCAAAAAGAAAGGTGTCCAAGCTTTTGTTCGACAAGTACTCGTACACCAAAATCTTTTCTTCTCCTTCAATGCAGTAACCAATGAGTTTAACAAGATTTCTATGTTGGAGTTTCGATATTAGGACAATCTCATTCTTGAACTCTTCAACACCTTGGGCCGAGCTACTAGAAAGTCTTTTCACAGCTATCTCTTTCCCATCATTCAGCTTTCCCTGTTTCACAATTCCAATAGCGTTTAGACGTTGAATTATATCTACGTTATCCATTTATTGAATGTCCTGCTGAATGGTTTTACCTTGTAGACGGAGCCAAACCCTCCTTGGCCAAGTTTACTAGCTGTGCTGAACTTGTTTGTAGCTAGTAGTATGCTATCAAAACTGAAAAGGGTCAAATCCAGAGAATCATCTTGCTTCAGCAGCTCTTTCCATGCATTTCCTTGTACCAATTCACCCAGATTTTCAGATGTATCTACCGAGTCAAGGAGCCTTGGAAATTTGCTCAAGTTTCCTGTGTTTATTATTGGTGAAGGTTTAGCTTGCCTTATTCATAGCAATGGTAATTAAACAAATTGGAAGCACAATCCTCAAAATACTAATGTGGCTCTTTAATAGTACCTCTTTTCCTAGCTCTCCATTTGTAAAGACCAAAAACCAATGCGGAAAAGAACATGATCCCGGCAATAATACTCAGGCTGATGCTAACTGCTTTCTGGGATGATCCACCTGCAATGGGATGGAGAGTTATGTAAAAGATGATTGGTGTCGTTCAAACTCATCTCAGTGAAACAATTTCTAACCTGCCTTTACATGTGCAACTCGAACAAATAGATCTTCCCCAACTGTGGGAAATTCCTGAAGATCAATGAGGTCTTTAGTCCAAACCATACACCCGATGGTGCCGACATAAGAATAAGCCAAGCAAGAACAATTACTCAGGCACCAGCTTAGACATCCTTCTTGATCTCCAATGTCTGATAAATAGTCCCCAGAGTCAGGTAGCTTCATCTGGCTCATTGGCCAAAAGGCATCTTTCTTTACCTTTGTTGAAGCTGAGGTGCTTGTGTTTTTCTGGCAATTCAATTCTATCTCTCTTACACATCCTCCAGTCCAGTTTCCACTGTTCCATTCTACATTTGATTTTGGCACAAACCCATACAAGCATCTGCAAGTACGTGAATTCAATGAGTTACAAACTCCAAAAGGACCACAAATTCCGTAAATCTCACGCGTATTGTTTGGTGCCACCCAATTTGTCAACCATGCCTTAGCTCCATCATCCCATATCATTGTCTTAAGAGATCCTTCCGGTGATACGAACATGAATCCAAAGAACCTGTTGTAAGTATCGAACCAAAAGTAAGTGGTCCCTTGCTGAATATCTTGCTGGACATTGAACCCACTCAAGTATGATTGGTCCATATCTGCTATGCCAATAAATTTTGTTTTGTCCCATTGCCCGCCTCTCCAGTGAGGGGTTGCACCATTCCAAGTGAAAGGTTGTGGGGGAGTCTCTGATGTCATTCCAGTCAAGAAACTTCCAGAGGATGGATCACTGTCACTTCTCCAGGAAATTAGATACTGTTTCGCTCCAGTCCTGACATTTAATCCCACCTTCATTCCCGGAAGAAGAGTGTCTGTTGGATCCTCGAAGCTTCCCCATATAACACTATAAGTGGTATCTTGCAGAACAAAATTTCCACTATCTAATAGCGATGCTGTAGTTTTATTGGACTGACCCGAGACATTGGTGGACCAAACTATGTTATGTTGTCCGTCCACGAGCTTCAAATTCCCGTCTCTGCCTATGGTTAATCTCGCAGACCGATCTGTGTACACAAGCGGCACATCCCTATTGGCCACCCACACGATTTTAGAAGGCCTCAAGTTCTTGTACCATAAGCCAACATACTGATTTTCTGACCCATTCGGCGTGAAGAACCCAAGCTCGAAGATTTGGCCAGAGGAGACAAGAGTTTGGTTCGGAAAGAGCGGCTCTGATGTAGTAATATTGTAAACCAGGCCACTGGCTATATGACTTGCCTGAACTAGGAAGAAGAAGACCAAGCAAGAGCACCAAGCAATCATAAGTCGCATGATAACAATGGCTGAATGAGCCTAGCAAGCTCGGGGGGTCAGTTATTCTGCACTTTCTGCAGATCAAGAATAGATGAACAAGATCTTCTGCGGGTCAAACCTTGGTGCTTAAGGTATAATGTCTCTTTTAAGTCCTTTTCTTATGACTTGCCTGAACTAGGAAGAAGAAGACCAAGCAAGAGCACCAAGCAATCATAAGTCGCATGATAACAATGGCTGAATGAGCCTAGCAAGCTCGGGGGGGTCAGTTATTCTGCACTTTCTGCAGATCAAGAATAGATGAACAAGATCTTCTGCGGGTCAAACCTTGGTGCTTAAGGTATAATGTCTCTTTTAAGTCCTTTTCTTATGCTTGCAAGTTCATTTCACCAATAACCTAACCACTCAGTGCGGATAACGCCTGTCTCAGGGTACTAGTACATGTTGAGATTATTGTTATGCTACTTGCAATCATCTTAGTCAAAAGGGTGGGTAAAAGATAATTTTTTTTTTTTTCAGAAAAGCAAATCCTAGGTTGAATTGTTCCTCGCCACTATTCAGATATGACTCGGCCTCTCAGTTTACACTTGAATCATTCTCCAAAAATTAGAATTGTATGTGTTAAACAAGATATCCGACAGGATTGAAGTGTTGTGTAACAGAATATGTAAGGCCGGGAGATTTCAGTTGGCTTAAGAGCCCGGGGTCAGCCATATGTAAACTCAGCCGTGCGAAGAAAAGGTCAACTCTTTAGTACTTAATCCGGTTTAAGGATCAGTTTCAAGTGATTGCAACTGAACCTAGAATAGACAACCAAAAAAAAAAAAACGAACATAGAGGATGACGACACAAAGTTTTGACAACTTACTTAATATGTAATGTTATTTTTGGACTCTCAATTATTTGTTCAATATATCATATGGTCCTTAAACTTACAATTGCTAGAGTTTATATCAAAAATAAATGTTGAGATGAGTACATCTAAGCCATTTAAAATGAGGAGCCTTCCAATCATAAAACCCTTAACAAATGCCAACATTAACTAAAAAACTTGTTTTGATTGTGTTTGGAGAGTCCCAACTCCACCCAAATCAAAACTTATGTCCCATAGGCGATTTCGGTTCTTTAGGTAGCATTTAGATATTTACAAATAACTTAATGTTATTTAATTGATCGCTCGTCGGAGTTTTCAAATTTGATAGTAAATAAATAATCTTTTTTTATTTTTTTATAAATCCAGCTTTGACCCAGAGCAAGGCCACTGACCGAGCCAATAAAATTTGCCCTCGACTTTTCGCGCCTGGTGAGAAATTCACTATGGCCTTAGCTTGCGCAACACTTTTGCATGCCCTGCTCTTTACCCAAGCACTAATCTAGTGCATTGCCACCATCATCGTTGATTCAATACACGTATGTTCACCTGCGAATTGGACCGACTCGACAGCTAATTTACTATGAACAAACTGTGCGTTCGCTTCTTGATACCGTGAGCTCAATTTAGTTGATGAATAGTACTCAGTGAGTAAGGATAGAAATCGCCTTTTTGACAGAGGGGCTTCAGCCAGACCATCCCACCAACAAAGAGAAAATCTTGCTTAAATTCGGGTCCACGAATCCAAAATCATCCCATCGTTGATCGTGTGGCACATATATGGGGTCCACATGATCAACGCTTACCCAAATCCAAACGAGGATATGCCAACTGATGAACCTTTCACCTTAGAATTCTCATCTGTCTCCTTTGTTTTTTAGTTTGGCCAAGAGATCAGCGATAGTTCTCCCGAAACTGAACTGTTCGTTCGTCCTTATGAACCAATGACAATTGCCCATCTACGTTCAACAACAGTGTTGGTGATAGCGTTTGTGGGCCAAATGCTTTCTTCTTGTAATGACTGGATTTCATGGGTTGTTAAGGTTTGAAAGGTAAATGTAGGTTGTTTTGGCTGGGGAAGATCCAATTCGCTGCGTAGGCATCAGCCACGTGTGACATGTGGTCCTGCACGTAGAGTCTAGATAAGCCCTACGGGAATGCATCGAGTCACCTGTGACAGTGAAAAGGTATCGGCAATTGCCTCATCAATTAAATGTGAGATAGATGTTGTGCTAACATGAAAGAGGAGATTGAGATGTCGTATATGTTAATATAAGCTAGTGTTCCTTTTGCTGCTGATATTCACTTGGATGAGTCCGAAGCTATAAACATTGAATTTCTCAGAAAATATCCTTCACCCATGGTATAACCCAAAGATGTCCTATACCCCATCCTCTAGCAAATACATGGATACCTTCTCAAGATGTCACCCGCTTGAGAGTGCTCTCTCCTAAGTATGCTTAATTTTGGAGTTCCAAAGCTAAGTATTATCATTACCTCAAAAGGCTCATTTATGAGCTAATTCCAATCGTCACATATATAACTTAGAATTGTTCTTCCATGCTTGGTGCATAATTTGGTTTATTTCTGCCCCATTTGCCATTTTAGAAACCTGCTAAGAGCCGTTCATTGTCTATATTTTCTAGCCCAGCGATTACTCCCCGATCAGGTTGTTACATGTGTAGGTGCTGTCTTAACTCAAACGTCAAATTCTTGTCCATGGAATGGTACAATCATGATATAGCTAAAAGGCCTGAACAGAAGATTTGCGAGGTGCACTTCAAAAGTTGGAAAATACTAAGACAGGATGAAAGATCGGAAAAGTTGAGGCTGATAGATTTTACAACATCCCGAGTACGAACATCTTTGCTCTTGATTCATAATAATCACTCTCGATCTTGTGGAGATGCACGAGGGGACATTGATTTTCTTTATGTTTCAAGACTTTGTAGTTTGTACCTCTACAAAAGTTTTTTGACCACTTACTCATTTTGACATTTAGTTATTTTTAGAAGCTTTTTAAGGATAAAAAGTCTTCAGATATAAGTTAAAACATGTTAGAACATGTTGGAGAATATCATATTAAAACCAATGACACATTAATTTAAATGGATTGATTGTTGTCTAAACAGGTTAAGCGAATCAATTCATGTAAAACATGATTTCAACCGTGGGACTTGTTTATGACACATGAACCCGTTAATGTCTAATCCACATGTGTTTAATTAAGTGTTGTGCGTGTAGTGCACGCAGATTCTATCAAGAGTCATCCGCACTAATCAGACATGTTTTCATTGATAACTGCTCTTTATGACTCTTAGGAAACTAATAGACTATGACTAAAATATATCTATGTGAGTACAATCTGTCAATTTACCTCTAGGAACTTCTAGTGATATGATTGATGAATCATCGCACAACCTAAGCACTATAAAAATAAAAATATTGAAATTTATGTCGCGAGTTTTGATGACATCTAAAGTTTCACATCAATTCCAATCAAATATTTTCATTCAAGAACTTCCTTAACGAGATCAATGACTACCTAACGAGGACCGGGCAATTTTTCCAAACCACATATGAAGGAAGTTAGGCTACATTTGGAAGTCAAAACAAGACCTAGAGTAAGATAAAATCTATCATATCTTACCTTTGGTTCCTACCAAGACAAGATAAAGCCAAATATTAGAAGAATACGGTCTGGATAAAAATATCCCATAGGTAAAGATAAATAGAATTTCTAATATAGTTATTTTTTTCAAATAACACATTTCTTAAATTAATAAAACTAAAATAATATTTGAATTCTAATAAAAGAGAATTCAAAATAATACAAAATAACAACAATTTCATATTTATTTATTCATGTTTTTATTTATATATTCGGATTTCTTTCCATCTTATAACATATATATATATATATATATATATATATATATATAGCATTTATATTATCACCTATCTTAGGTATATTAATTTAGTTTACTATTTAATAAAATTTTATTAAAGAATGATGGAAGGGGAATAAAGAAAATAAATAAAATAAGGGAAAATAAAAAAAATAAGGAAATAAAAATGAAGTAGACAAGAGTGTCGTGAGAGATCCTTACCATCTCCATTTGTATAATTTTTAAATTCATTTATATTGATATGCCGTTCATATCAAATAATAGATAGAATTTGAAAATATCTGGTTTTATTATTGTGATTTACCAAAAAATGGATTGAATATAACAAAATTCGTAGATTTTATATCATATTATATTGAGGCATATTCTCGCTAGAAATCTGAATGACCAAATGCAACCTTAAGGTTGTCGAGATGGACTAACAGTGTTAACATTCTTTCATGCATGAACTTACATGCATCCATCTACCCTGTTTTTTCTTTTCTTTTTCCTTCAAAAGCTTAATTAAAAAACAAACAAACAAACAAACAAACAAACAAACTATGGACTTAAGATACGTAACAAGATTATTAATTAATTGGTATTGTATTCTCGCGAACTCAGCTTTGGTTTTCTTTTTATTATAATATTTCCAGGTTGGACATGGTCACATTCACTCAAAGTGCGCGAGATCAATTGGTATCACCTGATTTGTTCCTTTTCCCCATAATTTTCGCTTTTCCTTTTCTTGAAATAGCTGTCCGAGATTCAAATTCGCAAAAGGGGACGATTCTCGTCCGTTTAATTGTCTTAATAATGACTTCAAAGAATTGAAAACGTCTTAAAAGGCATGCCAAGAGTCTGTTCCTCATAGGAAATGATGGCGACCAGGTCATTTGCACTTAATATCATAATTAGCCCTATTAAGATATTCTTATATTTCCATCATATGAGACACGTTAATGGGAATAAGATAACAAATTGCCCCTTACAAAAATATTAGTGGATTTCCAAAGATGAAAAGTAATAGTGAGTCGTGCTTGACATGGATGTCCCTTTGTTAAGTAGAGGGATGCTCATGGAAACTCTGTTTCTCTAACGTCAGGTTAGGCATATTGTACTGTCAATAGTCTTGAGCATATCGTGGCATTATATATAAAGAGCAACTAGCTGTATCTTGGTCTTTTTGGAGCCTTTCCAGATCTATAACCTTATAATAATTGACCGAAAATTAGTTAATTGTGATTCTTAATCTAATGCATTCTATAATAAACAATTCGAAGAAAGCATGTGGAACTTGTCCAATTGATTGGACAAGAAGGAGAAGACCTCTTTAATCCATGAATTTGTCGAGGTTGCTTCAAAAAATGGATCGAGTGCGTGAATGCATGAAATTATGGCCTACACATCAAGAATTTACAGGTGGCTTCCTTTTTAAAATCATGTACTTATTTGATCTATATTTTGTAAGTGCGACTGCCTTTTTTTTTTATCAACAACCTTATATGCACATTGAACCTTCTCCACTTGCCAAAGTATTTTATCAAAGTTTTGTTGTGATATATATAATGGAGTGATCTGTTCTTGATTTTTCATGTAACTGAGTTTTACTTTTGAGATCTCGAATTGAACTGATTTATCATATACTTATAAATTAACCATTTAATATGTGACCTTATTTTCATTTCTTCATCTAATTAGAATAAAACTCTATATCGATGGTAATAGACGGGGAGTGTGATGCAAAGATAAAAGGTGTGTAATTAATATTGATCAACAGATACATTGTATAACACTTAAATAAAAGAGTTTTATAAAATCTCTCACATGACTTGAATGATGTGCCACTTAGATGAAGGAGAAAGAAATTTCTTCGGGACTACGACGTGCCAAGTAGGAGAGGGACCAGCTTGACAGGACAGCCTTAATTGATTTATGCTTAAAAATCATAGTACCATTTGATTAACGCCAACCTCTTGTCATTATCGTGCATGGGGCCCAATAAAGCCATCAATCATGCTCCTCCCATTTTAACTCTTTGCACAATTGCGTGGCATAATTTTCTGAAGGAACACACAGAATTAGTCCCCCATCGATGGTTAATAAAACAATGTGATCATCGATATTTAGTAATAATATATCTCATCCCTTAATATATTGATTATGTCTATTGTGTCACTTAATACAAAATTCTTATCATACCCAACCGTATTAAATGTTGGATCTATCATTTAAATAACCTCGCCAACTTTTTATCTGTTCTCTTTTGTAAATAAGTAGCAAGAGGAAATTACACAAAACACCCCTAAACTTTGGGGTGCTCATCTCCAAACTCTCAAATGTTACTTAATATCCGTGAAATTTATTTTCTTATAGTTATTAATTCTACACTATATGCACATGACTTTCAAGCAGTAAAATACATTATTATCTCATTATTTTAAGGAAATCTTGTTTTTACATTTAATTTTTGTCAAACATAAAAAAAATCATAAAATAGGAGAAAACTAAATTAACTAGTACTAATAATAGAAGGAATAACTATTAATAATAAAATATAATTTAAATTGGATAATTATAGTCACTTTAATTAAAAAACTAATGTATTTTAAGGAAAATAAGTAACATAAATAAATTAAACAAAAGGCGAAATGGCCTCAATAATTAATGACAAATATTGATCACTCTTTATTTATATTTAAAGGGTTAATAAATATAAAAAAATATCGACTAATAAAACTTTATATTGTAAAAGAAAATGATGTTGTCAACTCATAAAAGAAACCGATTAATCGAATTAGGCTTCAATTATGTATCATTAATGGGTATTATGGAAATTATGTACTGTTCTTTAACTTATTTTTCATGGTATAATGATAAACCAAACAAGAGCATGGTCTTCAAATAACTATTCCATTTTGCAAACCAAACTAAACAGACGATTTTTTTTTTTTCATTCTTATTCTTACTCTATCATATTCTCATAGATAATTATTCCATTCCCATTTCATTGTTTTCTACGAAACTGACGCATCATTAGGCTTTTTTTTTTTTTTTTTTTCTTCCGGTGAGTATGTATTTTATAGGGTTTTATTCATAAATACATTTGGGACAGTGGTAAAGATATACTTTTTCGATGCATTGATTGTGCATAATACGAGGAAAGTATTGTCTTGAAACTCGAAACTGACACATTTTTTTATTTAGACATTTAATATTCGTTCCAAAACTCTGGTAAAGAAAATCCTCTTTAAAGAAGCTTTCGGTGGCGTTTATAGTCCTTGTCGTTTTGGTGATAAGTTGCACTGATGTTGAAGAAGACAGCTCATTCAAGTTTCAGATCTGTGTGCGAATCTGAACGCAGAAATTCGCATATAACGTTGCAGATTAATTTAAATTATAATTCGTGGGATTGAAGACGGCAATAACCATTGTTTTTGGACTGACTTTGCTGAAGATTCCATAATTAAAAAATATGAACAGTTTTTAAATCGACCCGTGAGTGATAAATTTATAAATCGCTACAATCATGGACTCTTTTTCGCTTTAATCATCTGCTCCGAATAATTTACCAAAAGAAAAAAAGAAGGATTTTCTTCCTTATTTTCCACTCCTCGTTGTAGCTTAAATAATTCCAAGAATTAATCAGTTTTCTTAAAGTTTGCAAAGTTTAACGTCGGTCCTCTCTGGATCCATGATGGGGAAGTTTGGAGCGTGCGAGTGAGAAGCAGCAAGAACCAACGCATGACATTATAAAAACTGCTGTACAATCTGACAAAGTTGACGTGCGGTACAGTGAAAGAGCCACAAGAAAGAGGTGTATACTTCACGGAGGTTGCCTTGCTACCCCTCTGTTGCAGATGTCGTGGTCTCTTTCCCTTTCCCCTTGCTTTTCGTTCCGGCGAATGGCCTTCTTACCCCTTTCTTGCACCCTTTTTCCTGTATGCAATTTCAAGTATCCTTTTCTTGGGGGTAATTAAAATATCTAATCCCGCAAAAGCCAACCTTTTGACGCCAAGTGAGTGGGGCAAATTGCAAATTCCACAGGGCCTTTTTTGGATCTAAGGTGGGGACACAACAGGCAATCAGGCACTCTGAGCTTCTTTACCTTGCCTGAGGTATCATAAAGATCACTGTACTTGTTCTCACATAGGACCTGCAAACCTGGGTAGGCCTGATTTTTGCTGCCCACCTCCCAACTGTTTAAATTTCAATATTTCTTGTGGGTTTCTGCAGAAATTAGGTTGGATTGCTCTTTACCATATTGTCTGATGAAGTGAATTCTGTCATACCCATTTGCAAGGGCTTGTTTGGTTGTAGTGGGTGATTGTGATTCAATTCTTGATCTGGAACCAGCGGCTTGCGTGATTTTGTTGGGGATTGTCGGTTTAGTTCAATAATGAGTGGAGCAGTGTGGGTTGCTGTTGCTGCTGCCGTTGGTAATTTGCTTCAAGGATGGGACAATGCAACTATTGCTGGTAATTTTGCTCTTTTCTTGGTATCTCTTCACGCTACTTCGAGTTCTATTAAGTTCTTGAAGTTCCACAATCTTTTTATCTTTCTTTCTTCAAGTAGTGATTGTGACTTGAGAATCTTCTTAGATTTCAGAGTGATTCTCATGGACTGTAACTGGCTCCTATCGTGCTTGAAAAACTTTTGCTTTGTTTTAAGAAATTATCCCATGAAATCCCTATTTATAAACTCACTTGATCATCTTTCAAAAGCAAGAGATTCAATAGTACCAAGAAACTAATTTCCTTTTTCTGTTTCTGAATCAGGTGCTGTTTTGTACATAAAGAGGGAATTTGATTTAGAAAGTGAACCCGCTTTAGAAGGGCTAATAGTGGCCATGTCACTTATTGGTGCCACTTTGGTTACTACTTGCTCCGGAGCGATAGCGGACTGGCTCGGTCGCCGTCCTTTGCTAATTATTTCGTCTGTGTTTTATTTCGCCGGTGGTCTTGTTATGCTGTGGTCCCCCAATGTTTATGTGCTACTCCTTGCAAGGTTTTTAGACGGACTTGGTGTCGGCTTGGCTGTAACTCTTGTTCCCCTCTACATATCTGAGACAGCCCCGCCAGAAATAAGGGGCACACTGAATACGCTGCCACAATTTACCGGTTCTGCTGGGATGTTTATGTCGTATTGTATGGTTTTTGGGATGTCTTTGATGGAGTCGCCGAGTTGGAGATTGATGCTTGGAGTTCTGTCGGTTCCCTCCCTCATTTATTTTGTGTTGATGGTATTTTTCTTGCCTGAGTCTCCACGGTGGCTTGTGAGTAAAGGGCGGATGCATGAGGCTAAGAAAGTCTTGCAGAAGCTGTGTGGCAGAGAAGATGTATCTGGTGAGTTGTCTGACTACTTGTCATGCCAAGATTCCCTGAATGAAATTTATTCTCACTGGACTGAGCTTTGATGTTCAAATCAATGCTTTGGTCGATCTTCTTTTTATAGGGCAATCTACTTGTACAATGGAATCATGTTTGCAAGAAGTGGCTTGCAACATATTGTTGCAAAAAAGTCATTGGACTATATTAGCTGGAGTTGCTTGAGTGGAATGGGAACTTTTTGTCAACCCCTGCTATCTATAATTTGGGAATGTGTTTCCTTGATTCTGATATACCTGTTGTAGAACTTTTGAATCTCAATAATTTCCATTTGTCGACTGTTATATGCAATGTAAGGTGGTAGCATCCTGTGTCAAAACTAGCTAGGATATCTAGAATCGATCAAATTTTTAGTCTTAGGTTGTTAGAAAAACTGTGCTTTTGCATTACTTGAAGCTTATTCATAACCGCAGAGATGAAAATGAAGAGCTAATACATTTCAGATGAACAGGTGAGATGGCTTTGCTGGTGGAGGGATTAGCAGTAGGGGGTGAAGCATCCTTAGAGGAGTACATAATTGGCCCACCCAATGATCACATGGATGACCAGGATATATCCAATGAAAAAGACCAGATCAAGTTATATGGCGCCGAACAGGGTCTTTCGTGGGTTGCCAGACCCATCTCTGGGCAGAGTGCTGTAGGTCTTGTGTCTCGGCACGGAAGCATGGCAAGCCAGAACGTGCCTCTCATAGACCCTCTTGTGACCCTCTTCGGCAGTGTCCACGAGAAGCTCCCTGAGGGTGGAAGCATGCGCAGTATGCTTTTTCCTCACTTTGGCAGCATGTTCAGTGTTGGTGGTAATCAACCAAGAAACGAGGAATGGGATGTGGAGAGTGTAGCCAGGGAGGGTGAGGATTACCAATCCGATGCAGGTGTGGGTGATTCGGATGACAATCTGCAGAGTCCATTGATTTCACGGCAAGCCACAAGCTTGGAGCGAGACCTGGTCCCACCTGCCCATGGAAGCGCTTTTAGCATGAGACATGGTAGTCTTGTGCAAGGACCTGGAGAAGGAGCTGGGAGCACAGGGATCGGCGGTGGATGGCAACTGGCGTGGAAATGGTCTGACAAAGAAGGCCCGGATGGAAAGAAGGAAGGGGAGTTCAAAAGAATTTATTTGCACCCGGAAGCAGTCACTAGTGGTTCACGGCGAGGCTCGATGGTTTCGCTTCCTGGGGGCGAGGGTCCAATGAATGTAGAATTCATCCAAGCCGCCGCTCTGGTAAGTCAACCAGCTTTGTATCCCAAGGAGCTCTTGGAGCAGCATCCGATTGGTCCGGCTATGGTTCATCCAGCTGAAACCGCCGTGAAGGGGCCAAGTTGGAAAGATCTTTTTGAACCAGGAGTCAAGCATGCTTTGGTTGTTGGTGTGGGGTTGCAAATTCTTCAGCAGGTGATATACAGTGGCTGATTTCTGACGAAAAAAAGAAACGCAATCACAGTAGCTGATAGTTTTAGATTTCATTGGAAATTGCTATTTTCTTTCCATATATCGTTTTAATGCTCTACTTCTGCCATGAGGAAACTAATTTCACCTCGCCATTAGACATTATCTCTGGTTTTTAGGTATAACATGTCTTGGCTTGCTCTCGATAAAAATTCTCATGCTATTGCTAGGAAACCACCCAAAACTGCATGAATGCAAAGCCCCACTGTCATTCTCGAGCTTTTAGGGAGCTTTTTGGATTTATTTATGATGTCATAGACTCGTACCAACATATACAGATAGTAAGGATCTTGTGGTGCTGAATATAACTTTTCTTCTTAATCAGTGTCTATAATTCTGGCGCACCAGTGCTTGATGTGGACTTTATAGCTGTTTTTGCTGAAACTTTAAGAGGTAAATGTTAAGAAGGTGGCAGTGCCAGCATGTTTGTTTAGTTTAAGTTGTTAACAGGATTGACCGTCCAGACAGCAGTTGAAATTTGTTTTGGTTAATTCTTCTTTTCCTGAGCAATGTTGCTTGATATAGTTATGATTGGACACTCTTCGAGCAAATATTTGCTTTTTTTAACAGTTAGATATTGTGCACAACAATGGATGCTTTCCTCCTCTACATGAAAACACCTGATATCGGCGGCAGTCCTCATGAATTTTTGACATTCTTGATATTGATTGCAGCATGTTGGATTAGACTCTTAGTAATAGTCATGGCTTAGTTTCTTTTTGAAAAATTCCAAAGAATATAAGCACTCAGCTTGTATTTTCACACGAATGTTTGCTTCATTTTTTGTCCCTTTGAACTTACGATACTCATTTGTGCAGTTCTCTGGAATAAATGGGGTTCTGTACTACACTCCCCAAATTCTTGAGCAAGCGGGAGTCGGAGTTCTACTTTCGAATTTGGGTATCAGTTCAGCTTCTTCATCTCTTCTCATTAGCGCCTTGACGACCTTATTGATGCTTCCCTCAATTGCCATCGCCATGAGGCTCATGGACATTGCTGGCAGAAGGTACATTACCAGAGCTATGCGATCTATCGATTCCACTTCTTGTATAAACTTAAAATTAAGCCATGTACTCGATATACTATTTGTTACTTGTTTAATCTGTTTCATTCGTCACCTTCATCGTGTGCTTTATAACCTCACAGGAGCCTGCTGCTCAGTACTATCCCAATCCTGATAGCGTCGCTCATCATCCTTGTCCTCAGCAGCGTCATAAGTATGGGCTCCGTCGTTCACGCGGTGATCTCTACTGTCAGCGTCGTGCTCTACTTCTGTTTCTTTGTGATGGGATTCGGGCCGGTCCCCAACATACTCTGCGCCGAGATCTTCCCCACCAGGGTCCGCGGGCTCTGCATCGCCATATGTGCGCTCACGTTCTGGATCGGCGACATCGTTGTCACGTACTCGCTGCCTGTGATGCTCAAGTCTGTGGGCCTCGCCGGCGTGTTCGGCATGTACGCGATCGTGTGCCTCATATCATGGGGTTTCGTCTTTATGAAAGTCCCCGAAACGAAGGGCATGCCTCTCGAGGTCATCACCGAGTTCTTCTCGGTCGGGGCGAGGCAGGCCATGGCCGCAAGGAACAACTAATTGCACGGCCGGCGTCAGATAGAAAGGTGCTTGATTTTTCCAGTTTTGGGTGGTTGCCTCTTCCTCTTTTCTTGGTGTTGCGCTCCTTCTCTCCGTATTTCTCGGTTGAAAAACCAGGAAAAGTGACTTCCTTGAGGACTGCAATTTACAACTTGTTCTTGCTTTTATTCGTTTGTTACATCTGGATTGGCTATTTGTACATGCACAATTTTGGACTTCCCAGTCCTATTCATATTTGAAAGGTAGTTTCCGCTAATTCTTACTTTAGATGATGCGCTTCACTTTTTTTCGAGCTACTCATCAAGGCGTAGAACTTTTGTAGTTACTCACTTTGGCAACGTGGGTATTAGGAGTCCTAAAATTCATCGCGAAAGTACGATTCATGCGATTGAGTATAAATATTTAAAAAAATTACCATCAAGTTCTAAAACTTATCTAGTTAGTACGATTAAATTCTAAAATTCGTCGGCATTTTCTGTTTGTCGAGTGGGACAAAGTTTGATAAAAGGAGTTGATCGCATAAACTTCACAAGCTTTAGGATTTAATTAGGGCGCAAATGATAATCATTCTCTTTTTGAGTCCTATTTTTGGCTAGAAATAGGTTATTTATTTATTTATTTATTTATTTTTATTTTCATGCCCTAGACAAGTTTTTGAACATAAATACATGTTTGATAACGAACTCAAATTTTTGTCCTTGGAATAAAAATTGGTATGTTAGACCTTAAATATCTCCCTTCTGGGCAGAGTTGGCAACAAGTGGCGGGCAACGGTGGGTGAGCGGGTGGTGACGGTGAATGATGATAAGAATTTTTGCTTTTCCTTTTTGTTATAAATTTAATTTTAGGCTAAAAATTTGTCCCGAAAATAGAAAAATGTAACAGATTTTTGTTCCATATAGATTTTTATTTCAAATCTATTCTCAAGAACAAGAAAAATAGATTAACACAAAAATAGAATGGTAATCATTCACGCCTTTATACTTCCGTGATAAGTTTTAACATTTCATCATGCTTTCATGATAAACTTTACAATTTAATTACATATGTATTTTAAAATTATAAAAATTCTACCGTAATTAGGATTTTTAATACACTCATCTCAATTTTTATTGTTCAAAGAAAACGGGGAAAGAGACCTTCCCCCAGATCACAAGCAATTGGAGAAATGAAGTGGGCCGGTGGGCCTTGTATCCGACAACGGTAACCTTCATGACCCATTAAATGAGAGCAGTCTATATAACGTTTGCTGGCCGCGTCGATGGAGCTCTTCGTCCTCGTGTAAACATTTGCTGCATTCTCTTCTCGGAGTTTAGAAACTTCCATACTCGTTGCCACAGCGTTCCAGAGAAGGGCGGAGTCGAACCCACACGAGAGCCGTGAGAATTCGCTCGCCGGAGTATTCGAACACGATGGTTGAAACTTGAAAGCAAATGGCCAATGGGTTTTTCCCCGACACCATGCCGGGCTCTATAGCAGAGAAGACGACTCTCGGAGTAGACGATAGGGGAGGACTGGCATCTTTGCTCTTGAAGCGGTCGTGGATGGGCTGGTGTGTCTCACATTTCTTAAATAATTTAGGGACAAGTGCATTAAATGTTATAAAACTTGGAACGAAAGTTTTAAGTAAGTCTTAAACTTTTAAAAAGTGTAATGCATAAGACTTGTCATGAAAATGTAAACTAGTCATATAACTTTCAAAAAGTTCAGTCAAATCATAAAGCTTATCACAAAGGTTCAATTGAATTGTAAAACTTTCAAAATATGCAATCAACAAAAGGATTAATGGACCAATTAGATAAGTTTTACAATTTGATTACATTTTTAAAACTTTTAGAACTCTATTTCACTTTTGAAAGTTTTAGAACCCTATTAACACTTTCATACCTTCATGACATTTACATTAGGGATAAATGCATTGGAAGTTGTAAAATTTGTCATGAAAATGCAATTAAGTCCTAAAACTTATCACAAAGTGAAATTAAGTCCTAAAATTTTTAAAAAGTGTAATCAAGTCTTAAAACTTATCAAAGTGGTTTAATGTAAATTCTTCAATTGATTGTACTTTTTGAAACTTTTAGGCCTCGATTGCACTTTCGAGATAAGTTTTAGGACTTTATTGAACATTTTGAAAGTTTTAGGACTTGCCGTAACAAGTTTTAAAACTTAATTGCATTTTTTAAAAGTTTTAGGACTCAATTGTATCATGATAAGTTTTAAGATTTTTAATGCACTCATCCCTTTTATGAGTTGAAGTCTAATTTCAACCCAACTTTATCCCACATGCGATGGAATTTTTATTCTCTTGAAATCATAGTTGAAAATTGGGAATAATCAAAATTATACAAGATCCATAATTGTTAGCCAACATATATGTATTATCCTGAAGATGAATGATTTATGGCGAGGTGTCGCTTTTTTTTTTTTTTTTTTTTTGGAAGCTAAAAATCGGTACCATCATGCTAAGTAGGACCATTATTTTATAACAATGTTCATGTTTTTCTTTATTAATTAAAAAAGTAATACCTTTAGATAAGAATAAAATAGAATATAGAATTGTAGAATTTCTGTATATTTTTACATTCGATGAAGAATACATGAGCCTATAACTTTAATATATGATTATCTAATATTAATCAAGCATATGAATAACTAAAGAGACATATATGCACAATTCTAAGGGAAAATTCCAAATAAGAACCCGATGTTGATCAATTTTCTCAAATAAGGACCCAAAATGAACTTTGTATTAGATTAAGACCTAAAGTGGATCCATTGTCTCAAATAAGGACCCGAAGTGATTAAATCAATTCCAAATAAGAACCTGAGCTTGCTGGTCAGCCAAATATTCGACGGCTATCAAGCATGTGACATTTCCAACCACCAAAGTTTGGGCAATTTTGTCCATATATATAGGGAAAATTAACAAATCCTAAAACAAAACAAAAAACAAAAAACCTCGGGTTTTCTATGGTCTCCTCGTTCCTTGTACCCATCCTCTGCAAAGTCGAAAACCCAAATTCTTCGCTGGTTGAGGCACGAATTCAAAAACAAGAAAAAAAACCATATGCTTATTTCTTTGTTTGCGCAGACCCAAATTCTCCGCCGGTTGAGCAAGGTGAGGAGCGACAAAAATCGAGTGACGATCATTGGGTAGTGATTTGGTTGAGGAGCAGCGGGGAGAAGAAAGAAGAAAATGTAAACATCTTAACTAATAACCTAAACTTAATTAATTTAGAATTTTCCATTTTTTTGCAATCACAAATTTTTGACAAAATTGCCCCTATTTTAATCGCCGGAAAATGTCTGTCGGTGAACTAAGGTCCTCAATAGATATTAACTTAATCACTTCGGGTCCTTATTTGACACAAAATTCACTTTGGGTTCTTATTTGAAACAATAAGTCAACTGGGTCATTATATGACACAAAGTTCACTTTGGGTCATTATTTGAGAAAATGAAATCATTTCAGATTCTTATTTGAAATTTTCTTCAATTCTAAAGATATAAAGAGTTGAGAGCAATATCTAAATTATCTCTAATGGAGGAATATCCTGAGAAATATAGGTAAGACTAAATATGATATTTTCTTTCTAAAATTTATGATGGGAGGCTCCAAGAAATGGGAAATTAAACCACTCCAACAAATTTCTCATAATCACGAAATAAATAGATATCCTATATGAGTTTTCAATATGTTTACAACGAAGAAAATAGTCGAACTTTGATTGGATATAACATTTCTATCAAATGTCCTATTAACTCAATTTTTATACTTAAGAAAGCCTCGCTGTTTGATTTAACAAAAAAGAGTGTTGGCTCATGACCATATTGACCATAACTTTTCCTTCGAACATCTAATTGACTCGATTTTTGCATCTACGAAAAGCTCGAGACCCAATTATTTCAAAATACGATTCAATTTTTATTTTTAAAAAGTGTCGAGATTGTGAATTTCCTTGATCGAGAGGTTGGACAAATCACCATATTTTGTTCATTTAGAATTTAATTGTCATGATTTACTAGATTTAGATATTATAAATCTGTAATTATCACAAATCATCTTATTGGAATTTTAAAAATATATATTATGCATGTTTTTACTCAAATTTGGCCAAAATTTGACTAATCATAATTTTTCCATTTTACACATCTATTAGGTGGTCCAGAGCGCCAAGTCACCCTGCTCCCCAACCAATCAGAAAGTTCCATATGGCTCCACGTCAACGAGTGGTCTTCACCATTGATCCTGCACATAAATTATAAAATTTCTCTTTCTTATTTGAAAATTTTCTCCTAATTATAGGCCTGCACACATTAAGTGCCGCCCACTTGCAAAGAGATAGAGATATTTCCCTTTCTCTCTCCTCCTTTTTCTCCTTCTGAAGGAGGAAGACCGATAGGCCTCCCCAAACCCCAGAAAGTTTCACATCTCAAAATCCTCTACCTCTCACTGTCTCGCTTTCAACCCTCCTGGCGATGGACGTCCCCACCCCCATCCTCGACTTCGAGAAATCGCTCGACAGCATTCTTGCCAAGCGGGTAGTTGCCGCCGACCTGGTCTGCAACGGGAAGAAAGAACTCTGGAAAAAGCTTACCGACAAACACTCCGCCATCCCTGTCCTAGGTGACATCTTGCATTTCCTCAAGAAAAGAAATGAGAGGAAATCGCCGAGGGGGATCATCGTTGCCTCAGTTCTCAGGCACATTCATATCAAAGACGCCAAGATCAAGGAGAAAATCTGAATTCTCGTCTCCAACGACGACCACCCCCTCAAGGAGTTCCATGTGTCGCTCAAAAAAGGGGTTTGTTCTGGACCTTTACTGCAAGGTCTTCTATAGAAAAAATGCTCAAGCACTGTATATCTTCTCTATCCAATGCCAAAAGAGGATTCAATAACAGATGGTACACAACTCCCCGGATGCTCCCCTATATTTTGCACCTCTCTATAGGTTCTAATGCAGCCCTCAAATGAAAATATTCCTCTCCATGAATTGCCTTGTATTAAAAGGACAAATGCAAGCGTCAAGTAAAGGAACAAGTTCTGAACATACATAGCAAAAGAGCAAAAGCCAAGGAACCTCCAACGTATACCAAAAGTGATTCAATAGCCATTTTATTCTTATTTTCCTTAAAGGCAAAACCTATTTTCTCCTCGTTTGGAACAATTACAGTTTTTGCATTGATACTTCAATTAGTTAATCATGATAACCAACTCAAGCATTCACAAATAAAGGGCAGAAAAAACTGCTCCTTATACTCCAAGAATAGCTAGCCAAATTAATTAGTCTGAAAAATTACCGTCACTTCTCTGAGTTCAGCAGATTCTTTATCAGGGATCAAACTGACAACAATTTTCTCCTATCAAATGATAAAAATCATGACTCCAACTTCTCCATAAAAAAGAAAAAAGAAAAAAAGTACTTGGAAGAGGCAAAGTAACTCTTTCCGGAAGTTTTTCTAAATTATTAGCTGATCATTATGGAATATCTGCACGTTCAAGCTAGCCATAAGAACACTATTTCAGCAGCCCAACAATTTGTTGCATTAGATGCCAATTCGTTCGCAAGACGATGCCTCATCCGCAAGTGATGCTTCTCTACGTTAAGGGAAGATAAAAATAAATATACACTCCCGATGAAGTAGTCGAGACTCTCATTGTTAACGATTCCCTAAAAATAAACATTCAAATGTGTCAAACTCAAAGTGAAAAAGATAGGGGAGAAAAGTCAAGTCCAAAAATTATTCAAGCTAACCGAGGAAACTGTTGCAGCAAGCTAAATATTTATAGTAGTTTGGCCAGCATGTCGTTCCCTTGGAAACATAAGCATTTCAAAATCTGCAACTTTCGAAAAGTGTTCATGGGATTTCTCTTCCGAATTGAAAAAATATAGAATCTCAGCGATACTGAACTCATAGACGTCCATATGAGTACGTTCGGTAGAAATCTACACATATGAAAAGCATTAGAACCAATCTTAGATTAAAAAGACAATGAAGTCTTACATGAAGAAAATGATGCACAACCTTTTCTCTGGAAGCCTCACAAATGTGAAAAACTGTAAATGGTGATTTAACAAAAAAGAGTGTTGGCTCGTGACCAAATTGACCATAACTTTTCCTTCGAACATTCATTTGACTCGATTTTTGCATCTACGAAAAACTCGAGACCCAAAGAGTGTTTGACCTTTAGGTCACATATACCACCTACAAAGATTGAGGGAAAAAACTACTAAAAATCTCAAAGAAACACTTTTGAGAAAGGAAATTAATGGTGGTACTTCCTCAGGGAGATTACGAGATGGCCATAGGCTCCTTTGTAGTTGAAACGAATTCCTCAGTTGGAGCATCTTTATGGAGCGGTGATGCCAAATTTTGCTATCATGAAGGAGCTAACTAGGTCATCGAATTCCATAGTTGGAGCATTTTTATTCCACAAAATCTTAGTTCTAGGAGCAGGTGTCTAGCTACATGCCAAGACTTTGTTTCGTTATCACTTATCATCATTACATATCCACTAGATACATTCCCAGATACCCCACAAAAATCCTCCGGGTTAAGCAGATTCACCTAGTACTCCAAGAACAGCTAGCAAAATTAATTAGTCTGAAAAATTACCGCCAGGTTCAGCAGATTCTTCATCAGGGATCAAAGTGACGACAATTTTCTCCTATCAAATGATAAAAATCATCACTCCAACTTCTCCTTTAAAAAAAGAAAGAAAAAAAGTACTTGGAAGAGGCAACGTAACTCTTTCCAGAAGTTTTTGTAAATCATTAGCTAACCATCATGAAATATCTGCACATTTAAGCCAGCCATAGGAACACTATTTCAACAACCCAACAATTTGTTACATTGGATGCCAATTCGTTCGCAAGACGATGCCTCATCCGCAAGTGATGCTTCTCTATGTTAAGGGAAGTTAAAAATAAATATGCTCTCCCGATGAAGTAGCCGAGACTCATTGTTAACAATTCCCTAAAAATAAACATTCAAATGTGTCAAACTCAAAGTGAAAAAGATAGGGGAGAAAAGACAAGTCCAAAAAGATTATTCAAGCTAACCGAGGAAATTGTTAAACCAAGCTGAATATTTATAACAGTTTGGCCAGCTTGTCGTTCTCTTGGGAACATAAGCATTTCCAAATATGCAACTTTAGAAAAGTGTTCGTGGGATTTCTCTTCTGGATTGAAAAAATACAGAATCTCAGCGATACTGAACTCATAGACGTCCATATGAGTATGTTCGGTAGAAATCTACACATATGAAAAGCATTAGAACCAATCTTAGATTAAAAGACAATGAAGTCTTACATGAAGAAAATGATGCACAACCTTTTCTCTGGAAGCCTCACCAATGTGAAAAACTGTAAATGGTGATTTAACAAAAAAGAGTGTTGGCTCGTGACCAAATTGACCATAACTTTTCCTTCGAACATCCGATTGACTCGATTTTTGCATCTACGAAAAGCTCGACCCAAAGAGTGTTTGACCTTCAGGTCACCTATACTACCTACAAAGATTGAGGGAAAAAAACTTCTAAAAATCTCAAAGAAACACTTTTGAGAAAGGAAATTAATGGTGGTACTTACTCAGGGAGATTACGAGATGGCCACAGGCTCCTTTGTGGTTGAAACAAATCCCTCAGTTGGAGCATCTTTCTGGAGCTTGATGCCAAATTTTGCTATCATGGCAACCATCGCCTCATCAGATAATGAGCTAACAAACTCATCGAATTTCTTAGTTAGAGCATCTTTATTCCACATAATCTTAGTTCTATATTTATGGAGTAAGTGCCTAGCTATATACCAAGACTTTGTTTTCTTATCACTTATCATCATTACAAATCCACTAGATACATTCCCAAATACCCCACAAAAATTCTTCGGGTTCAGCAGATTCTCCTTGTACTCCAAGAACAGCTAGCAAAATTAATTAGTCTAAAAAATTAGCGCCACTTCTTTGGGTTCACCAGATTCTTCATCAGGGATCAAAGTGACGACAATTTTCTCCTATCAAATGATAAAAATCATCACTCCAACTTCTCCATTAAAAAAAGAAAAAGAAAAAAAGTACTTGGAAGAGGAAACGTAACTCTTTCCAAAAGTTTTTGTAAATCATTAGCTGACCATTCTGAAATATCTGCACATTCAAGCCAGCCATAGGAACATTATTTCAACAACCCACAATTTGTTACATTGGATGCCAATTCGTTCGCAAGACGATGCCTCATCCCCAAGTGACACTTCTCTATGTTAAAGGGAAGTTAAAAATAAATATGCTCTCCCGATGAAGTAGCCGAGACACTCATTGTTAACAATTCCCTAAAAATAAACATTGAAATGTGTGAAACTCAAAGTGAAAAAGATAGGGAGAAAAGTCAAGTCCAAAAAGATTATTCAAGCTAACCGAGGAAATTGTTAAACCAAGCTGAATATTTATAACAGTTTGGCCAGCTTGTCGTTCCCTTGGGAACATAAGCATTTCCAAATATGTAACTTTAGAAAAGTGTTCCGGGATTTATCTTTTGGATTATAAAAATACAGAATCTCAGCGATACTGAACTCATAGACGTCCATATGAGTACGTTCGGTAGAAATCTACACATATGAAAAGCATTAGAACCAATCTTAGATTAAAAAGACAATGAAGTCTTACATGAAGAAAATGATGCACAACTTTTCTCTGGAAGCCTCACCAATGTGAAAAACTGTAAATGGTGATTTAAAAAAAAGAGTGTTGGCTCGTGACCAAATTGACCATAACTTTTCCTTCGAACATCCGATTGACTCGATTTTTGCATCTACGTAAATTTCGAGACCCAAAGAGTGTTTGATCTTCAGGTCACATATACCACCTACAAAGATTCAGGGAAACAAACTTCTAAAAATCTCAAAGAAACACTTTTGAAAAGGAAATTAATAGTGGTACTTACTCGGGAGATTACGAGATGGCCACAGCTCCTTTGTGGTTGAAAAATTCCTCGCTTGGAGCATTTTCTGGGGTAGTGATGCCAAATTTTGATATCATGGCAACCATCGACCTCATCGAGATAATGAGCTAACTAACTCATCGAATTCCTCAGTTGGAGCATCTTTATTCCTCATAATCTTAGTTCTATATTTATGGAGCAAGTGCCTAGCTACATACCAAGACTTTGTTTTCTTATCACTTATCATCATTACAAATCCACTAGATACATTCCCATATACCCCACAAAAATCCTCCGAGTTCAAATAGATTCTCCTTGTAATCCAAGAACGGCTAGCAAAATTAATTAGTCTGAAAAATTAGCGTCACTTCTATGGGTTCACCAAATTCTTCATCAAGGATCAAAGTGACGTTAATTTTCTCCTTTCAAATGATAAAAATCATCACTCCAACTTCTCCATTAAAAAAAAGAAAAAAGAAAAAAAAAAGTACTTGGAAGAGGCAACGTAACTCTTTCCAGAAGTTTTTGTAAATCATTAGCTAACCATTCTGAAATATCTGCACATTCAAGCCAGCCATAGGATCACTATTTCAACAACCCAACAATTTGCTACATTGGATGCCAATTCGTTCGCAAGACGATGCCTCATCCCCAAGTGACGCTTCTCTATGTTAAGGGAAGTTAAAAATAAATATGCTCTCCCGATGAAGTAGCCGAGACTCATTGTTAACAATTCCCTAAAAATAAACATTCAAATGTGTCAAACTCAAAGTGAAAAAGATAGGGGAGAAAAGTCAAGTCCAAAAAGATTATTCAAGCTAACCGAGGAAATTGTTAAACCAAGCTGAATATTTATAACAGTTTGGCCAGCTTGTCGTTCCCTTGGGAACATAAGCATTTCCTAATATGCAACTTTAGAAAAGTGTTCGTGGGATTTCTCTTCTGGATTGAAAAAATACAGAATCTCAGCGATACTGAACTCATAGACGTCCATATGAGTACATTCGGTAGAAATCTACACATATGAAAAGCATTAGAACAAATCTTAGATTAAAAAGACAATGAAGTCTTACATTAAGAAAATGATGCACAACCTTTTCTCTGGAAGCCTCACCAATGTGAAAAACTGTAAATGGTGATTTAAAAAAAAGAGTGTTGGCTCGTGACCAAATTGACCATAACTTTTCCTTCGAACATCCGATTGACTCGATTTTTGCATCTACGTAAAGCTCGAGACCCAAAGAGTGTTTGATCTTCAGGTCACATATACCACCTACAAAGATTCAGGGAAACAAACTTCTAAAAATCTCAAAGAAACACTTTTGAAAAGGAAATTAATAGTGGTACTTACTCGGGGAGATTACGAGATGGCCACAGGCTCCTTTGTGGTTGAAAAAATTCCTCGCTGGAGCATTTTCTGGAGTAGTGATGCCAAATTTTGCTATCATGGCAACCATCGCCTCATCGATAATGAGCTAACTAACTCGATCGAATTCCTCGGTTGGAGCATCTTTATTCCTCATAATCTTAGTTCTATATTTGTGGAGCAAGTGCCTAGCTATATACCAAGACTTTCTTTTCTTATCACTTATCATCATTACAAATCCACTGGATACATTCCCATATACCCCACAAAAATCCTCCGAGTTCAGCAGATTCTCCTTGTAATCCAAGAACGGCTAGCAAAATTAATTAGTCTGAAAAATTAGCGTCACTTCTATGGGTTCAGCAAATTCTTCATCAAGGATCAAAGTGACGACAATTTTCTCCTATCAAATGATAAAAATCATCACTCCAACTTCTCCATTAAAAAAAAAAAAAAAGAAGAAAAAGTACTTGGAAGAGGCAACGTAACTCTTTCCAGAAGTTTTTGTAAATCATTAGCTGGCCATTCTGAAATATCTGCACATTCAAGCCAGCCATAGGATCACTATTTCAACAACCCAACAATTTGCTACATTGGATGCCAATTCGTTCGCAAGACGATGCCTCATCCCCAAGTGACGCTTCGTATGTTAAGGGAAGTTAAAAATAAATATGCTCTCCCGATGAAGTAGCCGAGACTCATTGTTAACATTTCCCTAAAAATAAACATTCAAATGTGTCAAACTCAAAGTGAAAAAGATAGGGAGAAAAGTCAAGTCCAAAAAGATTATTCAAGCTAACCGAGGAAATTGTTGAACCAAGCTGAATATTTATAACAGTTTGGCCAGCTTGTGGTTCCCTTGGGAACATAAGCATTTCCAAATATGCAACTTTAGAAAAGTGTTCGTGGGATTTCTCTTCTGGATTGAAAAATACAGAATCTCAGCGATACTGAACTCATAGACGTCCATATGAGTACATTCGGTAGAAATCTACACATATGAAAAGCATTAGAACCAATCTTAGATTAAAAAGACAATGAAGTCTTACATGAAGAAAATGATGCACAACCTTTTCTCTGGAAGCCTCACCAATGTGAAAAACTGTAAATGGTGATTTAAAAAAAAAAAAAAGAGTGTTGGCTCGTGACCAAATTGACCATAACTTTTCCTTCGAACATCCGATTGACTCGATTTTTGCATCTACGTAAAGCTCGAGACCCAAAGAGTGTTTGATCTTCGGGTCACATATACCACCTACAAAGATTCAGGGAAACAAACTTCTAAAAATCTCAAAGAAACACTTTTGAAAAAGGAAATTAATAGTGGTACTTACTCAGGGAGATTACGAGATGGCCACAGGCTCCTTTGTGGTTGAAAAATTC
Source organism: Eucalyptus grandis (assembly GCF_016545825.1). Taxonomy (NCBI): domain Eukaryota; kingdom Viridiplantae; phylum Streptophyta; class Magnoliopsida; order Myrtales; family Myrtaceae; genus Eucalyptus; species Eucalyptus grandis. The sequence continues at coordinate 13,596,447 of NC_052620.1, forward strand.
CTCAGTTGGAGCATTTTCTGGAGATGCCAAATTTTGCTATCATGGCAACCATCGCCTCATCGATAATGAGCTAACTAACTGATCGAATTCCTCGCTTGGAGCATCTTTATTCCTCATAATCTTAGTTCTATATTTGTGGAGCAAATGCCTAGCTATATACCAAGACTTTCTTTTCTTATCACTTATCATCATTACAAATCCACTGGATACATTCCCATATACCCCACAAAAATCCTCCGAGTTCAGCAGATTCTCCTTGTAATCCAAGAACGGCTAGCAAAATTAATTAGTCTGAAAATTAGCGTCACTTCTATGGGTTCAGCAAATTCTTCATCAAGGATCAAAGTGACGACAATTTTCTCCTATCAAATGATAAAAATCATCACTCCAACTTCTCCATTAAAAAAAAAAAAAAGAAGAAAAAGTACTTGGAAGAGGCAACGTAACTCTTTCCAGAAGTTTTTGTAAATCATTAGCTGGCCATTCTGAAATATCTGCACATTCAAGCCAGCCATAGGATCACTATTTCAACAACCCAACAATTTGCTACATTGGATGCCAATTCGTTCGCAAGACGATGCCTCATCCCCAAGTGACGCTTCGTATGTTAAGGGAAGTTAAAAATAAATATGCTCTCCCGATGAAGTAGCCGAGACTCATTGTTAACATTTCCCTAAAAATAAACATTCAAATGTGTCAAACTCAAAGTGAAAAAGATAGGGAGAAAAGTCAAGTCCAAAAAGATTATTCAAGCTAACCGAGGAAATTGTTGAACCAAGCTGAATATTTATAACAGTTTGGCCAGCTTGTGGTTCCCTTGGGAACATAAGCATTTCCAAATATGCAACTTTAGAAAAGTGTTCGTGGGATTTCTCTTCTGGATTGAAAAATACAGAATCTCAGCGATACTGAACTCATAGACGTCCATATGAGTACATTCGGTAGAAATCTACACATATGAAAAGCATTAGAACCAATCTTAGATTAAAAAGACAATGAAGTCTTACATGAAGAAAATGATGCACAACCTTTTCTCGAAGCCTCACCAATGTGAAAAACTGTAAATGGTGATTTAAAAAAAAGAGTGTTGGCTCGTGACCAAATTGACCATAACTTTTCCTTCGAACATCCGATTGACTCGATTTTTGCATCTACGTAAAGCTCGAGACCCAAAGAGTGTTTGATCTTCGGGTCACATATACCACCTACAAAGATTCAGGGAAACAAACTTCTAAAAATCTCAAAGAAACACTTTTGAAAAAGGAAATTAATAGTGGTACTTACTCAGGGAGATTACGAGATGGCCACAGGCTCCTTTGTGGTTGAAAAAAATTCCTCGCTTGGAGCATTTTCTGGAGATGCCAAATTTTGCTATCATGGCAACCATCGCCTCATCGATAATGAGCTAACTAACTCGATCGAATTCCTCGGTTGGAGCATCTTTATTCCTCATAATCTTAGTTCTATATTTGTGGAGCAAATGCCTAGCTATATACCAAGACTTTCTTTTCTTATCACTTATCATCATTACAAATCCACTGGATACATTCCCATATACCCCACAAAAATCCTCCGAGTTCAGCAGATTCTCCTTGTAATCCAAGAACGGCTAGCAAAATTAATTAGTCTGAAAAATTAGCGTCACTTCTATGGGTTCAGCAAATTCTTCATCAAGGATCAAAGTGACGACAATTTTCTCCTATCAAATGATAAAAATCATCACTCCAACTTCTCCATTAAAAAAAAAAAAAAGAAGAAAAAGTACTTGGAAGAGGCAACGTAACTCTTTCCAGAAGTTTTTGTAAATCATTAGCTGGCCATTCTGAAATATCTGCACATTCAAGCCAGCCATAGGATCACTATTTCAACAACCCAACAATTTGCTACATTGGATGCCAATTCGTTCGCAAGACGATGCCTCATCCCCAAGTGACGCTTACGTATGTTAAGGGAAGTTAAAAATAAATATGCTCTCCCGATGAAGTAGCCGAGACTCATTGTTAACATTTCCCTAAAAATAAACATTCAAATGTGTCAAACTCAAAGTGAAAAAGATAGGGAGAAAAGTCAAGTCCAAAAAGATTATTCAAGCTAACCGAGGAAATTGTTGAACCAAGCTGAATATTTATAACAGTTTGGCCAGCTTGTGGTTCCCTTGGGAACATAAGCATTTCAAATATGCAACTTTAGAAAAGTGTTCGTGGGATTTCTCTTCTGGATTGAAAAATACAGAATCTCAGCGATACTGAACTCATAGACGTCCATATGAGTACATTCGGTAGAAATCTACACATATGAAAAGCATTAGAACCAATCTTAGATTAAAAAGACAATGAAGTCTTACATGAAGAAAATGATGCACAACCTTTTCTCTGGAAGCCTCACCAATGTGAAAACTGTAAATGGTGATTTAAAAAAAAGAGTGTTGGCTCGTGACCAAATTGACCATAACTTTTCCTTCGAACATCCGATTGACTCGATTTTTGCATCTACGTAAAGCTCGAGACCCAAAGAGTGTTTGATCTTCGGGTCACATATACCACCTACAAAGATTCAGGGAAACAAACTTCTAAAAATCTCAAAGAAACACTTTTGAAAAAGGAAATTAATAGTGGTACTTACTCAGGGAGATTACGAGATGGCCACAGGCTCCTTTGTGGTTGAAAAATTCCTCGCTTGGAGCATTTTCTGGAGATGCCAAATTTTGCTATCATGGCAACCATCGCCTCATCGAGATAATGAGCTAACTAACTGATCGAATTCCTCGCTTGGAGCATCTTTATTCCTCATAATCTTAGTTCTATATTTGTGGAGCAAATGCCTAGCTATATACCAAGACTTTCTTTTCTTATCACTTATCATCATTACAAATCCACTGGATACATTCCCATATACCCCACAAAAATCCTCCGAGTTCAGCAGATTCTCCTTGTAATCCAAGAACGGCTAGCAAAATTAATTAGTCTGAAAAATTAGCGTCACTTCTATGGGTTCAGCAAATTCTTCATCAAGGATCAAAGTGACGACAATTTTCTCCTATCAAATGATAAAAATCATCACTCCAACTTCTCCATTAAAAAAAAAAAAAAAGAAGAAAAGTACTTGGAAGAGGCAACGTAACTCTTTCCAGAAGTTTTTGTAAATCATTAGCTGGCCATTCTGAAATATCTGCACATTCAAGCCAGCCATAGGATCACTATTTCAACAACCCAACAATTTGCTACATTGGATGCCAATTCGTTCGCAAGACGATGCCTCATCCCCAAGTGACGCTTCGTATGTTAAGGGAAGTTAAAAATAAATATGCTCTCCCGATGAAGTAGCCGAGACTCATTGTTAACATTTCCCTAAAAATAAACATTCAAATGTGTCAAACTCAAAGTGAAAAAGATAGGGGAGAAAAGTCAAGTCCAAAAAGATTATTCAAGCTAACCGAGGAAATTGTTGAACCAAGCTGAATATTTATAACAGTTTGGCCAGCTTGTGGTTCCCTTGGGAACATAAGCATTTCCAAATATGCAACTTTAGAAAAGTGTTCGTGGGATTTCTCTTCTGGATTGAAAAATACAGAATCTCAGCGATACTGAACTCATAGACGTCCATATGAGTACATTCGGTAGAAATCTACACATATGAAAAGCATTAGAACCAATCTTAGATTAAAAAGACAATGAAGTCTTACATGAAGAAAATGATGCACAACCTTTTCTCTGGAAGCCTCACCAATGTGAAAACTGTAAATGGTGATTTAAAAAAGAGTGTTGGCTCGTGACCAAATTGACCATAACTTTTCCTTCGAACATCCGATTGACTCGATTTTTGCATCTACGTAAAGCTCGAGACCCAAAGAGTGTTTGATCTTCGGGTCACATATACCACCTACAAAGATTCAGGGAAACAAACTTCTAAAAATCTCAAAGAAACACTTTTGAAAAAGGAAATTAATAGTGGTACTTACTCAGGGAGATTACGAGATGGCCACAGCTCCTTTGTGGTTGAAAAAAATTCCTCGTTGGAGCATTTTCTGGAGATGCCAAATTTTGCTATCATGGCAACCATCGCCTCATCGATAATGAGCTAACTAACCGATCGAATTCCTCGCTTGGAGCATCTTTATTCCTCATAATCTTAGTTCTATATTTGTGGAGCAAATGCCTAGCTATATACCAAGACTTTCTTTTCTTATCACTTATCATCATTACAAATCCACTGGATACATTCCCATATACCCCACAAAAATCCTCCGAGTTCAGCAGATTCTCCTTGTAATCCAAGAACGGCTAGCAAAATTAATTAGTCTGAAAAATTAGCGTCACTTCTATGGGTTCAGCAAATTCTTCATCAAGGATCAAAGTGACGACAATTTTCTCCTATCAAATGATAAAAATCATCACTCCAACTTCTCCATTAAAAAAAAAGAAAAAAAGAAGAAAAAGTACTTGGAAGAGGCAACGTAACTCTTTCCAGAAGTTTTTGTAAATCATTAGCTGGCCATTCTGAAATATCTGCACATTCAAGCCAGCCATAGGATCACTATTTCAACAACCCAACAATTTGCTACATTGGATGCCAATTCGTTCGCAAGACGATGCCTCATCCCCAAGTGACGCTTCTGTATGTTAAGGGAAGTTAAAAATAAATATGCTCTCCCGATGAAGTAGCCGAGACTCATTGTTAACATTTCCCTAAAAATAAACATTCAAATGTGTCAAACTCAAAGTGAAAAAGATAGGGAGAAAAGTCAAGTCCAAAAAGATTATTCAAGCTAACCGAGGAAATTGTTGAACCAAGCTGAATATTTATAACAGTTTGGCCAGCTTGTGGTTCCCTTGGGAACATAAGCATTTCCAAATATGCAACTTTAGAAAAGTGTTCATGGGATTTCTCTTCTGGATTGAAAAATACAGAATCTCAGCGATACTGAACTCATAGACGTCCATATGAGTACATTCGGTAGAAATCTACACATATGAAAAGCATTAGAACCAATCTTAGATTAAAAGACAATGAAGTCTTACATGAAGAAAATGATGCACAACCTTTTCTCTGGAAGCCTCACCAATGTGAAAACTGTAAATGGTGATTTAAAAAAAAGAGTGTTGGCTCGTGACCAAATTGACCATAACTTTTCCTTCGAACATCCGATTGACTCGATTTTTGCATCTACGTAAAGCTCGAGACCCAAAGAGTGTTTGATCTTCGGGTCACATATACCACCTACAAAGATTCAGGGAAACAAACTTCTAAAAATCTCAAAGAAACACTTTTGAAAAAGGAAATTAATAGTGGTACTTACTCAGGGAGATTACGAGATGGCCACAGGCTCCTTTGTGGTTGAAAAATTCCTCTTGGAGCATTTTCTGGAGATGCCAAATTTTGCTATCATGGCAACCATCGCCTCATCAGATAATGAGCTAACTAACTGATCGAATTCCTCAGTTGGAGCATCTTTATTCCTCATAATCTTAGTTCTATATTTGTGGAGCAAATGCCTAGCTATATACCAAGACTTTCTTTTCTTATCACTTATCATCATTACAAATCCACTGGATACATTCCCATATACCCCACAAAAATCCTCCGAGTTCAGCAGATTCTCCTTGTAATCCAAGAACGGCTAGCAAAATTAATTAGTCTGAAAAATTAGCGTCACTTCTATGGGTTCAGCAAATTCTTCATCAAGGATCAAAGTGACGAACAATTTTCTCCTATCAAATGATAAAAATCATCACTCCAACTTCTCCATTAAAAAAAAAAAAAAGAAGAAAAAGTACTTGGAAGAGGCAACGTAACTCTTTCCAGAAGTTTTTGTAAATCATTAGCTGGCCATTCTGAAATATCTGCACATTCAAGCCAGCCATAGGATCACTATTTCAACAACCCAACAATTTGCTACATTGGATGCCAATTCGTTCGCAAGACGATGCCTCATCCCCAAGTGACGCTTCTGTATGTTAAGGGAAGTTAAAAATAAATATGCTCTCCCGATGAAGTAGCCGAGACTCATTGTTAACATTTCCCTAAAAATAAACATTCAAATGTGTCAAACTCAAAGTGAAAAAGATAGGGGAGAAAAGTCAAGTCCAAAAAGATTATTCAAGCTAACCGAGGAAATTGTTGAACCAAGCTGAATATTTATAACAGTTTGGCCAGCTTGTGGTTCCCTTGGGAACATAAGCATTTCCAAATATGCAACTTTAGAAAAGTGTTCGTGGGATTTCTCTTCTGGATTGAAAAAATACAGAATCTCAGCGATACTGAACTCATAGACGTCCATATGAGTACATTCGGTAGAAATCTACACATATGAAAAGCATTAGAACCAATCTTAGATTAAAAAGACAATGAAGTCTTACATGAAGAAAATGATGCACAACCTTTTCTCTGAAGCCTCACCAATGTGAAAACTGTAAATGGTGATTTAAAAAAAGAGTGTTGGCTCGTGACCAAATTGACCATAACTTTTCCTTCGAACATCCGATTGACTCGATTTTTGCATCTACGTAAAGCTCGAGACCCAAAGAGTGTTTGATCTTCGGGTCACATATACCACCTACAAAGATTCAGGGAAACAAACTTCTAAAAATCTCAAAGAAACACTTTTGAAAAAGGAAATTAATAGTGGTACTTACTCAGGGAGATTACGAGATGGCCACAGCTCCTTTGTGGTTGAAAAATTCCTCAGTTGGAGCATTTTCTGGAGATGCCAAATTTTGCTATCATGGCAACCATCGCCTCATCGATAATGAGCTAACTAACCGATCGAATTCCTCGCTTGGAGCATCTTTATTCCTCATAATCTTAGTTCTATATTTGTGGAGCAAATGCCTAGCTATATACCAAGACTTTCTTTTCTTATCACTTATCATCATTACAAATCCACTGGATACATTCCCATATACCCCACAAAAATCCTCCGAGTTCAAGAGATTCTCCTTGTAATCCAAGAACGGCTAGCAAAATTAATTAGTCTGAAAAATTAGCGTCACTTCTATGGGTTCAGCAAATTCTTCATCAAGGATCAAAGTGACGACAATTTTCTCCTATCAAATGATAAAAATCATCACTCCAACTTCTCCATTAAAAAAAAAAAAAAAAAAAAGAAGAAAAGTACTTGGAAGAGGCAACGTAACTCTTTCCAGAAGTTTTTGTAAATCATTAGCTGGCCATTCTGAAATATCTGCACATTCAAGCCAGCCATAGGATCACTATTTCAACAACCCAACAATTTGCTACATTGGATGCCAATTCGTTCGCAAGACGATGCCTCATCCCCAAGTGACGCTTCGTATGTTAAGGGAAGTTAAAAATAAATATGCTCTCCCGATGAAGTAGCCGAGACTCATTGTTAACATTTCCTAAAAATAAACATTCAAATGTGTCAAACTCAAAGTGAAAAAAAGATAGGGGAGAAAAGTCAAGTCCAAAAAGATTATTCAAGCTAACCGAGGAAATTGTTGAACCAAGCTGAATATTTATAACAGTTTGGCCAGCTTGTGGTTCCCTTGGGAACATAAGCATTTCCAAATATGCAACTTTAGAAAAGTGTTCGTGGGATTTCTCTTCTGGATTGAAAAATACAGAATCTCAGCGATACTGAACTCATAGACGTCCATATGAGTACATTCGGTAGAAATCTACACATATGAAAAGCATTAGAACCAATCTTAGATTAAAAAGACAATGAAGTCTTACATGAAGAAAATGATGCACAACCTTTTCTCTGGAAGCCTCACCAATGTGAAAAACTGTAAATGGTGATTTAAAAAAAAAGAGTGTTGGCTCGTGACCAAATTGACCATAACTTTTCCTTCGAACATCCGATTGACTCGATTTTTGCATCTACGTAAAGCTCGAGACCCAAAGAGTGTTTGATCTTCGGGTCACATATACCACCTACAAAGATTCAGGGAAACAAACTTCTAAAAATCTCAAAGAAACACTTTTGAAAAATGAAATTAATAGTGGTACTTACTCAGGAGATTACGAGATGGCCACAGGCTCCTTTGTGGTTGAAAAAAATTCCTCGCTTGGAGCATTTTCTGGAGATGCCAAATTTTGCTATCATGGCAACCATCGCCTCATCGATAATGAGCTAACTAACCGATCGAATTCCTCGGTTGGAGCATCTTTATTCCTCATAATCTTAGTTCTATATTTGTGGAGCAAATGCCTAGCTATATACCAAGACTTTCTTTTCTTATCACTTATCATCATTACAAATCCACTGGATACATTCCCATATACCCCACAAAAATCCTCCGAGTTCAGCAGATTCTCCTTGTAATCCAAGAACGGCTAGCAAAATTAATTAGTCTGAAAAATTAGCGTCACTTCTATGGGTTCAGCAAATTCTTCATCAAGGATCAAAGTGACGACAATTTTCTCCTATCAAATGATAAAAATCATCACTCCAACTTCTCCATTAAAAAAAAAGAAAAAAAGAAGAAAAAGTACTTGGAAGAGGCAACGTAACTCTTTCCAGAAGTTTTTGTAAATCATTAGCTGGCCATTCTGAAATATCTGCACATTCAAGCCAGCCATAGGATCACTATTTCAACAACCCAACAATTTGCTACATTGGATGCCAATTCGTTCGCAAGACGATGCCTCATCCCCAAGTGACGCTTCGTATGTTAAGGGAAGTTAAAAATAAATATGCTCTCCCGATGAAGTAGCCGAGACTCATTGTTAACATTTCCCTAAAAATAAACATTCAAATGTGTCAAACTCAAAGTGAAAAAGATAGGGAGAAAAGTCAAGTCCAAAAAGATTATTCAAGCTAACCGAGGAAATTGTTGAACCAAGCTGAATATTTATAACAGTTTGGCCAGCTTGTGGTTCCCTTGGGAACATAAGCATTTCCAAATATGCAACTTTAGAAAAGTGTTCGTGGGATTTCTCTTCTGGATTGAAAAATACAGAATCTCAGCGATACTGAACTCATAGACGTCCATATGAGTACATTCGGTAGAAATCTACACATATGAAAAGCATTAGAACCAATCTTAGATTAAAAAGACAATGAAGTCTTACATGAAGAAAATGATGCACAACCTTTTCTCTGGAAGCCTCACCAATGTGAAAAACTGTAAATGGTGATTTAAAAAAGAGTGTTGGCTCGTGACCAAATTGACCATAACTTTTCCTTCGAACATCCGATTGACTCGATTTTTGCATCTACGTAAAGCTCGAGACCCAAAGAGTGTTTGATCTTCGGGTCACATATACCACCTACAAAGATTCAGGGAAACAAACTTCTAAAAATCTCAAAGAAACACTTTTGAAAAAGGAAATTAATAGTGGTACTTACTCGGGAGATTACGAGATGGCCACAGGCTCCTTTGTGGTTGAAAAAATTCCTCGCTTGGAGCATTTTCTGGAGATGCCAAATTTTGCTATCATGGCAACCATCGCCTCATCGATAATGAGCTAACTAACTGATCGAATTCCTCGGTTGGAGCATCTTTATTCCTCATAATCTTAGTTCTATATTTGTGGAGCAAATGCCTAGCTATATACCAAGACTTTCTTTTCTTATCACTTATCATCATTACAAATCCACTGGATACATTCCCATATACCCCACAAAAATCCTCCGAGTTCAAAGCAGATTCTCCTTGTAATCCAAGAACGGCTAGCAAAATTAATTAGTCTGAAAAATTAGCGTCACTTCTATGGGTTCAGCAAATTCTTCATCAAGGATCAAAGTGACGACAATTTTCTCCTATCAAATGATAAAAATCATCACTCCAACTTCTCCATTAAAAAAAAAAAGAAAAAAGAAGAAAAAGTACTTGGAAGAGGCAACGTAACTCTTTCCAGAAGTTTTTAAATCATTAGCTGGCCATTCTGAAATATCTGCACATTCAAGCCAGCCATAGGATCACTATTTCAACAACCCAACAATTTGCTACATTGGATGCCAATTCGTTCGCAAGACGATGCCTCATCCCCAAGTGACGCTTCTGTATGTTAAGGGAAGTTAAAAATAAATATGCTCTCCCGATGAAGTAGCCGAGACTCATTGTTAACATTTCCTAAAAATAAACATTCAAATGTGTCAAACTCAAAGTGAAAAAGATAGGGAGAAAAAGTCAAGTCCAAAAAGATTATTCAAGCTAACCGAGGAAATTGTTGAACCAAGCTGAATATTTATAACAGTTTGGCCAGCTTGTGGTTCCCTTGGGAACATAAGCATTTCCAAATATGCAACTTTAGAAAAGTGTTCGTGGGATTTCTCTTCTGGATTGAAAAATACAGAATCTCAGCGATACTTTGAACTCATAGACGTCCATATGAGTACATTCGGTAGAAATCTACACATATGAAAAGCATTAGAACCAATCTTAGATTAAAAAGACAATGAAGTCTTACATGAAGAAAATGATGCACAACCTTTTCTCTGGAAGCCTCACCAATGTGAAAAACTGTAAATGGTGATTTAAAAAAAAAAGAGTGTTGGCTCGTGACCAAATTGACCATAACTTTTCCTTCGAACATCCGATTGACTCGATTTTTGCATCTACGTAAAGCTCGAGACCCAAAGAGTGTTTGATCTTCGGGTCACATATACCACCTACAAAGATTCAGGAAACAAACTTCTAAAAATCTCAAAGAAACACTTTTGAAAAATGAAATTAATAGTGGTACTTACTCAGGGAGATTACGAGATGGCCACAGTGCTCCTTTGTGGTTGAAAAATTCCTCGTTGGAGCATTTTCTGGAGATGCCAAATTTTGCTATCATGGCAACCATCGCCTCATCGATAATGAGCTAACTAACGATCGAATTCCTCGGTTGGAGCATCTTTATTCCTCATAATCTTAGTTCTATATTTGTGGAGCAAATGCCTAGCTATATACCAAGACTTTCTTTTCTTATCACTTATCATCATTACAAATCCACTGGATACATTCCCATATACCCCACAAAAATCCTCCGAGTTCAGAGATTCTCCTTGTAATCCAAGAACGGCTAGCAAAATTAATTAGTCTGAAAAATTAGCGTCACTTCTATGGGTTCAGCAAATTCTTCATCAAGGATCAAAGTGACGACAATTTTCTCCTATCAAATGATAAAAATCATCACTCCAACTTCTCCATTAAAAAAAAAGAAAAAGAAGAAAAAGTACTTGGAAGAGGCAACGTAACTTTTCCAGAAGTTTTTGTAAATCATTAGCTGGCCATTCTGAAATATCTGCACATTCAAGCCAGCCATAGGATCACTATTTCAACAACCCAACAATTTGCTACATTGGATGCCAATTCGTTCGCAAGACGATGCCTCATCCCCAAGTGACGCTTCGTATGTTAAGGGAAGTTAAAAATAAATATGCTCTCCCGATGAAGTAGCCGAGACTCATTGTTAACATTTCCCTAAAAATAAACATTCAAATGTGTCAAACTCAAAGTGAAAAAAGATAGGGAGAAAAGTCAAGTCCAAAAAGATTATTCAAGCTAACCGAGGAAATTGTTGAACCAAGCTGAATATTTATAACAGTTTGGCCAGCTTGTGGTTCCCTTGGGAACATAAGCATTTCCAAATATGCAACTTTAGAAAAGTGTTCGTGGGATTTCTCTTCTGGATTGAAAAAATACAGAATCTCAGCGATACTGAACTCATAGACGTCCATATGAGTACATTCGGTAGAAATCTACACATATGAAAAGCATTAGAACAAATCTTAGATTAAAAAGACAATGAAGTCTTACATGAAGAAAATGATGCACAACCTTTTCTCTGGAAGCCTCACCAATGTGAAAACTGTAAATGGTGATTTAAAAAAAAGAGTGTTGGCTCGTGACCAAATTGACCATAACTTTTCCTTCGAACATCCGATTGACTCGATTTTTGCATCTACGTAAAGCTCGAGACCCAAAGAGTGTTTGATCTTCGGGTCACATATACCACCTACAAAGATTCAGGGAAACAAACTTCTAAAAATCTCAAAGAAACACTTTTGAAAAGGAAATTAATAGTGGTACTTACTCGGGAGATTACGAGATGGCCACAGCTCCTTTGTGGTTGAAAAAAATTCCTCGTTGGAGCATTTTCTGGAGATGCCAAATTTTGCTATCATGGCAACCATCGCCTCATCGGATAATGAGCTAACTAACCGATCGAATTCCTCGGTTGGAGCATCTTTATTCCTCATAATCTTAGTTCTATATTTGTGGAGCAAGTGCCTAGCTATATACCAAGACTTTCTTTTCTTATCACTTATCATCATTACAAATCCACTGGATACATTCCCATATACCCCACAAAAATCCTCCGAGTTCAGCAGATTCTCCTTGTAATCCAAGAACGGCTAGCAAAATTAATTAGTCTGAAAATTAGCGTCACTTCTATGGGTTCAGCAAATTCTTCATCAAAGATCAAAGTGACAACAATTTTCTCCTATCAAATGATAAAAATCATCACTCCAACTTCTCCATTAAAAAAAAGAAAAAGAAGAAAAAGTACTTGGAAGAGGCAACGTAACTCTTTCCAGAAGTTTTTGTAAATCATTAGCTGGCCATTCTGAAATATCTGCACATTCAAGCCAGCCATAGGATCACTATTTCAACAACCCAACAATTTGCTACATTGGATGCCAATTCGTTCGCAAGACGATGCCTCATCCCCAAGTGACGCTTCTCTATGTTAAGGGAAGTTAAAAATAAATATGCTCTCCCGATGAAGTAGCCGAGACTCATTGTTAACATTTCCCTAAAAATAAACATTCAAATGTGTCAAACTCAAAGTGAAAAAGATAGGGAGAAAAGTCAAGTCCAAAAAGATTATTCAAGCTAACCGAGGAAATTGTTGAACCAAGCTGAATATTTATAACAGTTTGGCCAGCTTGTGGTTCCCTTGGGAACATAAGCATTTCCAAATATGCAACTTTAGAAAAGTGTTCGTGGGATTTCTCTTCTGGATTGAAAAAATACAGAATCTCAGCGATACTGAACTCATAGACGTCCATATGAGTACATTCGGTAGAAATCTACACATATGAAAAGCATTAGAACCAATCTTAGATTAAAAAGACAATGAAGTCTTACATTAAGAAAATGATGCACAACCTTTTCTCTGGAAGCCTCACCAATGTGAAAAACTGTAAATGGTGATTTAAAAAAAGAGTGTTGGCTCGTGACCAAATTGACCATAACTTTTCCTTCGAACATCCGATTGACTCGATTTTTGCATCTACGTAAAGCTCGAGACCCAAAGAGTGTTTGATCTTCGGGTCACATATACCACCTACAAAGATTCAGGGAAACAAACTTCTAAAAATCTCAAAGAAACACTTTTGAAAAAGGAAATTAATAGTGGTACTTACTCGGGAGATTACGAGATGGCCACAGGCTCCTTTGTGGTTGAAAAAAATTCCTCGGTTGGAGCATTTTCTGAGATGCCAAATTTTGCTATCATGGCAACCATCGCCTCATCGAGATAATGAGCTAACTAACCGATCGAATTCCTCGGTTGGAGCATCTTTATTCCTCATAATCTTAGTTCTATATTTGTGGAGCAAATGCCTAGCTATATACCAAGACTTTCTTTTCTTATCACTTATCATCATTACAAATCCACTGGATACATTCCCATATACCCCACAAAAATCCTCCGAGTTCAGCAGATTCTCCTTGTAATCCAAGAACGGCTAGCAAAATTAATTAGTCTGAAAAATTAGCGTCACTTCTATGGGTTCAGCAAATTCTTCATCAAGGATCAAAGTGACGACAATTTTCTCCTATCAAATGATAAAAATCATCACTCCAACTTCTCCATTAAAAAAAAAGAAAAAAGAAAAAAAGTACTTGGAAGAGGCAACGTAACTCTTTCCAGAAGTTTTTGTAAATCATTAGCTGGCCATTCTGAAATATCTGCACATTCAAGCCAGCCATAGGATCACTATTTCAACAACCCAACAATTTGCTACATTGGATGCCAATTCGTTCGCAAGACGATGCCTCATCCCCAAGTGACGCTTCTCTATGTTAAGGGAAGTTAAAAATAAATATGCTCTCCCGATGAAGTAGCCGAGACTCATTGTTAACATTTCCCTAAAAATAAACATTCAAATGTGTCAAACTCAAAGTGAAAAAGATAGGGAGAAAAGTCAAGTCCAAAAAGATTATTCAAGCTAACCGAGGAAATTGTTGAACCAAGCTGAATATTTATAACAGTTTGGCCAGCTTGTGGTTCCCTTGGGAACATAAGCATTTCCAAATATGCAACTTTAGAAAAGTGTTCGTGGGATTTCTCTTCTGGATTGAAAAAATACAGAATCTCAGCGATACTGAACTCATAGACGTCCATATGAGTACATTCGGTAGAAATCTACACATATGAAAAGCATTAGAACCAATCTTAGATTAAAAAGACAATGAAGTCTTACATGAAGAAAATGATGCACAACCTTTTCTCTGGAAGCCTCACCAATGTGAAAAACTGTAAATGGTGATTTAAAAAAAAGAGTGTTGGCTCGTGACCAAATTGACCATAACTTTTCCTTCGAACATCCGATTGACTCGATTTTTGCATCTACGTAAAGCTCGAGACCCAAAGAGTGTTTGATCTTCGGTCACATATACCACCTACAAAGATTCAGGGAAACAAACTTCTAAAAATCTCAAAGAAACACTTTTGAAAAGGAAATTAATAGTGGTACTTACTCGGGAGATTACGAGATGGCCACAGGCTCCTTTGTGGTTGAAAAAAATTCCTCGCTTGGAGCATTTTCTAGAGATGCCAAATTTTGCTATCATGGCAACCATCGCCTCATCGATAATGAGCTAACTAACGATCGAATTCCTCGGTTGGAGCATCTTTATTCCTCATAATCTTAGTTCTATATTTGTGGAGCAAATGCCTAGCTATATACCAAGACTTTCTTTTCTTATCACTTATCATCATTACAAATCCACTGGATACATTCCCATATACCCCACAAAAATCCTCCGAGTTCAGCAGATTCTCCTTGTAATCCAAGAACGGCTAGCAAAATTAATTAGTCTGAAAAATTAGCGTCACTTCTATGGGTTCAGCAAATTCTTCATCAACGATCAAAGTGACAACAATTTTCTCCTATCAAATGATAAAAATCATCACTCCAACTTCTCCATTAAAAAAAAAAAAAAAGAAGAAAAAGTACTTGGAAGAGGCAACGTAACTCTTTCCAGAAGTTTTTGTAAATCATTAGCTGGCCATTCTGAAATATCTGCACATTCAAGCCAGCCATAGGATCACTATTTCAACAACCCAACAATTTGCTACATTGGATGCCAATTCGTTCGCAAGACGATGCCTCATCCCCAAGTGACGCTTCTCTATGTTAAGGGAAGTTAAAAATAAATATGCTCTCCCGATGAAGTAGCCGAGACTCATTGTTAACATTTCCCTAAAAATAAACATTCAAATGTGTCAAACTCAAAGTGAAAAAGATAGGGAGAAAAGTCAAGTCCAAAAAGATTATTCAAGCTAACCGAGGAAATTGTTGAACCAAGCTGAATATTTATAACAGTTTGGCCAGCTTGTGGTTCCCTTGGGAACATAAGCATTTCCAAATATGCAACTTTAGAAAAGTGTTCGTGGGATTTCTCTTCTGGATTGAAAAAATACAGAATCTCAGCGATACTGAACTCATAGACGTCCATATGAGTACATTCGGTAGAAATCTACACATATGAAAAGCATTAGAACCAATCTTAGATTAAAAAGACAATGAAGTCTTACATTAAGAAAATGATGCACAACCTTTTCTCTGGAAGCCTCACCAATGTGAAAAACTGTAAATGGTGATTTAAAAAAAAGAGTGTTGGCTCGTGACCAAATTGACCATAACTTTTCCTTCGAACATCCGATTGACTCGATTTTTGCATCTACGTAAAGCTCGAGACCCAAAGAGTGTTTGATCTTCGGGTCACATATACCACCTACAAAGATTCAGGGAAACAAACTTCTAAAAATCTCAAAGAAACACTTTTGAAAAGGAAATTAATAGTGGTACTTACTCGGGAGATTACGAGATGGCCACAGGCTCCTTTGTGGTTGAAAAAATTCCTCGTTGGAGCATTTTCTGAGATGCCAAATTTTGCTATCATGGCAACCATCGCCTCATCGATAATGAGCTAACTAACTGATCGAATTCCTCAGTTGGAGCATCTTTATTCCTCATAATCTTAGTTCTATATTTGTGGAGCAAGTGCCTAGCTATATACCAAGACTTTCTTTTCTTATCACTTATCATCATTACAAATCCACTGGATACATTCCCATATACCCCACAAAAATCCTCCGAGTTCAGCAGATTCTCCTTGTAATCCAAGAACGGCTAGCAAAATTAATTAGTCTGAAAAATTAGCGTCACTTCTATGGGTTCAGCAAATTCTTCATCAAGGATCAAAGTGACGACAATTTTCTCCTATCAAATGATAAAAATCATCACTCCAACTTCTCCATTAAAAAAAAAGAAAAAAGAAGAAAAAGTACTTGGAAGAGGCAACGTAACTCTTTCCAGAAGTTTTTGTAAATCATTAGCTGGCCATTCTGAAATATCTGCACATTCAAGCCAGCCATAGGATCACTATTTCAACAACCCAACAATTTGCTACATTGGATGCCAATTCGTTCGCAAGACGATGCCTCATCCCCAAGTGACGCTTCTCTATGTTAAGGGAAGTTAAAAATAAATATGCTCTACCGATGAAGTAGCCGAGACTCATTGTTAACATTTCCCTAAAAATAAACATTCAAATGTGTCAAACTCAAAGTGAAAAAGATAGGGAGAAAAGTCAAGTCCAAAAAGATTATTCAAGCTAACCGAGGAAATTGTTGAACCAAGCTGAATATTTATAACAGTTTGGCCAGCTTGTGGTTCCCTTGGGAACATAAGCATTTCCAAATATGCAACTTTAGAAAAGTGTTCGTGGGATTTCTCTTCTGGATTGAAAAATACAGAATCTCAGCGATACTGAACTCATAGACGTCCATATGAGTACATTCGGTAGAAATCTACACATATGAAAAGCATTAGAACCAATCTTAGATTAAAAAGACAATGAAGTCTTACATGAAGAAAATGATGCACAACCTTTTCTCTGGAAGCCTCACCAATGTGAAAAACTGTAAATGGTGATTTAAAAAAAAGAGTGTTGGCTCGTGACCAAATTGACCATAACTTTTCCTTCGAACATCCGATTAACTCGATTTTTGCATCTACGTAAAGCTCGAGACCCAAAGAGTGTTTGATCTTCGGGTCACATATACCACCTACAAAGATTCAGGGAAACAAACTTCTAAAAATCTCAAAGAAACACTTTTGAAAAATGAAATTAATAGTGGTACTTACTCAGGGAGATTACGAGATGGCCACAGGCTCCTTTGTGGTTGAAAAAAATTCCTCAGTTGGAGCATTTTCTGGAGATGCCAAATTTTGCTATCATGGCAACCATCGCCTCATCAGATAATGAGCTAACTAACTGATCGAATTCCTCAGTTGGAGCATCTTTATTCCTCATAATCTTAGTTCTATATTTGTGGAGCAAATGCCTAGCTATATACCAAGACTTTCTTTTCTTATCACTTATCATCATTACAAATCCACTGGATACATTCCCATATACCCCACAAAAATCCTCCGAGTTCAGCAGATTCTCCTTGTAATCCAAGAACGGCTAGCAAAATTAATTAGTCTGAAAAATTAGCGTCACTTCTATGGGTTCAGCAAATTCTTCATCAAGGATCAAAGTGACGACAATTTTCTCCTATCAAATGATAAAAATCATCACTCCAACTTCTCCATTAAAAAAGAAAGAAAAAAGAAGAAAAAGTACTTGGAAGAGGCAACGTAACTTTTTCCAGAAGTTTTTGTAAATCATTAGCTGGCCATTCTGAAATATCTGCACATTCAAGCCAGCCATAGGATCACTATTTCAACAACCCAACAATTTGCTACATTGGATGCTAATTCGTTCGCAAGACGATGCCTCATCCCCAAGTGACGCTTCTGTATGTTAAGGGAAGTTAAAAATAAATATGCTCTCCCGATGAAGTAGCCGAGACTCATTGTTAACAATTCCCTAAAAATAAACATTCAAATGTGTCAAACTCAAAGTGAAAAGATAGGGAGAAAAGTCAAGTCCAAAAAGATTATTCAAGCTAACCGAGGAAATTGTTGAACCAAGCTGAATATTTATAACAGTTTGGCCAGCTTGTGGTTCCCTTGGGAACATAAGCATTTCCAAATATGCAACTTTAGAAAAGTGTTCGTGGGATTTCTCTTCTGGATTGAAAAAATACAGAATCTCAGCGATACTGAACTCATAGACGTCCATATGAGTACATTCGGTAGAAATCTACACATATGAAAAGCATTAGAACAAATCTTAGATTAAAAAGACAATGAAGTCTTACATTAAGAAAATGATGCACAACCTTTTCTCTGGAAGCCTCACCAATGTGAAAACTGTAAATGGTGATTTAAAAAAAGAGTGTTGGCTCGTGACCAAATTGACCATAACTTTTCCTTCGAACATCCGATTGACTCGATTTTTGCATCTACGTAAAGCTCGAGACCCAAAGAGTGTTTGATCTTCAGGTCACATATACCACCTACAAAGATTCAGGGAAACAAACTTCTAAAAATCTCAAAGAAACACTTTTGAAAAGGAAATTAATAGTGGTACTTACTCGGAGATTACGAGATGGCCACAGGCTCCTTTGTGGTTGAAAAAATTCCTCGTTGGAGCATTTTCTGAGATGCCAAATTTTGCTATCATGGCAACCATCGCCTCATCGATAATGAGCTAACTAACTGATCGAATTCCTCGGTGGAGCATCTTTATTCCTCATAATCTTAGTTCTATATTTGTGGAGCAAGTGCCTAGCTATATACCAAGACTTTCTTTTCTTATCACTTATCATCATTACAAATCCACTGGATACATTCCCATATACCCCACAAAAATCCTCCGAGTTCAGCAGATTCTCCTTGTAATCCAAGAACGGCTAGCAAAATTAATTAGTCTGAAAAATTAGCGTCACTTCTATGGGTTCAGCAAATTCTTCATCAAAGATCAAAGTGACAACAATTTTCTCCTATCAAATGATAAAAATCTTCACTCCAACTTCTCCATTAAAAAAAAGAAAAAAGAAGAAAAAAGTACTTGGAAGAGGCAACGTAACTCTTTCCAGAAGTTTTTGTAAATCATTAGCTGGCCATTCTGAAATATCTGCACATTCAAGCCAGCCATAGGATCACTATTTCAACAACCCAACAATTTGCTACATTGGATGCCAATTCGTTCGCAAGACGATGCCTCATCCCCAAGTGACGCTTCTCTATGTTAAGGGAAGTTAAAAATAAATATGCTCTCCCGATGAAGTAGCCGAGACTCATTGTTAACAATTCCCTAAAAATAAACATTCAAATGTGTCAAACTCAAAGTGAAAAAGATAGGGGAGAAAAGTCAAGTCCAAAAAGATTATTCAAGCTAACCGAGGAAATTATTGAACCAAGCTGAATATTTATAACAGTTTGGCCAGCTTGTGGTTCCCTTGGGAACATAAGCATTTCCAAATATGCAACTTTAGAAAAGTGTTCGTGGGATTTCTCTTCTGGATTGAAAAATACAGAATCTCAGCGATACTTGAACTCATAGACGTCCATATGAGTACATTCGGTAGAAATCTACACATATGAAAAGCATTAGAACCAATCTTAGATTAAAAAGACAATGAAGTCTTACATTAAGAAAATGATGCACAACCTTTTCTCTGGAAGCCTCACCAATGTGAAAACTGTAAATGGTGATTTAAAAAGAAAGAGTGTTGGCTCGTGACCAAATTGACCATAACTTTTCCTTCGAACATCCGATTGACTCGATTTTTGCATCTACGTAAAGCTCGAGACCCAAAGAGTGTTTGATCTTCAGGTCACATATACCACCTACAAAGATTCAGGGAAACAAACTTCTAAAAATCTCAAAGAAACACTTTTGAAAAGGAAATTAATAGTGGTACTTACTCAGGAGATTACGAGATGGCCACAGGCTCCTTTGTGGTTGAAAAAATTCCTCAGTTGGAGCATTTTCTAGAGATGCCAAATTTTGCTATCATGGCAACCATCGCCTCATCAGATAATGAGCTAACTAACTGATCGAATTCCTCAGTTGGAGCATCTTTATTCCTCATAATCTTAGTTCTATATTTGTGGAGCAAATGCCTAGCTATATACCAAGACTTTCTTTTCTTATCACTTATCATCATTACAAATCCACTGGATACATTCCCATATACCCCACAAAAATCCTCCGAGTTCAGCAGATTCTCCTTGTAATCCAAGAACGGCTAGCAAAATTAATTAGTCTGAAAAATTAGCGTCACTTCTATGGGTTCAGCAAATTCTTCATCAAAGATCAAAGTGACGACAATTTTCTCCTATCAAATGATAAAAATCATCACTCCAACTTCTCCATTAAAAAAAAAGAAAAAGAAGAAAAAGTACTTGGAAGAGGCAACGTAACTCTTTCCAGAAGTTTTTGTAAATCATTAGCTGGCCATTCTGAAATATCTGCACATTCAAGCCAGCCATAGGATCACTATTTCAACAACCCAACAATTTGCTACATTGGATGCCAATTCGTTCGCAAGACGATGCCTCATCCCCAAGTGACGCTTCTCTATGTTAAGGGAAGTTAAAAATAAATATGCTCTCCCGATGAAGTAGCCGAGACTCATTGTTAACATTTCCCTAAAAATAAACATTCAAATGTGTCAAACTCAAAGTGAAAAAGATAGGGAGAAAAGTCAAGTCCAAAAAGATTATTCAAGCTAACCGAGGAAATTGTTGAACCAAGCTGAATATTTATAACAGTTTGGCCAGCTTGTCGGTCCCTTGGGAACATAAGCATTTCCAAATATGCAACTTTAGAAAAGTGTTAATGGGATTTCTCTTCTAGATTGAAAAAATACAGAATCTCAGCGATACTGAACTCATAGACGTCCATATGAGTACATTCGGTAGAAATCTACACATATGAAAAGCATTAGAACCAATCTTAGATTAAAAGACAATGAAGTCTTACATTAAGAAAATGATGCACAACCTTTTCTCTGGAAGCCTCACCAATGTGAAAAACTGTAAATGGTGATTTAAAAAGAAAGAGTGTTGGCTCGTGACCAAATTGACCATAACTTTTCCTTCGAACATCCGATTGACTCGATTTTTGCATCTACGTAAAGCTCGAGACCCAAAGAGTGTTTGATCTTCAGGTCACATATACCACCTACAAAGATTCAGGGAAACAAACTTCTAAAAATCTCAAAGAAACACTTTTGAAAAGAAATTAATAGTGGTACTTACTCAGGAGATTACGAGATGGCCACAGGCTCCTTTGTGGTTGAAAAAATTCCTCGCTTGGAGCATTTTCTGGAGATGCCAAATTTTGCTATCATGGCAACCATCGCCTCATCGATAATGAGCTAACTAACCGATCGAATTCCTCGGTTGGAGCATCTTTATTCCTCATAATCTTAGTTCTATATTTGTGGAGCAAATGCCTAGCTATATACCAAGACTTTCTTTTCTTATCACTTATCATCATTACAAATCCACTGGATACATTCCCATATACCCCACAAAAATCCTCCGAGTTCAGCAGATTCTCCTTGTAATCCAAGAACGGCTAGCAAAATTAATTAGTCTGAAAAATTAGCGTCACTTCTATGGGTTCAGCAAATTCTTCATCAAGGATCAAAGTGACGACAATTTTCTCCTATCAAATGATAAAAATCATCACTCCAACTTCTCCATTAAAAAAAAAGAAAAAAAGAAGAAAAAGTACTTGGAAGAGGCAACGTAACTCTTTCCAGAAGTTTTTGTAAATCATTAGCTGGCCATTCTGAAATATCTGCACATTCAAGCCAGCCATAGGATCACTATTTCAACAACCCAACAATTTGCTACATTGGATGCCAATTCGTTCGCAAGACGATGCCTCATCCCCAAGTGACGCTTCTCTATGTTAAGGGAAGTTAAAAATAAATATGCTCTCCCGATGAAGTAGCCGAGACTCATTGTTAACATTTCCTAAAAATAAACATTCAAATGTGTCAAACTCAAAGTGAAAAAGATAGGGGAGAAAAGTCAAGTCCAAAAAGATTATTCAAGCTAACCGAGGAAATTGTTGAACCAAGCTGAATATTTATAACAGTTTGGCCAGCTTGTGGTTCCCTTGGGAACATAAGCATTTCCAAATATGCAACTTTAGAAAAGTGTTCGTGGGATTTCTCTTCTGGATTGAAAAATACAGAATCTCAGCGATACTGAACTCATAGACGTCCATATGAGTACATTCGGTAGAAATCTACACATATGAAAAGCATTAGAACCAATCTTAGATTAAAAAGACAATGAAGTCTTACATTAAGAAAATGATGCACAACCTTTTCTCTGGAAGCCTCACCAATGTGAAAACTGTAAATGGTGATTTAAAAAGAAAGAGTGTTGGCTCGTGACCAAATTGACCATAACTTTTCCTTCGAACATCCGATTGACTCGATTTTTGCATCTACGTAAAGCTCGAGACCCAAAGAGTGTTTGATCTTCAGGTCACATATACCACCTACAAAGATTCAGGGAAACAAACTTCTAAAAATCTCAAAGAAACACTTTTGAGAAAGGAAATTAATAGTGGTACTTACTCAGGGAGATTACGAGATGGCCACAGGCTCCTTTGTGGTTGAAAAAATTCCTCGTTGGAGCATTTTCTGAGATGCCAAATTTTGCTATCATGGCAACCATCGCCTCATCAGATAATGAGCTAACTAACTGATCGAATTCCTCAGTTGGAGCATCTTTATTCCTCATAATCTTAGTTCTATATTTGTGGAGCAAGTGCCTAGCTATATACCAAGACTTTCTTTTCTTATCACTTATCATCATTACAAATCCACTGGATACATTCCCATATACCCCACAAAAATCCTCCGAGTTCAGCAGATTCTCCTTGTAATCCAAGAACGGCTAGCAAAATTAATTAGTCTGAAAAATTAGCGTCACTTCTATGGGTTCAGCAAATTCTTCATCAAAGATCAAAGTGACAACAATTTTCTCCTATCAAATGATAAAAATCATCACTCCAACTTCTCCATTAAAAAAAAAAAAAAAAGAAAAAGAAGAAAAAGTACTTGGAAGAGGCAACGTAACTCTTTCCAGAAGTTTTTGTAAATCATTAGCTGGCCATTCTGAAATATCTGCACATTCAAGCCAGCCATAGGATCACTATTTCAACAACCCAACAATTTGCTACATTGGATGCCAATTCGTTCGCAAGACGATGCCTCATCCCCAAGTGACGCTTCTCTATGTTAAGGGAAGTTAAAAATAAATATGCTCTCCCGATGAAGTAGCCGAGACTCATTGTTAACATTTCCCTAAAAATAAACATTCAAATGTGTCAAACTCAAAGTGAAAAGATAGGGAGAAAAGTCAAGTCCAAAAAGATTATTCAAGCTAACCGAGGAAATTATTGAACCAAGCTGAATATTTATAACAGTTTGGCCAGCTTGTGGTTCCCTTTGGGAACATAAGCATTTCAAATATGCAACTTTAGAAAAGTGTTCGTGGGATTTCTCTTCTGGATTGAAAAAATACAGAATCTCAGCGATACTGAACTCATAGACGTCCATATGAGTACATTCGGTAGAAATCTACACATATGAAAAGCATTAGAACCAATCTTAGATTAAAAAGACAATGAAGTCTTACATTAAGAAAATGATGCACAACCTTTTCTCTGGAAGCCTCACCAATGTGAAAACTGTAAATGGTGATTTAAAAAGAAAGAGTGTTGGCTCGTGACCAAATTGACCATAACTTTTCCTTCGAACATCCGATTGACTCGATTTTTGCATCTACGTAAAGCTCGAGACCCAAAGAGTGTTTGATCTTCAGGTCACATATACCACCTACAAAGATTCAGGGAAACAAACTTCTAAAAATCTCAAAGAAACACTTTTGAGAAAGGAAATTAATAGTGGTACTTACTCGGGAGATTACGAGATGGCCACAGGCTCCTTTGTGGTTGAAAAAAATTCCTCAGTTGGAGCATTTTCTAGAGATGCCAAATTTTGCTATCATGGCAACCATCGCCTCATCAGATAATGAGCTAACTAACTGATCGAATTCCTCAGTTGGAGCATCTTTATTCCTCATAATCTTAGTTCTATATTTGTGGAGCAAGTGCCTAGCTATATACCAAGACTTTCTTTTCTTATCACTTATCATCATTACAAATCCACTGGATACATTCCCATATACCCCACAAAAATCCTCCGAGTTCAGCAGATTCTCCTTGTAATCCAAGAACGGCTAGCAAAATTAATTAGTCTGAAAAATTAGCGTCACTTCTATGGGTTCAGCAAATTCTTCATCAAAGATCAAAGTGACGACAATTTTCTCCTATCAAATGATAAAAATCATCACTCCAACTTCTCCATTAAAAAAAAAAAAAAAAGAAGAAAAAGTACTTGGAAGAGGCAACGTAACTCTTTCCAGAAGTTTTTGTAAATCATTAGCTGGCCATTCTGAAATATCTGCACATTCAAGCCAGCCATAGGATCACTATTTCAACAACCCAACAATTTGCTACATTGGATGCCAATTCGTTCGCAAGACGATGCCTCATCCCTAAGTGACGCTTCTCTATGTTAAGGGAAGTTAAAAATAAATATGCTCTCCCGATGAAGTAGCCGAGACTCATTGTTAACAATTCCCTAAAAATAAACATTCAAATGTGTCAAACTCAAAGTGAAAAAGATAGGGGAGAAAAGTCAAGTCCAAAAAGATTATTCAAGCTAACCGAGGAAATTATTGAACCAAGCTGAATATTTATAACAGTTTGGCCAGCTTGTGGTTCCCTTGGGAACATAAGCATTTCCAAATATGCAACTTTAGAAAAGTGTTCATGGGATTTCTCTTCTGGATTGAAAAAATACAGAATCTCAGCGATACTGAACTCATAGACGTCCATATGAGTACATTCGGTAGAAATCTACACATATGAAAAGCATTAGAACCAATCTTAGATTAAAAAGACAATGAAGTCTTACATTAAGAAAATGATGCACAACCTTTTCTCTGGAAGCCTCACCAATGTGAAAAACTGTAAATGGTGATTTAAAAAGAAAGAGTGTTGGCTCGTGACCAAATTGACCATAACTTTTCCTTCGAACATCCGATTGACTCGATTTTTGCATCTACGTAAAGCTCGAGACCCAAAGAGTGTTTGATCTTCAGGTCACATATACCACCTACAAAGATTCAGGGAAACAAACTTCTAAAAATCTCAAAGAAACACTTTTGAGAAAGGAAATTAATAGTGGTACTTACTCAGGGAGATTACGAGATGGCCACAGGCTCCTTTGTGGTTGAAAAAAATTCCTCAGTTGGAGCATTTTCTAGAGATGCCAAATTTTGCTATCATGGCAACCATCGCCTCATCGGATAATGAGCTAACTAACGATCGAATTCCTCGCTTGGAGCATCTTTATTCCTCATAATCTTAGTTCTATATTTGTGGAGCAAGTGCCTAGCTATATACCAAGACTTTCTTTTCTTATCACTTATCATCATTACAAATCCACTGGATACATTCCCATATACCCCACAAAAATCCTCCGAGTTCAGCAGATTCTCCTTGTAATCCAAGAACGGCTAGCAAAATTAATTAGTCTGAAAAATTAGCGTCACTTCTATGGGTTCAGCAAATTCTTCATCAAAGATCAAAGTGACAACAATTTTCTCCTATCAAATGATAAAAATCATCACTCCAACTTCTCCATTAAAAAAGAAAGAAAAAAGAAGAAAAAGTACTTGGAAGAGGCAACGTAACTCTTTCCAGAAGTTTTTGTAAATCATTAGCTGGCCATTCTGAAATATCTGCACATTCAAGCCAGCCATAGGATCACTATTTCAACAACCCAACAATTTGCTACATTGGATGCCAATTCGTTCGCAAGACGATGCCTTATCCCTAAGTGACGCTTCTCTATGTTAAGGGAAGTTAAAAATAAATATGCTCTCCCGATGAAGTAGCCGAGACTCATTGTTAACAATTCCCTAAAAATAAACATTCAAATGTGTCAAACTCAAAGTGAAAAAGATAGGGAGAAAAGTCAAGTCCAAAAAGATTATTCAAGCTAACCGAGGAAATTATTGAACCAAGCTGAATATTTATAACAGTTTGGCCAGCTTGTCGGTCCCTTGGGAACATAAGCATTTCCAAATATGCAACTTTAGAAAAGTGTTCGTGGGATTTCTCTTCTAGATTGAAAAAATACAGAATCTCAGCGATACTGAACTCATAGACGTCCATATGAGTACATTCGGTAGAAATCTACACATATGAAAAGCATTAGAACCAATCTTAGATTAAAAAGACAATGAAGTCTTACATTAAGAAAATGATGCACAACCTTTTCTCTGGAAGCCTCACCAATGTGAAAAACTGTAAATGGTGATTTAAAAAGAAAGAGTGTTGGCTCGTGACCAAATTGACCATAACTTTTCCTTCGAACATCCGATTGACTCGATTTTTGCATCTACGTAAAGCTCGAGACCCAAAGAGTGTTTGATCTTCAGGTCACATATACCACCTACAAAGATTCAGGGAAACAAACTTCTAAAAATCTCAAAGAAACACTTTTGAGAAAGGAAATTAATAGTGGTACTTACTCAGGGAGATTACGAGATGGCCACAGGCTCCTTTGTGGTTGAAAAAAATTCCTCAGTTGGAGCATTTTCTAGAGATGCAAAATTTTGCTATCATGGCAACCATCGCCTCATCGATAATGAGCTAACTAACCGATCGAATTCCTCGTTGGAGCATCTTTATTCCTCATAATCTTAGTTCTATATTTGTGGAGCAAGTGCCTAGCTATATACCAAGACTTTCTTTTCTTATCACTTATCATCATTACAAATCCACTGGATACATTCCCATATACCCCACAAAAATCCTCCGAGTTCAGCAGATTCTCCTTGTAATCCAAGAACGGCTAGCAAAATTAATTAGTCTGAAAAATTAGCGTCACTTCTATGGGTTCAGCAAATTCTTCATCAAGGATCAAAGTGACGACAATTTTCTCCTATCAAATGATAAAAATCATCACTCCAACTTCTCCATTAAAAAAAAAAAAAAAGAAGAAAAAGTACTTGGAAGAGGCAACGTAACTCTTTCCAGAAGTTTTTGTAAATCATTAGCTGGCCATTCTGAAATATCTGCACATTCAAGCCAGCCATAGGATCACTATTTCAACAACCCAACAATTTGCTACATTGGATGCCAATTCGTTCGCAAGACGATGCCTCATCCGCAAGTGATGCTTCTCTATGTTAAAGGGAAGTTAAAAATAAATATGCTCTCCCGATGAAGTAGCCGAGACTCTCATTGCTAACAGTTCCCTAAAAATAAACATTGAAATGTGTGAAACTCAAAGTGAAAAAGATAGGGGAGAAAAGTCAAGTCCAAAAGATTATTCAAGTTAACCGAGAAAATTGTTGCACCAAGCTGAATATTTATAGCAGTTTGGCCAACTTGTCGTTCCATTGGGAACATAAGCATTTCCAAATCTGCAACTTTAGAAAAGTGTTCGTGGGATTTCTCTTCTGGATTGAAAAAATACAGAATCTCAACGATACTTAACTCATAGATGTCAATAAAAGTACGTTCGGTAGAAATCTACACATATGAAAAGCATTAGCACCAATCTTAGATTAAAAAGACAATGAAGTCTTACATGAAGAAAATGAAGCACAACCTTTTCTTTGGAAGCCTCACCAATGTGAAAAATTGTAAATGGTGATTTAACAAAAAAGAGTGTTGGCTCGTGACCAAATTGACCATAACTTTTCCTTTGAACATCCGATTGACTCGATTTTTGCATCTACGTAAAGCTCGAGACCCAAAGAGTGTTTGACCTTCAGGTCACATATACCACCTACAAAGATTAAGGGAAAAAAACTACTAAAAATCTCAAAAAAAAACACTTTTGAGAAAGGAAATTCATGGTGGTACTTACTCAGGGAGATTACGAGAGGGTCACAGGCTCCTTTGTAGTTGAAACGAATTCCTCAGTTGGAGCATCTTTATGGAGCGGTGATGCCAAATTTTGCCATCATAGCAACCATCGCCTCATCAAATAAGGAGCTAACTAACTCATCGAATTTCTTAGTTGGAGCATCTTTATTCCACATAATCTTAGTTCTATATTTATGGAGCAGGTGCCTACCTACATACCAAGAATTTGTTTTCTTATCACTTATTATCATTACATATCCACTAGATACATTCCCGAATACCCTACAAAAATCCTTCGAGTTCAACAGATTCTCCTTGTCCTCCAAGAACAGCTAGCAAAATTAATTAGTCTGAAAAATTACTGCCACTTCTCTAGGTTCACTAGATTCTTCATCAGGGATCAAAGTGACGACAATTTTCTCGTATCAAATGATAAAAATCATCACTCCAAGTTCTCCATAAGTAAAATAAAAAAGAAAAAAGAAAAAAATTACTTTGAAGAGGCAACGTAATTCTTTTCAGAAGTTTTTGTAAATCATTAGCTGACCATTCTGAAATATCTGCACATTCAAGCCAGCCATAGGAACACTATTTCAACAACCCAACAATTTGTTACATTGGAAGACAATTCGTTCGCAAGACGATGCCTCATCTGCAAGTGACGCTTCTCTATGTTAAGGGAAGTTAAAAATAAATATGCTCTCCCGATGAAGTAGCCAAGACTCTCATTGTTAACAATTCCCTAAAATAAACATTGAAATGTGTCAAACTCAAAGTGAAAAAGATAGGGAAAAAGTCAAGTCCAAAAGATTATTCAAGCTAACCGAGAAAATTGTTGCACCAAGCTGAATATTTATAGCAGTTTGGCCAGCTTGTCGTTCCCTTGGGAACATAAGCATTTCCAAATCTGCAACTTTAGAAAAGTGTTCATGGGATTTCTCTTCTAGATTGAAAAAATACAGAATCTCAGCGATACTGAATTCATAGACGTCCATATGAGTACGTTCGGTAGAAATCTACACATATGAAAAGCATTAGAACCAATCTTAGATTAAAAAGACAATGAAGTCTTACATGAAGAAAATGATGCACAACCTTTTCTCTGGAAGCCTCACCAATGTGAAAAACTGTAAATGGTGATTTAACAAAAAAGAGTGTTGGCTCGTGACCAAATTGACCATAACTTTTCCTTCGAACATCCGATTGACTCGATTTTTGCATCTACGAAAAGCTCAAGACCCAATTATTCCAAAATACGATTAAATTTTTTTATTAAAAAAAAAGTGTTGGGATTGTGAATTTCCTCGATCAAGAGGTTGGACAGTCACCATATTTTGTTTGATTGATTCGGTTTGACCTAATATAAATTATTTGAACATCCTAAACATCATAATGCCAATCATTTTAAATCATCTTATTGGAAAATAATTAAAAGATAATAATATCATACATTTTTTAATCAAATTTTCACAGGTCATAAAGGACTTTGGATATGTCTCGAGTAAAGCCATTTAAAGATTCTATTTCCTTTAGCGAATGCACCATGATGTTCCTTTGACGAGACAATACGTTTTGTTGAGATGAGACTGCTCAACAGCAATATAGTCTTTGGTCGCTTTAGACATTAGTCTCCTCCCATCCCTCGCCCTATCCCGTGTCACCCAGGCGTGTTCGGCATGGAAAAACGTGTGATGTTGGTAGAGTAGGACAAGATTTGCGAGAGGAGCGGCAGCTACAATTTTTTTTTTTTATTTGGACCAAAAGGGCAAAAGGGAAAAATAGTGGCAATTTTTTTCATTGATATTTATCACGAGACAATTATCTACAAAAGGGAACACTTAAAAGTAAAATTGTATGTCCAAAAGGAGATCAGAATGGTGCCAAAAAAATGAACACAAGAAAATATCCACCGCAAACAACGATTGGATACATAAAATGCAATAAGCCAATACAAAATCAAATATGTAGATCAATGCAATTTGTTGCACATCTATACACTTGCATGCAAAAACCAACTGCAGTAATAGATGTAATGTCGGTCAGCATACTCAAAATCACTAAAATGTGAGGTATCGCATTGGTAAAATGACATTCGAGTTCATTGCCCAAACCAAAATTTGGGAAGCAACATATAATATCAAGCAAGCTGCTCACATCATCATCTGATTTGTTTTTCCAAATGTTTGATTTCTAGATTTGAGAATAGTTGGCAATGAAATTGCCGAAATGGGGATATGACTACATGAATTGGGCAGAGATGCAAATGGTAAAATTGGATGCAATTCATGAGCTGCACATGAAATATCTGGTTAAAATTTAATGCAGCAATAAGGAATCTAGTATTTGACATCTTCCTCATCTGCTCGCGACTTTCATCATTGGAACTGTAGATCGATCGACTGAGCCTTTTACTGCTCCCGCCACGGCCTGCTTTCGCTGGACTTTTCTTTACTTTTATCCTGAAAGTCATGATCAAACACATGACAAATTTTTCTATTTCAGTAAAATTAAATATTAGAGCAATTAATACTTGCTGTCCTCAAAATTTCATCATCCGAAAAGCTTCTGATTCATCACTCGATGATTCCTTTGCAAAACTTCCTTCTGTTGTGCAGGCTCGACAACTTCACTAGCCAATAATTACGTTGACATTAAAGAGACGTCATAGGTTGTGCGGAAAGAATTGACGAAATTTGCCGTAAAAATAAATAAAATGACTATTTGTACTAACTTAATCCTCCCTGGATTCATCATCCGAAGACTCAGAGTCATTAGAACTGCTGGAAGACTGGCCCTTTCTTGGAAAGGCTAGCAATTGTGCCGTATCTAAACACTAATGGTTGCTTCTTCAGAGCAGGCTTCTAAAAGCAAAAAGGGGGAAATGTATATCCAAAATCACAGACAAAAGGGCCAATTAACACTGCCAGACTGACTATAAAGTAGATGCAACATTAAAAGCGACTACAGCCATTTATGACAAAAACACAAGAAACAGTTATGGTGCGAACATACTTTCTTTTGTTCCTCTGAATGTGAGCGTGAATCTTTTGAGCTACTGGTTTCTTCCTTATTTTTCAGTGGCTTTTTCATTTCAATTTTCTACCTTTTTTCGAACAGCCTAATGCAAATAAAGACAGATAGTTCAAATCTCCATGAAGAGATCACCAAATACAGTGATTACACATCATAAGAAATTATAACACACCTCTTCCTTGAAATTAGGGCTTTCTGACATTTTTATGCTAGCTAATCATTTTACTATTTGTATTTTATCTTTATTTTTTTTGGTCGGTCTTCCTTGCAGGGCGTGGAAGTCGAAGCCCACACCTAAAACTATATCGTCCCTACCCCAACCCCCTGAGAATGTGGGAATTCAAACCTCCCACCTCCCTTTTCCATGTCAGAAGATAGCCACTGGGGCAAATCCGAGTGGTTTTATTGTTTGTATTAAACAATAGACTTTAAGGCGTTAAAACATTTTCACTAATAATTGCACTTAACACGAGGTAATTTTCTTATATATTTATTTCCATATTGATACTAATTGGCTAAATTAATGCAACTAAACTTTCTTGAAGAAGAAAACAACCCCTAATCACTTTACACTTGTTGGCTCTTGAGTGAAGCCACATCACATGGTATGGTGTTTCCAAAGTATTTTCCAATAACTATGTATATATATTTTTTTTTTTTGGAATATACGTTTTAATGTTTACCGGTTGAATTAACGAATGTAATTTGCCAAGACGACGGTACAAGGAATTTCATTAATTTTCACTCAACTTGGAATTTGGATAAGATGAGTCACTCTAGCTTTGCTAAAAAATGATTCGCACTCAAGAAAGAATCGGGATTTTCTATCGTTGCTAGCCATTATAATTATGCTTTAAAATAAAATACTTTACTATAATATATAAATTGACTTTTTATCCGTATGAAATGATAGAGGATTAAGTGTCTCATGATCATGTGAATCTTCTCAGCAAACCAACATGGAGCTATATTAGGTAAAATTTGTATAAAAATATATCAAAATCATTGTTTTTTTTTTAGTTCACTTTGATTCATGTGATC
The DNA here is from genome assembly GCF_016545825.1 of Eucalyptus grandis. NCBI lineage: Eukaryota > Viridiplantae > Streptophyta > Magnoliopsida > Myrtales > Myrtaceae > Eucalyptus > Eucalyptus grandis. The sequence continues at coordinate 13,628,594 of NC_052620.1, forward strand.
CTAAGATTGATTTTGTAATATTTTAGGTCCCTTTACATCTTTATCTATGACATTTGGATCAACAAGATAAATTTTTTCTCTACTAATTCATTATTCTTATTTTGGTCTTTTCTTTACTTCATTTGTTTTATGCATAACATATATCACCGGTCTTAATTTTATATCACCGGAGAGTTATTCTAAAGCAATTTAATTAGGGCTTAAGCAAAGAAAGCCATTTCATTCTACAATGATTTCATTATTAGTTATAAAGCTAACATTTCAGGTGTTCTTTCATCTTTTAAATTTAATAGATATTTATAATGACATTAACAATTTCTTTTTACTAAATGATAATTTTTTTTATCTATAATTATTCATATTTCGACATTAAATTTATTTTTCTTTCTTCACATTCAAATAAATTGATTCAGTGGGCCCTCCTCTGATTCTGTCTCTAAATTTGAGCTGGTAATAAGGAAATATAGAAGTCAAAAGAAATGGAAGAAGAAAGAAGTAACATAGAAGTCAAAAATTAAAATCGGTTAGAAAAGTCTGTCAGTTTCCTCAAAAAAGATCTGTGGCTGGTGTTTCACCGTTTACACTACTACACCTTGCCTTCTTGGTAACTTTTCATTTTATTTTTATTTTTATTTTTTTCACCCTTCTATTTGTTGGGTTGCTTTTAAATTGGACATATGAGGCCAAAATAAATATATTTGGATAAGAAGACAATCCAAGTAAGATAATTTTCTAACATGCTCAATTGTTTACAAGTGCTAGAGGGATTGGTGACAAGGATTAGGCTCTCATCTGGAACTTGACCTTATCGTATTGATGAATAGCCAGATTATTTATATTCGTATCTGCTCAATTTTATCCCTTGAAACAGGTTTAGAAAATTGAAGGCTGAAACTCACGTATATACTAAAACCACGGAGGGAATTCCATGGAAATTCTGCTCTCGGATTGGTGATCCAGATGCAGATATTCCATCCCTTATCATCACGCTGAAGCATCACAGGTCGGAGTTACGAAGAATGGGTTTGGGCCCTTTCTTGGATGGGCTTTCTGTTCATTCCTATGGGCTTTTCTATTTAACTGCTGGGCTTCCTTTTTTTTTCCTTTTCCGGGCTGCGCTTGTGCAACAGTCTTGGGCCTGGCGAATTTTCTTTTGAAAATGAACGGGTCGGATCCTAATCGGACTCTCTTTTATTTATTTATTTTTAATATTTTATTCTTTTCGTTTTTTTGACTAATGTTAATTTTCTTTTTATTTTTACAAATCTAAATGTTTGATATGTCGACAAAAATTATGCTGTCATCAACCGTTATTTTGACTACCATTAATTTCTCCTTCTTCTTTTTCCATTTTGAACTTACTTGCCCCATTGTCATTCACATAAATGGGTTCTCTACTGCACTGTGAAATTGGCATTTTTTGGTTTTCAATGTCTGACAACACGCAGTATCGAGATATTTCCAAGGCAATGCCATGAAACTTTTTAAGGACCCGTTGAATCACACGGTTATCCTCCGTTGGTTTCATTGTATTTGTAACTAAAAAGCCTTTTCACCGTGAAATCGACAATTATGCGAGAGAAATATGATCATATAAACGATTCTAGAATTTTAATTTGTTTAACATAGTTTTGAACTTTTTTGTACATATTCAATTTAATTCATGAGTTATATGAAAATGTTCAAAATTATCATTCCATTAATTCAAATTTAGGGACAATATTAAATATTTTCACAGTTTAAAAACTAAACTAAAGATGTACCAAAAGTTCAGGGACCGCATTAAATAAACTAAATGCTTAGAAATCATATTGTACAATGGGTTAAAATTTGGAGATCATATTAAACATATTAAAAATTACAAACCATTTATATTATTTTCTCAAATAAAATGATGAGAACTTTGACATAAATAAATCAAAGTCAACGGTAACATTAGCAAAACTATTTTGGATAGAACTGATCCCACCTCTGCGTTTGACTTCAAATGGTGGGAGAAATCGAATTTAAAACTTCTAACCTACTCTTTCGTTTTGAGCTACATGTGGCTACGAAGTAAAAAGAAGAATAGGTTCTCTCTCTCTGTATATGTATAAATCATCGGAGCTTTAACGATTTCCCAACAAGGTAAGCGGGCATATATCCCTGTCCTCTCCATGCAAGGACAAGCCATCCACGCCATCATGATGTCCTCAAAGATCACTCTCCATTTTCTTCTTCTCACCTTCGCCTCCTTCTTGTTATCCTCCACGGGCCGTGTTCACGGCGAAGCTGCTCGTCCTTGTACGATCGACGCCATATACCAGTTTGGAGACTCAACCTCCGACACCAACAACCTCATCCGCATCAGGGGTCCCAACGGCTCTGGCTCCCAGGCTGCTGATCTCCCTTATGGCGAGACTCTCGGCAAGCCCACCGGTCACTTCTCTGATGGCCGCCTCATAGTTGACTACTTCAGTACGGGATCAAAATAACCCAACACCCTCCCGAGACAATGGATATCAGGTAAAACTATGATACTGATGATCACCTAGGATTTAAAACGATCCCTGTTGTTTTGCAGCCATAGTTCTTGGCCTCTCTCTTTTGGATCCCTCGTTGGGCAAAAATCTTTCCATTGAGCATGGAGTCAACTTCGCCGTCACCGGAAGTACCATCCTCAATCCTTCATTCTCCGCTGCAAGAAACATCACTGTCTCAGCTCCCGATGTTCCCTTGCATCTGCAGCTCAACTAGTTCAGAAACTATCCCAACTAAACCTGCGGGTCGCAAACTGGTACGCCACAACTCTCCTTTCCATGCCTCCTTTTCATTTGAGGGTTGCATTAGAACCTATAGGAGAGGTGCAAAATATAGGGGAGAATCTGAGGAGTTGTGTACCATCTGTTATTGAATCCTCATTTGACATTGGACGTATAAGTTATATAGTGCTTGAGCGTGTTCTGCTTTCCTCTGAGTATGGCACATTGCGACTATTCAGTTTTCCTTTGGAGAAATAATGCAGAATGAAAGGATGTGGCTGCAAATATTCGCAGCAAATTGATTGCTGCTAATGTCAGAGAGGCTAAAAACATTAAATGTACTTATCCAATATAGAATTTTGATTCTTAATTTCTTGCGTAAAATAATTTTTTTTGCACATCTTTGTTACTGTATTTTCTTATCCTCAATGAAAGCACCAAAGTTATATTGGCTTATCATATGCTACTGTGCCCTAGATGTGAAATTTATGAACTTCAAAGGCTTAAAGCAGAAATACGAGGCAAACGATGAGTGTGGCATTCCTTTCGCCATCACTGTTCGTGAAAATTTTAAGGTCACCATTCGAGAGTGCGATAACAAATAACAAGTTCGTGTATCAAAAGACGCGGTGACCTCAATAATGAAGGAGCTTGTTGATGGGAAAAGAACGTGGTCCAACTTATTACTGAATTTTCCACGAGTTAAATTCCAATAGATGAATAGTTTAGTTGCTGAGTAAACAATGATATCAACAACTAAATTATTCATCTACTGGAATTTAACTCGTGGAAAATTCAGCAATAAGTTAGACCTTGTTCTTTTCCTATCAGCAAGCTCCTTCATTATTAAGGTCGTGTCTTTTGATACACGAACTTGCTATTTGCTGTCGCGTTCTCAGATTGTGACCTTAAAATTTTCACCAATGGTGAAAGAAATGCCACACTCATCATTTGCCTCGTATTGTTGCTCTAAGCCTTTGAAGTTTATAAATTTCACATCTATGACACAGTAGCATATGATAAGCCAATATAACATAAGTGCTTTCACGAGGATAATAAAATATAGTGACAAAGATACAAAGCTTCACATAAAATATGTGCAAAAGAAACTCATTTTACGCAAGAAATTAAGAATCTAAAATCTATATCGGCTAAGTACCTTTGATACTTTTAGTCTCTCTCACATCAGCAGCGATCAGTTTGCTGCAAATATCTGCAACCACATCCTTCCATTTTGCATTTTTTCTCCAAAGGGAAAGTGAACAGTGGCAAGGTGCCATACTCAGAGGAAAGCAGAACATAGTTTGTTATGAACGTTTGCTACAATGTTTTCTATAGAAAAAATGCTCAAGCATTGTCTATCTTATACGTCTAATAACAAAAGAGGATTCAATAACAGATGGTACACAACTCCCTGGATGCTCCCCTATATTTTGCACCTCTCCTATAGGTTCTAATGCAGCCTAAAATGAAAATCTTCCTCTCCATGAATTGCCTAGTATTAAAAGGACAAATGGAAGCATCAAGTAAAGGAACAGATTCCGAACATACATAGCAAAAGAGCAAAAGCCAAGGGACCTCCAACATATACCAAAAGTGATTCAATAGCCATTTTCTTCTCATTTTCCTTAAAGGCAAAACCTATTTTCTCCTCGTTTGGCAAAATTACCAGTTTTTGCATTGATACTTCAATTAGTTAATCATGATAACTCAAGCATTCACAAATAAAGGGTAGAATATTGCTCCTTGTACTCCAAGAACAACTAGCAAAATTAATTAGTTTGAAAAATTAACGCCACATCTCTGGGTTCAGCAGATTCTTCATCAGGGATCGAAGTGACTACAATTTTCTCCTGTCAAATGATAAAAATCATCACTCCAACTTCTCTAGGAAAACAAAAAAAAGAAAAGTACTTGAAAAAAGGCAACGTAACTCTTTCTAGGAGTTTTTGTAAATCATTAGCTAACCATTCTGAAATATCTGCACATTCAAACCAGCCATAGGAACACTCAATTTCAGGAACCCAATAAGTTGCTGCATTGGATGCCAATTCATTCGCAAGGCGCTGCCTCGTTCGCAAGGTGCTGCCTCTTCCGCAAGTGATGCTTCTTAAGGGAAGTTAAAAATAAATATGCTCTCCCGATGAAGTAGCCGTGACTCTCATTGTTAACAATTCCCTAAAAATAAACATTGAAATGTCTGAAACTCAAATGAAAAAGATAGGGGAGAAAAGTCTAAGTTCAAAAGATTATTCAAGCTAACTGAGGAAACTGCTACACCAAGCTGAATATTTATAGCAATTTGGCCAGCTAGCTTGTCCTTCCCTTGGGAACATAAGCATTTCCAAATTTGCAACTTTAGAAAAGTGTTCATGGGATTTCTCTTCTAGATTGAAAAAATGCAGAATCTCAACGATACTAAACTCATAGACGTCCATATGACTACGTTCAATAGAAATTTACACATATGAAAAGCATTAGAACCAATCTTAGATTAAAAAGACAATGAAATCTTACATGAAGAAAATGATGCACAATCTTTTCACGGGAAGCCTCACTAATGTGAAAACTGTAAATTGTGATTTAACAAAAAGAGTGTTGGCTCATGACCGGATTGACCATAACTTTTCCTTTGAACATCCGATTGACTCGATTTTTGCATCTACAAAAAGCTCGAGACCAATTATTCCAAAATACGATTCAATTTTTTTTTCTAAAAAAAAAAAGTGTCGGGATTGTGAATTTCCTCAATTGAGAGGTTAGATAGTCACCATATTTTGTTCGGTTAGAATCTCATTGTCATGATTTACCTGATTTAGATATTATAAATTTGTAATTATCAGAAATCATCTTATTGGAATTTAAAAAATATATATTACGCATGTTTTTACTCAAATTTGGCTAAAATTTGACTCATCATAATTTTTCCATTTGACATCCAATTGAATCAGTTTTTGCACCTAGCTTAATTCAACCATATAGCGTTTATCTTGAATAGAAAGTTCCAAAATGAGGGAAAAAAAAAGTTATTTCTCCAAACTTCTTATGGTGACCCTCTCTTTAGTAGCTATGAGTTAGCGTGCTTAGTTGATTCATGGTGCGTGTTTTTTCGCTGATGGATTGATCTTGCTTAGCACGGAGCTCCTTCTCTTTCTTCATTACTTCGACTTTGCGCCTCACTTGTGTGTTTGGCGAACCAGGGATTACAAGTGGCATAGCTAAGACACCTTCTGATTTGGCTGATTTCACACGGAAAATGGAATCGTCGATTGAATACTGTTCCTATGCATCTATTAATTAGCTATGATTGGTTGCGATTTGAAGATTCCATGTCTCCTCATTCCGGATTTTGAATTGGACCTTCTTATCCATGCCGTTGCCTTTAAATTGCTTGAGACATGAGAGCTCTTAGAAGAACCATGTTGCTAAGTGCTTGATTTGGCTACAATTTATGAAACTTGAGAGCAAAACCTTGTGGTCTTCTACCTTTTTTAACTATTTACTCTTCAGTAAGGCATGTACTTTGACTCGATTTGACCTAATTTAAATTATTAGATTGTCCTAAACATCATAATGTCAATCATTTTATGCCACGACCTACCACTCGGGGGAAGAAAACATGTTTAGAGGTATTGCCTAAGAGACGGACCTAAGGCCCATGATTAGGCGTGGGCTCTCCCAAGCCGATACCTCGCGTGACATTAGGATATTTTGAAAATTTTGCAATAAAGAGTCGTTATTAGCCTATTGGGGTCGACTAGAAATCAAGTGAAACATAAGAGTATACCTCACTTCCTATGCAATCGAGAAATCTAAGTTTGTGACTTGATTACATTAATTAACCAATTATTGCCATTTCGGTACCTAATCTTGTTCATTTTAAAATAAAATATTTTTATCAGGCAGTTTGGATTGATTTTACACTTATCTACTAACACGCGAGTGATCATTCGGGTGCGCAATCATTAAAATAACAATCATAACTACAAAGATCCTAATTGCAATAAAATTGAGCACGTGCAATTAAACATAATAAAACATGCAAATTAAACATGCGATATAATCAATATACGAGCAAATAAATACTTAATTACACTAAAAATGCAAGACATGGCAATTCCTAACTAAATCCTACATTTTTGGATTTTCAAAATTTTTAATTTTGTTTAAATTTTTTTAAAGAAGGTCGAATTTTTAATGTTTTAGTTTTTGAATTTTCGGAATTTTTTTCGAATTCTTATTATTTTTCGAAATTCTTTATTATTTATTTATTTTTGAATTTTTAACATATTTTTAATATTTAATATTATTATATTCGGAAAAAGGGGTCGGACCGGGTAGATCCGATCCGGCCATTGACCCGACCCAAAAGCAGATTCGACCCTATCGGATTGAAAAAGAAAATAAAATTTTTATTTCCTGTTTTTTTCCTCCTTCCTCTTTTTGCCTTCTTCTATGTTTTGTCTTTTTCCCTCCACTATCCTCTCATCCACGCCGCCTTCACCGTACGTCTGCCTCCCATGTCTTTTCCACCTTTCTATTTTTTTGTTTTCATTATTTCATTACTCTTTTTATTTCTATATTTCATTACTCTTTTTATTTCTTTATTTCTTGTTTTTCTTTTAAGCTTTTTTTTTTTTTCTAGGTCGTCTTCTTCCCTGGTCTTCTTCACGATGTCCCCTCTCTGCCCGGAGCTTCCTCATTCTGCACCATGCACAACGCCGGCCGAATTAAGCGGCGTTGACCGCCGGGCCAACACCGTCCACCGGTTATCCCCCTCGACCGACGTTGGCTACCACCGGCCACATATTCCGACGACCACTAACTCATTATCCGGTGCGACGAAAGACTCCGTCGATTCGAATACATGCAAATATTTCGCATAAACCACACGAAAATACAATCAATACAGGCAAAGCAACAAGGATTCAGCAAGCACTGAGGCAAAAATGAGTCGGTCTCGCGTTAAAACACAGGCCATGCTTCGGTTTTCTTTAAGGCATTTTGTCGAACAGATGGCATGCACTAATAAAACGAGAAGGTTTTGCCTCGATCGAAACTCAACTTGAGCTCAGGCTTATACATGAGCATAGCAACATGCACAGAAACATCAATGGAGGCTCCACGGGACTGAAGCTCGCGTGAACTGGTCAACCGCGAGTTCCGATCCGGCGCCCTACAAAAATGGAGCATACATGAGCAGAAAAGACCTACCTGGTTTGGTTCGATGGGGATGCAGCGACGGATGGTGGCCGATGGACGGGCCACCGACGATGGTGGATCACTCCCTCAAGCTCCAGCTCTCTCAGTTTGCTCTCTGTCTCTCTCTCCCTTGGACTCACGCTCTTGTTGGTCCTCTCGGCCAAAACCAACGTCGGAGGACATGGAAGAAGGGGGGAATCGCGAGGGACGGCTGGACGACGCCCACCCGGGGCTAAATTTCAGCCCTCTCGCTCTCTCGGTTGCTCTCGCTCGAACTCCCTCAAGCTCTCTCTCCTGGATTCCCACTGAAGAGCTCCCTCCTTTTCTCACTCATCTTCTCCCTCTTTTCAGGGCCACCGACCAGCGCGCATGGCTTCTGTGCTTTTGGCTGGCCTAGCCCCGACACGCAGATCATGCTGCCATCCTGCTCACGAACTTTTGCCCCTCTGGTTTGTACGTTTCTTTTCTATCAAAGCCAGACCGGCGTGCGGGCGTGAGGAAGAGAGGAAAGAGAGAGAGGGGCCTGGGCTTGGCTCAGGTTAAAAAAATGATCCAAAGGAGAGTAGAACAAAAAGGACCGGGCCTAGCCCGGTTCGCTCTTCTTTTTTTTTTAAATTTCGATTTTAAAAAATTAGATTTAATAATTAGTGATAATTATGTAAATGCTCCTAATGTCTACGTGTAATGGATTTTAATGAAAACATACATGATGCATTTTAATGAAAGTTATTTACTTTACTCTTTACTCTTTCTTTTTTTTTGTTTTTTAGCAACTAATCCTAAGTTTGTATCCAATTAAATCCTAAATAAAATGGTAAAATTTAGATCAAAAAATTAAAAGATAATAATATTATGCATTTTTAATCAGAATTTCACTAGTCATAAAGGGCCATGGATATGTCTCAAGTAAAGCCATTAAAGCTTCTATTTCCTTTAGCGAATGCACCATGATGCTCCTCTGGCGAGACAATACGTTTTGTTGAGATGAGACTGCTCAACAGCAATATAGTCTTTGGTCGCTTTAGACATTAGTCTCCTCCCATCCCTCGCCCTATCCTGTGTTCGGCATGGAAAAACGTGTGCTGTTGGTAGAGTAGGACAAGATTTGTGAGAGGAGCGCGGTTACAGTTTTTTTTTTTATTTGGACAAAAGGGCAAAAGGGAAAAATAGTGGCAATTTTTTTTTTCTGTTGATATTTATCACGAGACAATTATCAACAAAAGGAACAATTAAAAGTAAAATTGTATGTCCAAAAGGAGATGAGAATGGTGCCAAAAAATGAACACAAGAAAATATCCACTGGAAACAATGATTGGATACATAAAATGCAATAAGCCAATACAAAATCAAATATGTAGATCAATGCAATTTGTTGCACATCTATACACTTGCATGCAGAAACCAATTGCAGTAATAGATGTAATGTCGGTCAACATACACAAAATCACTAAAATGTGAGGTGTCACATTAGTAAAATGACATTTGAGTTCATTGCCCAAACCAAAATTTGGGAACCAACATATAATATCAAGCAAGCTGCTCCCATCATCATCTGATTAGAAACGGTTTTTTTTTAGTTTTTCCAAATGTTTGATTTCTAGATTTGAGAAGATGAAATTGCCGAAATGGGGATATGACTACATGAATTGGATAGAGATGCAAATGGTAAAATTGGATGCAATTCATGAGCTGCACATGAAATATTTGGTTAAAATTTAATGTAGCAATAAGGAATCTAGTATTTGACGTCTTCCTCATCTACGCGCGACTTTCATCATTAGAACTGTAGATCGATCGACTGAGCCTTTTATTGCTCCCGCCACGGCCTGCTTTCACTGGACTTTTCTTTAGGGAAAATGTCACAAATGGTTTCTGAACTTTCATATAATGTTCAATTTGATCCATGAGCTTTCGATTTGCTCAATTTGGTCCCTAAACTTTCATATAATATTCAATTTCATCTATGAGCTTTCGATTTGCTCAATTTGGTCCCTAAACTTTCATCTAATATTCCATCTAGTCCATAACTATTTTTTTTTAATCGAAAGAAAGGCTTCCTATGAAATTACTTAGCTGCGGTTTGAGACAATACATCAAAAGCATCGGTGCATAATAAGTCTAGTAAAGCGGGCGGGGGATGAAACAACCAATTAGAGGGAAGGTAACTACATTGACAGGCCTTTGCGAGCCAATCAGCGAGCCGGTTTGCTATTTGATTGCAGTGGGCCAGGGAGATGTCAGTGAATTCCTGTAGTTTCGCTTGGGCCCGGTCCAGGAGCGGTTGAAGCTGCAAGTTCACTTCCGTCGAAGCTGTAACCCCTTGCACGAGTGGAAGACAATCTGTTTGTACTTGCAGGGAGAGTTCCGCGCGGTTAGAAAGTAGATCTAAGGTTTCAAGCAGAGCCAAAAGCTTCTGCCTGTGCTGCCGAAGCCGCCTCCACCAATGTCGCAAAGCCGTCCACCAGACTTCCTTGGTAATCCCTGCAGATACACGCTACAGCGGCTCTGTTTCGCGATTTTCCTCCGGCCTCTACTTCCGTGGTGTTGAGCTCGACAAAGGAAGCATCTATATTAACTTTCAGAGTATGAGGGGGCGGAGGTTGCCAACGATCTGGTATGGCTTTGAACTTCCTTTCTTCTACCTGTTGTTGGCTCACAGATATGAAATTATCGTGGAGAGCTTGTGCCTGACTTAGAACTTGCTGCGGGTGCAGGGGACGCCTCTCGAAGAAGAACTGATTTCGCCCCTTCCAGATACTCTAGAGGACAGCCGCAACCTGATCGAACTTCTTGGTATGGTTAGGGTTGGTTTTGAGTTTGCCTAACCAGTCATCGAGGCGAGTTAACCCATATCTGGATATTTTGATCTGCAGGGGTGCGGAACTCCAAATCTGAGTTGTCCATGGACAGAGCAGAAGAATATGTTCGATGGTTTCAGCCTCTTTGCTGCAGACAGGGCATATAGGATCCAGTACGATCTTTCTTCTATATAAGTTTTCCCGTGTAGGAAGAGCATTTTGACATGCTTGCTAGAGAAAGAATCTGATTTTTGGAAGGGTTTTAGCTTGCCAAATGTGTTTCCATAGATCTGGATTGATGTGATGCGATGAGGTTGCTGTTGGGTATATGCTTGTTGGGTTTTCTCTGACTGTGTAGTAGCCACTTTTCACTGAATAGATACTAGAGTTATTGTGCATCCAGACTAGCTTGTCTTTTGAATCTAGCATTCCGATAGGTGTTGCGAGAATTTCCTTCACGATTTTGTCATCAAACATCGACTCCACCCGCTGAACATTCCATTTGCTATTTCCTTGTTCAATTAGTGCTGCCACATGTTTTGGTTCGTTTCTTGTTGCCGGGCCTCCAATCGGACCACTTGTTATCCATTTATCTGCTCTTATCGATAGTTTTTTCCATTCCCAACTTGGTATATAGTGTGTGGACTGATAGAATCCCTACCCCGAGTTATACTTTTCCAACCCCATGAAGGTCGGGATCATTTTCCAGCTTTCCAAAAGTCTCCATGTGGATAATATAGGCCTTTCATCACTTTGCTCAATAAGGATTGAGAATTTTGTGAGATGCGCCACGCTTGTTTCCCCAACATAGCTGTGTTGAATGCAATTAGGTCTTTGAAACCTAGGCCCCCCTCCTTTCTGAGTTTCAATGTATCCCAATTCTTCCAGTGTATTCTAGCATTTCTACTATTTGTTTTCCACCAAAAGTTAGCAATCCTCCTCTCAATAGCTTTGCATATAGAAATAGGGATCTTGAATATGAACATGGCATGTTGAGGGATGGCCTGTACAACTGATTTTATCAAATTTTCATTCCCTGCTTTTGATAACAAGTGTTCCTTCCAGCTTTCTAACTTTCTATTTACCCTCGCAAGGATCCATGCGAACATATCTTTTTTTGAGCAGCCCCAATCCATCGGAATCCCTAAATATTTCCCTGTTTTTTCAAATTCTGGAACTCTAAGTTCATTGGCCATTTGAATATTGACCAATTTCCCCTTTTTTAATACCAAACTGTTTTTTTAATAAAAAAAATGCCAAACAGGGTTTTTTTTTTGTCGAAAAAATACCACATTTATGCAAAGTAATAAAGGTCAATATTTCTTTTCTTTCTCCATATTAAAAACAAATGGGAAAAGAGACAGTAATAATAAATAAAGGTGAATCTTGCATTTTGATTTCTTTTTTTCTTTTTTTGTGGACAGGAGGATCCGGTTTGCGCCGACAGCGCGCCGTAAACCCCCTGGGCGACACGTGCTAGCCACCACACACGTGCCACTAGGTAAGTCACCTAGTGACTCCGCCAGCCTCCCTACTTCGCAGGGGCTTTGAACGCTCGACCTCTCACCGGGAGAAGAAGCGCCTACCAGCGAGAGCCACCCCAGCGGTGGTTGATTTCTTTTTGTATATGCAAATTACTTGAATAATGTACAAAAGCCCATCAATTGATTTTTCCCTTTTTGGTGAAGTCCATGAAAAAAAATCAATTGATGGGCTTTTGTACATTATTCAAGTAATTTGCATATACAAAAAATCAAAATGCAAAATTCACCTTTGTTTATTATTACTTGTCCATTTTTTCCATTTGTTTTTAATATGGATAAATGAAAGAAATATTGACCTTTATTTTTTGCATAAATGTGGTATTTTTTTTACAAAAAAGAACCCCAGTTTAGTATTAAAAAAAAAAAGGGAAATTGGTCATTTTCAAATAGTTAGGGACTAGATGGAACATTAGATGAAAGCTCAGGGATTAAATTTGAAATCGAAAGTTCAGGGATGAAATTGAACATTAAATGAAAGTTCATGGACCAAATTGAGCAAATCGAAAGCTCGGTGATGAAATTGAACATTAGATGAAAGTTCTGGGACCATTTGTGACATTTTCCCATTAGATAAAACATGCCGAAGGAACAAAACAATAGTGGTTCACATTTTCTTTTGGTGTTTTATGGGGAAAGGGCTCGAAATTATGTGGACCACTTAGGTAAGTTTTCATTGTCTGAATTAGTAACTTGCGGTGCTGTTTAATCAAAATTTTCTCTTTTGTTTTTTGAGAATCACCAATAATTAGCACCATTGCGGTCGGTCCACGGTTGGCAGAAGTGGTAATGTGCAAAAGAATTGATACTTATTCTTGGCATTGAGTTCATCCATGCAACTTGGTTTTAGAGTGACAAAATATTAAATGAACAGCCATCGATGTAAATTGACAAAAACTGGACATTTCTTATGAAAGAACATTTTTAGTATTTCCTCTGTTTAACATTGTTTGGAAGTTCAGTACTCAAGAAGTCTGTGTGTGTAGACAAGTTCTCTTTGTGTGTCAGTAATGCTGCTGCCATTGTGCTTAATGAGAAAGCTGAAACCATTTCCTAGAGAAGGCTCCTTTGTTTTGGGAATCCTGTCTAGAATTAAAGGAAATGTTAGGAACTTGTGCAATCATGATGCAAGTCGCAATCTTCTACTTTGTTACTTATCTCTTTATTTACGCAGTGCTGCCTAAAGCATTCATAAATTTTTCTCATGCTTTAGTTTTCACAAATACTCATCTGACTTTCCTTTAATGATGGATTATCTAGGATGGGATTATGCTGGTAGAAAAGGATTTACCATTTTCAACCTCGGCTTTTTTTTTTAGCAACATTATTTTGGGATTATCTTGATCTTTTACATTGACAATATTGTTGAAAAGAGGTACCTTACATTAAAATTTGGTCATGTGAGATTACTATCTTGTGAGTTTTCATGGCATATGAATTGATGATCATGTTTTAAAGAACATGACCATATTCAGCTGGTAACTTATACTTGATGGCAAACAAACTTTCTAAGAGCAAACTACATATCTCAACATGCAATTATGAACTTTCAAACCAGTATTATGAACTTTCAAACCAGTCATTAATTTAAGGGGAAGATAAAATGCCAAATATGAAAAATCTATTTCTCGGGAAGAAAAGGAAACCCCAAACGTGAACAATCTAACAACCAACAAAGAGTTAGGTTAATTTTTTTTTTCCTTCTTTTTTTCTTCTCTTTTCATTTTTAATTTATTTGTTGGAACACCCACACCATTCCAAATATGGAGGGTGATTGGAGAAGAGAAAGGTAGAGGAGACGAGAGAGGAGAAGAGTAGGAATAGTGTTCCTTTTATGATAATTCCTTTGGTAGCGATGACATTTTCAATGTAAAGCGACCCCAAAGAAAAGCATAAAAGGAACATTGCTCATACTCTTCTCTTCTTTCCTTTACTTTCCTCTGTGTTTCTCTTCTCTAGTCGCCCGTCCATGTTCGGAATTGTTTCTAAGATAACTCCCAATAAACCCATGGTCAGTCCTTTCGCTTATCTTATCCTAACCTCTAAAGGCACACCATGCCAGGCACATCCTAGTGATTGCAAAGTCTTTGACAGCTCAGAAAAGAACAGGATCGGAATGAGAGGAACTCCGTGAAGATTTTGTTTAGAGTTTGATTTACTTTTGATAAAAAGAACCGGCAATCATCACCATTGATACTTTCAAAAGAACAGGGTGAGTATCTATTAACATTATGCATGCTAAGCCCAACCAAATCATAAAGAGAAACTTCAGATAGAAGCATTTAGAAGAGAATTTTTTCTTTATTGAAATTGTGTATGCTACAAATGAGGGGGAGAACCTTATGTATATTAGAACCCTTCTAATTACTAGTGTATATCTTCCCTTACCTAATGGTGGAGATCAATCTCTCTAACTACTAGTTACCTAACAAAAATCCTTTATACAAGTGTATGATAACTATAGTGCCCTATGCGTATTCTAGAATATTCATGAAACCTAGACCTTAAGAAGCCTTAAGACATGTTCAGTTATCTTGGCTATCTCCTCTAACTGTCGTGCCTTGACCTTCGTTTGGTGACTCTTTGCTTAATCCTGTTCAAAAGTATAAGGTCGACACAGCAACGAGCTTTACAATCGTTGGAGGTTCACACAAGATGAGAGGAGAGTTGGAAGAAATTATTAGGATATTATTAAATTGAAATAATTAACAAAAAGAATAACAAAAGCACAAGAACGTGACTTAAAGAAAAGAGGAGCAGCAAGCTTTGGCAGCGAGCTCCGAGTGATTGGGGAATTAGTGGAGATTTCTCTAGCATTCATCTAATAGAGACAATTTTTGTACCTACAAAACAAAAACAAAAAAAAAAAATTGTAAACCAAAGTTTTGATGATCGGGTATAGGAAGTTTTATCAAGATAAGGAGCTCCTAGAAAATGGGTTGAATAGAAGATCATGCAAAAAAAATTATGATGTTTTTCATGTTTTAAACCGAATTAATGTAATTTTATACATTGGAAAGTTTTGTGAGTAGTCGATCTTTGTTACAATATCTACTTTTGGTATTATTAAAAATGTTCAATGTAATAGTAGCCACTAAACTGTATGAAAATATTCTATAAAGTCTCTGATCTTGAATTAATGAAAATAAACTATATTGAATATTTTCGTACAGTTTATGGACTCTATTAAACATATATCAAAAGTTCATAAATTATATTGAACAAACTAAAAGTTCCGGAATTATATTATACATTGAGTTAAAATTTATGAATCACATTAGACAAATTAAAGTTCATGTATATTAAATTGAAAATAGAGTCAACATTTACGAACTTTTCTTTAATTAAAAGAAAATATTTAGCTATTTTGTGATATTTTGAATGGATGAATATATTTTAATTCAAGCATAAAACAATACAATTGCTATTTAATATCTCTGCCGTCACTCGAAGGTCGAGCCTCCATAAAGCCAAGCTCTTTCATCTAGGGGTGAGCAGCGGTCTAGGGTCGACCACTGGACCGACCTGGACCGGCCCAGCCACGTTCTGGTCCGGTTCCCAAAGGGGACCGGGTCGGTCCTTGGTCCTGAAAATTCCAAGACCAACACCGTGCGGGTTGGTCCTCGGTCCCCAGAGAGTTTTGGGTCGGTCCAACCACGGACCAACCCTGTATATTATATTATATTATTTATAATTTTTTTATATGTTCAAACCTAAGTAAAATGTCTGTTATATTATATTATATTAAGATGTTCTATCAATAGAACTAATAGTAATTTCAATTTAAAACTTTTGTTGAGTATTAATTATGTGTCGTTTGTTTTGTTTTCATGTATTTAAAAGTTCAAGTGAATTAACAAGATGTGAAGTTATATATTCATGGTTTATATTAAGTATTTTGAACTTTTTATGGTTTAATTGTATTTTATTAATGAATTTTAGCTGCACTTTATTTTTCAATTTGTGTCAAATGGTAGAAATTTTTGAAGAGTAGAGTAATACTGCGGTTGCTACGGTGATTTGCTAGTCAAGTGGTGTGAAGCTTATCTTTTGGTTGAGTGGATTCTATAATCAAATGCAAGAAAACACTTATGAATATTAAAGATAGATTATTACAAGAACTTTCCACCTTGTCCCATATCTCGATGAGTGGTTAATAGGTACGAAATTTCTATTATTGTGTCATCTTAAATTTACTAAATATGTATTGGTATTTATAGTTTAGTTGCACAATGCCACATTATCGATGGATGTGTAATTTGAATTTGTAGATTTGTTTTTTTAGGGAGTATAAAAAATAAGACGAAAAAAATTATTGATCGGTCCCGGGTTGACCCTGGAACCGAACCGAACCCATTAGGTCGGTCCGGTCCTTGGTCCCAGGCTCAATAGGGTCGGTCCTCGGTCCTAAAAATTGAGGACCGGCACTGTATGGGTTGGTCCTAGGGTTAGGGGGTGGCCCGGACCAACCCGGACCATGCTCACCCCTACTTTCATCTCTCTCTCCCTGGTAACTAAGACCAAGACCGTCCCCGAAAGGCAAAGCTCTTTTTATCTCATTGCCGAGTGCACCACGAGAGAAAATCTCTCTCTTCTTTATCGATATACTTCTTGCGAAAACACCAGGTCGGGAATAAAGATATCATTGGGTCATTCTCTTTTGATCACTCAGGGCAAGTTTCCCCTGCCCTGTAAAAGCGGGGCGTGTTCCCGTGCACTCCGGTTCCCAATGCACTACAAGATGGAAAGCCTCTCTCATTCCTTTCATTAAAACCAGGCGTGCAGGGTTCCCAATGCCACTATAAGACACGAGAGAAAACCACTCCCTTCTTCATCATCGGATTGGAATCATGATGTGTATGGTAAGCTGTGATTGCGGATTGTGCACGACACCAAATCACTTACGAGGCCATCTACTTGTTCGCCATCCCTCTTGAATCCATCGTTTCTTTTCCCTTTGTTATTTTTCTCTTGAAATCATTATTGATGAACGAGGAAGTGAGGATCCCAGCCGCAATTTTCTTATGGATGTTCATCACATTACTAGTCCAGTTAGACGGTCATCCACGCTCTAGAAGCACCTGAAAATCCCTCCGTTCCTTCGACTCCGTTCACACTAGAAGAAACGGTGAATTTTGGCCGCACCCGACTTCTTTCTTTTGTTCAGTCAACTTAAAATGTCTTTTTCCTACAGAACCAACGGTCGGGATCCATCCGCCATGCTTTTAAGGCTTGAGAGAGAGAGAGAGAAAGGGAGCTTCGCTATTTAGAGACATCGGTCTTCGAGTGGAGAGAGAGATTGGGACATTAAATGGTAAATAGTACAAAAAATGTCATAATAGGCTGTAATTATGAATGGTAGGTGTGGAAAGTTAATAGTGGCATTAAATTTTTGTTTCCCGCGCCATGTTTTCGTCGTCCCTTTTTTTTTTTTGATCAGTCATATTCTATTCCACTCTACACTCACTCTCAGACTTTTTCCCTACATTACCCTGCCTCATGCAGGGCGTGGGAGTCGAAATCCACTCTTGAAACTTACGCGTCCCCACCCCATCCCCCTCCCTTGAGTAGAAAGGATTTGTTTTTTATTAGCCTTGTAAGAAATCTACATCTTGTATTAAATGCGTAGTTAAATTTCATGGTTCGATTTGAGTGTCGATGTTCATTCTTCTAGGTGAATCAGCCGTGAAGATTACATTATCAACAGAATAAATAAGAAGTTTGCTCATGCATCTCTTAAGATCCCAATACATAATTTCACAGGATCTCATGTTTCTCTAACCAAGTTCCGCTACAAAACCTTGAAAGAAAACCTCACCAACTCTTTTCATGGTCTAAGCAAAATAAGCTTAAAAACTTACTTTAAGAAAAAATATATATGTTTTCGAGGGCCGGTCAGTGACACCCAATTGTCCACTTGAAATGGGCCAGGCACCGGAAACACAGCCATAGACACCTCTTGCTAGGGGCCGGACCATGAATTGCTTGGGCGAGCGACACCTTGGCCGGATGTCCGATACTTTTGCCTTAACTCGATATCCCTTATAATCTTGTAAACCCAACACCTCAAACATGACTCAGAGCTTTCAGAGAAGGTGGTGAATGAGGAGAAGACACGTGACTTTTCCCTCTCTCCTCTTCTATCTCCTCGTGTCTTCTTCTTCTTCTTCTCTACGCCAAGTGATGGCGAGCCACAACCTCCAAGTCCTAGAAAACACCCACAACCTCTACGATGCCTTCTTCAAGGCAACATTATTAGAACTCTCGTCACCCACAACCCTTCAACAGAGTTTGCAGGTGACGAGAGTTTTAACGGTGTGGCCTTTGAAGAAGACATCAAAGAGGAAATATGGTTGGGACGCGAATTCAACTTATATAATTTTCACTATTATCTCTCATTTCCGATTTTTCTTTTGCTTTCTGTGCGTTCATCAGAGAGTTGGCTGATTCGCTTCAAGCCTAAATGGATGCGGAGCAAGCTTTGTTCAGCGAAATGGAATCCATGCCCGCCTAGGGTTGTTCTTGGTCCAATCACTCAACGAAATAGAAGCCCTTACGGTTTTAGTTCATGAGCATCCGCAGCCGTTTACACTAAACAGGGTCATAGTTCATGGGAAAGTCCGCGCCAGTGAACAAATAATGGACGTGGACGTCCAAATTCCAAGGGAGAGGGCCGGAGGCGAGCAGATTCATGCCCGTTGAAGGGTACAGTATTTGCTCTGTTCTTCTGTATTTACACTTCTTCTTCTTCTTTTCTCTTTTTTTCACTTTTTAATCTATTTGCAGGAACACATGCAATTCCGCTTTCTCCTGAGGCGTAGTGACTAGGCGGAAAGGCATGAGGAGAGGAGAGAGGGATGTTAAGATTGTTCCCGACAGTTTAGCTGTTTGAAGTTTATGCTTGTCGTTTCCTCCGCTAAAATGATTGTTCTTGCCATCGCTTTGTTTATTGCCTTAACTTTTTGTTCGTTCATTAAAGTGCCATATTGAAGTAAAATTGATCGGATAAGTGCCAAAATCGTTGTTGATTTTTGCAATTTTTTATTATTTTTCAAAGAATTTAGCTATATATATATTTTTATTTTTATTTTTTTATGTGCATGAGCCGCAAAGGTCTCACCCTCGGCACTCCTACTGTGCTTATCTTGTTTATTTTATGTTTGTCATGGGTACTCAATTTAGCTATTTGAGGATTTATTGTTTCCTTTTCTTCCCCAACGCGATTAAACTCAAATCCGTTGTTTGACATATACATTATATGATATGTATAAACATAAATAAATGAATAAGTGGGATATTAAAAATGATGGACGAATAAAAATAATTATTTGTAGAAAAGGCCTGCGATTTTGTGCAGTTCATCTTCATCATGTTAGTTGTTACTTTAAGCTAGATTTAGTCACCACCGAACGTCTCTCTTGATGATTTCACCATCACTACCGTCATCGAGGTAATGTCGCTGCAAGATTCTTGCGATCCTCTGGATGGTGATTCACCTCTAGCATCAATTGACTATTTGTTCACCACCGGCACCCACAAGCTCGGCCATAATAGAACAAAAGCGGAAAAAGTTCACACACAAATTGCTCAGGATTATATCTCTCGAGAATGGAATTCGTGGACTTCTCCATCTTCTTTCCTTCCGTTATCATGAATCCACCAACCGCTGCTGCCGTAGCCAGTTCCGCCGTCGCTGGTTCCACTGTAGCAGTAGTTCATTCGTCCAGCTATGTTGTGTAGCCGAGAAATGTGAAGTGATTAATTCTTATTTAAAATTCCATCAACATCGAATCAACTCAATAACGATGGACAAAATTTCTTGTTGCTGATTCTATCTCTAATTGCAATCCTGTCTTCTTGAGATGCATGAATATGCTAATGAGAAAATCAGTCGACATCGGAGCTAATCTTTGATGATTCAAGCTGCTGTGTTGCTGATACATCGATTTTGCATATTTCTGATGCACATAGCCGATTCGACTAAAAGTTTCTAAGATGTTTTTTTGAAATGACCCTCCCTCTAAATTTGTGTTAGAGTATGGATATATGACAACCCTAGATCCGATCTTCAATTTGATGGCAAGTAATTGTGACCAAAGACAAGGCATCAAACGTACCCCCAAGAGAGAGAGAGAGAGAGAGAGAGAGAGAGAGAGAGAGATAGAGAGAGAGAGAGAGAGAGAGATACGCTAAATCTCGTGAATTAGAATAAGATTAGATTACAGAAAGGAAAGAAATTTTCCAAATCAACTTGAATATGATTTATCCTTTTGTTAGGGATGTAAACCGAAATTTATTATGATAAATTTGCATGGGTTTGGATGCAAATTCTTGAAAAAAGATTGAGGTTGAAATCTTTCTTCTATTTACTTTACATATATAGAAGATTTACATATGTATGAGAGATATGGCTTGAGCTATATATATTTGCCTCTAACAGTTGGTAGACTTTCCTATTCATTTGAAAAGAAAAAAAAAAAAAGTACTCATTTTTTCCGGATTTGGAATATCAAATTTTGAAAAACATAAAGAAAATAAATATTTAAAAGATAAAAAAAAAAAATCATGTAATTTTTTTAAAATATAAACAAGATATTTATTCGAAATGAAAAAAAACAAGAAAAATATTAGATCGGCAAAGTATAGTTATGGAATATCAAATTCCAAATATTGTTGGTATACTAGTTCCTCGTGTTTTAATTGTAATATATATGGTCTTAGTTCCCTTAAAATATTATTACATCTCCATTTCGTGAAATTTTTATTCAATATCTTAGTCTACATATTCAACTTTTATTTATTTTTTACTTAATTTTTTTAAAATACTACTCTTTTATAAAAAAACCCTTCGGGTTTCGAAACAATTAATTAGCTGTCCTATTGCCACTCCCGGTGCAGTTTAATCCGTAGACATTAGGGCTGCGTTTGTTTTGATTTCTTTTTTCTATTTTTAAACAATGTTTTTGTTTTTTGGTTTCTAACAAAAAATGAAGTAAACGTTTGTTTGCGTTTTTGTTCCAAAATTATTTTTATTCTCGAAACACATCCGAACAGTAAAACAAGAAATAAAAAAAAAAAGTTGTTTCTTGTTTTAAAACAAAATTTAGGAACACTTTCTTCTTCTCTCTTTTTTTCTTCTTCTTTCTTCTTCTTTTTTTTTCTTTTTTTTCTTTGGCTGGTCGCCGGCCTTGGCCATGGCCGACGGCCATCAAGGGCTGCGACCTCGCTGGGCATCGCCGGCTCTCGGCAAGGCCGAGCTCGCCCAGGCCACCGGCGAGGCTTAGCGTCGTCGGGCCCGCCAAGTCGGCGCTGGCGGTGGCCTGGTGAGGCCGAGCCTCACCGGCCACTGGCGAGCTCGGCCTCGCCGGGCCACCGCCAGTCGACATCGGGCGAGCTCGGCCTCACTGGATCTAGGCGAGCTCGAGCTCGCCCGGCCAAGCGAGGCCGACCACGCGCCGGGCTAGGTGAGCTCGATCTCGCCTGTGCCGAGCTCGCCTAACGGCCGGCGAGCCTCGCCGTGGCTGGGTGAGGCTGCTGGCCCTCATCGGCCGGTCATCGGCCATGGCCGAGGCTAGCGACCGGCCAAAAGAAGAAAAAAAAAAAGGGAAAAATAAATAAGAAAAATAAGAAAGAAAATAGAAAAAATAAAATAAAAATATTAAAAATTATACAAATTTACCAAACATGTTTCTGTTCATTTTTATTCCCGGAATAAGTTTACCAAACGCGTTTTTTCAAAAAAATTGTTCCACGGAACAGAAACATTTTTTCTATTTCATTTCCTGAAACAATTTTTAAACATAAATGTTACCAAATGCGCCCTAGATCTCCCATAACCTCCATATTTGATGTTCCCTACGGTTTTGCTTTGTTTAAGTCAATCTATTTTTATCAATCAATCATAGATTATTTTATTCTTAAGAGAAATGTTCTAAGTTGTTCGTGAAAAGCCAAACAATTTTACTCATAGGGGTTTATGATATTTTGATTTTTATTCGATCCATAATTGGTATAAGAATATTTTACACTTCGACATTGGATATTTGACCTGTCTTTGACTTCGGTCACATAATTATCTGAGTATATGTGTTACACATCCAATCCAAAATACCATAATATGATAGGGTTGTGCAGCATTAATGATATGAGGAAGTCTTCCTTCATCAGAGATCATAGTCAGAGCAAAGCAAAGCCATGGCGTCAACAGTGACAACACAGAAGCAATGGGACTCGGGCTCAAATTGTCTTTAAATCGATGTGGTCATATGGAAGTTACTGATTTTGTTTAGAAATACCAAGTCCAACATAATTCCTTTGTTTGAGAGGAATTATCATATGATTCCTGCTTAATTTGGCTAATGACCATTTTTATAAAATGGGATCTTTCATGTTGAACGATCAAGTTGCTACTCAGAAAAACATACTGAAATTTCATTAGTTGCATAGCAACCAATATCTAATCTACCTCACAATATTAATGTGGCTAATAATTTTTTTTGTGGCTAACTTTGATTGCATAGCAATAGCAATAACTTGCTTGTTGTAGATCTTTAATGCACGGGTGGATTATATTTCAATTTATTTTAAACCAAAATCCGACCAAGTGACCTAGTTGCTCCTATGAACGACAGGCAAAATTTCCTTCCCACTTTCTAGTATTTTTGCGCCTTCAAAGTTACCAATTTAAAACCCTAATATCTCTCTTTATTTTTACAGTCTTGCCAAACCCACAATTACATGGACTACACTAAGCAGGGTGAAAACAATTCAACTTTTCGTTAATTATAAAAAACCTTAAAAACTATTTCTGCAGAATGTCCTCTTTCGTTCCTTTTAGAGAGCTCATTTGACAAATTAACGAAATTGCTCTTTAAAAAGCTATATAAAAAAAAAAAAGAAAAAGCCTTGCAGCGACCTTTTCTTTTTCATTCTCTTCTTTTTATTGAAAGATGAATTATTGTAAATTTTCTTTGAGTCTAGTCAGTTTTATTGATGTATAATTTCGTGTCAAAATGCCGTGTGCCCAAAACGCTCATGTGAGATTATTACTTTTTGAGAAGCTACAAAAGAAGGGCCCCTAAGCAATCTTTTTTTTTTCACTGGCGAAAGAAAAGTCATCTTCTTTTTATTCTTTTTTCGAACATTGAAAAGTTAAATTAGTGAATTATTTTCTTATGCTAGTCAGTATGATCCGTGTACAATGTTGTGTTAAAAATTCGTCACTCGAAATGCTTATTTGATAAATTAACAAAGTGATTATTTAAGAAGCTAGGAAAAGACCTGTGGTGATCCCTTTTTCTTTTTCTTTTTCTTTTTATGAAAATTCAATGGTCTTCATTTTTTTATTCTATTTAGTATAGTTCCTGTAAAATATCTTAGAGAATTATTCTAATTGTCTCTAATATCCTCCCAAAAATCGGATAAAAAATCCAAAAAAGCCTTGTGACCCTCGACGAACTCGCGACGGTCAACCCTCGGACCTGGGACCTCCCAAGCAGCCACGATCTCTCCTCAGATCTTGGCTTCGAGTGTCGGCCCAACCTTAAGCGAGGGCCACCGAGGTCCTGCGACCTCACGCGAGGCGAGGGGTCCCTGTTGGCTTCAATGCCAGCACCGGCTTGAAAGTAAGCAGTCCATTCCCTCCGCATGTTGGCATCCTTGGACAGAGACATGGTGTCGCAACAAGAAACACAATCGTCCTGAGAGCACCGCTACAAGGCCCACCCCACGTCACCTCCAACTGATCTATCAGCTCCATTGCCTTTACCCACATCGGGGAAACTATGTTTGATCAGACAAGGGGAGGGAGAGAGAGAGCAACTTCACAACCTTGGGTGCTTCACTGATAGTTCCAACGGGCAATGCAGATTGTAAGGCATCCCAACAAGTGAGCTGATCATCTAATTCACCTGTCACTTGCAACATCAAAATGCTATGCTGTTTGAAGAGTATGGAGATGATATGATTGGATAAACCAACAAGTTAGGCCGAGAATTGTTAAAGCTCGAAAACTGTCCCTATGACCTGCTCGAGTAAGTTAATTAATTCAACGTGGCAAATTTAGAAACAGACATTCTTGGTGACTGAACACTAGAATCAAGTGCTGCACTGTTAAAAGATCGAGATCACTTCTATGAAAAGGAAATCAAACATTCTTGATGATCGAACACTTGATGATTTGATAGGATAAACCCCCAAGTTAGGCTAAGAATTGTAAAAGCTCGAAAGCTGTCACTATAATCTACTCGAGTAAGTTATACTAATTCAACGAGCCAAATTTAGAAACAGATGTTCTTTATTATTTTATTTTTTTATAAATCAATTTTCAATTTTCAATTTTTTTCCTTTTCTTTTTTTCCTTTTCCATGGCCTTTTCTTTTTCTTTCTTTCTTTCTCTTTTCTTCTTCTTCTTCCTTGGCCTTGGCTAGTCATTGCTCTGCGATGGCTAACGACTTACCATTGGCGAGCTCCAACCTTGCCCTAGGCCGGCAAGGCTCAAGCTTGCTAGATTATGACGAGGTTGAGCCTTGCCTAATCAAGTGACACCTGAGCTCGTCGGCCTTGGGTGAGCTTGGCTTCGCTAGATTAGACAAGGCGGAGCCTCACCACAATATAGCGAAGCTCAATCTAGCCGCAATCTGATGAGCTCGAGCCTTGCCAGCCCGGGGCGAGGCCAGAGCTCATCAATGGCCAATTGTCATCTACCAGCCTCTGGCCAAGGCCAAGAAATAAGAAGAAAAAAAGAAAGAAAATAAAAAATATTAAAAATCAATTTTTAAAAAAGAAAACATTAAAATAAAAGAAAATTGTTTTTGAATAAAGAAAGTGAAGTAGAAGAAATTATGGAAAATGTTTTCCACTTTTTGAAAAGTGGACAACATTTTCCCACTTTAAGGTATTTTTTTCCAATAACTAAAAACATTTTCTTTAAACAGTTCATTTTCCATGAAATGAACGTCGGAAAATTTGAAAAATATTTTCTTGAAAGTTATTTTGCGTAAAATGAATAGAACCTTAATTTTTGAGGCCTAAGATTAGGTTTTTGGTTTTATTTGCTTCCAAAGTTGAGTTGATTGAATATCTTTGGCGATTTTATGCTCATTTTTTTGTTGATATTATGCTTATCTTAATTGATCGGAAATCTACTTAATCTCCAGCTCGTAGAAGTAAAGTGTTCTCCCACACTTTATTTGGGTCTCTAATTGACCCACCAAAAACTGGTTAGCGACGATTGCAAAATAAATTGATCTTGCATATTAAGAGTTTGAACCTAAGTAACAAATTAGTATGGGTTTGAAAGAGTCCAAGCTAGGTGTCGAAGTAGTATTTATTAGCCAAACCTAAGGTGATTAACCATTAGGGAGGTTGCGACAAAGACCAAGGAAGGCAACACTGTTGATTGTGTTGAAATCAACAAGCAAACGGCACTTGATTATCCACTATTAAAAACCACAAAATTCAAGTAATAAATCATCAATTTTCTCCTTTATGATATAAAGGAAGAAAGCCATGTTTGTTAAAATATTTTTATTTTGACCACCTTTTGGATAGCCCGAATTTACTCTCTATTAACTTTCATACTTCTTCAAAGGTTGACTCAGTAATGTTTGGATGGAGTGAACCTTGTCCTATTGGAATAATACCAATTTCTTGAATTAGAAACAAAGATTCGATTTGGGCAAAATCAATAGCCAAATATGCCATCTATGGAGGCTAAGGGCCTCTTTCATAATGGGAAAATTCTTTGGCTATTTATGTTCTATTGTTTCTAGAAACAAAAATAAAATAGAAATCTATTTGGTAACATTAGCTAATTTTTCTACTCCCAAGAATAAATTTGGAACAGAATCAAGAAGTCGAAAAAAATTACTTCTTTATTCCCGGGACCAATTCTAGAATCAAGCTATTTTCTCTTTTTTCTTCTTCTTCTTTCTCCTCTAGTTGATTGCCGAGCTTGGCGATGGTTGGCAATCGGCTAGAGATGAGGTTTGATGACCTCGTTGGCGGCTAGGTGAGGCTCCCCAGGGTTGGCAAGGTTGTCGATTCACATCTAGTTGGTTGCCGACCATCGTCAAGGCATGGCGACCTACTAGAGGAGGAAGAAGAGAAGGAAAAAAAGAAAAGAAAAGAAAGAAAAATCTCATAAAATTATTAAAAATTAAAAGGAACTCTATGTTGCAAAGAAAAGTCAAGGGTTGTACCAAACGTTTTCCAATGCTTGCTTTGAAACTTCTCCAGGAACAAAATCAGAAAAAAAATTTGAGTAGAAATTATTCTCAAGAACAAAATGGCTACCGAATATAGCTTAAGAGTCAAAATACTCTTTCCCAACACGTGATCTCTCTCTCTATCTCTCTCCGTCCCCTTAAACAATATTTATGTACAAAGATTGTATAAAGACTTTTTAACAGAAGATAACTTTTCAACCCCTTCGAAAACTAAATTCTCGATCCACATTGTATTTGTGATTTTGAAGCATAATTACCACTGCCCCAAAATAAAATGAGTCATAAGTAAACAAAAATTTGTTTGGCTTTTTTTTACCCTTGTATGACATAATGCCGGTAGTTTCTTGAAGAGTCAACAATATCAAATATGGAGGTCATGGGAGATCTAATGTCTACAATCTAACCAAAGCTCTTTACCAAGTTAGCTCACATAACATGTCGACTAAAACCGATTCTGTTGACCATATTATTATAATTGTTACGGGGTAGCACGAAGTTCAATATAGGGCGTATATAGATAAGGGGAAATTGTCAAAAAGTTCTAAACCTATTGCATTTTTATCATTTTAATCTTAACTTTTCAATTTTGCCAATTGAATACTAAACATTTTCACTTTTTGCCAATTGAGTCAATCTGCTAATTTTGACCGAAAATCGCTAACGTGAATGCCAGCGGTGCAATGTAGACTGTCAGCGCTAATGTTGACAATTTTTAATAATATATATATATTTTAATTTTTGTTATTTTTATGATTTTTTTGTCTTTTTCTTTTCTTTTCTTTTTTTGCTTCTTCTTTTTCCTTTTGCTGAGGGCTAGCCCATTGGCCCAATCGGCCATGTTAGGCGGATTGGCCTTGCCTGTGCTCGCCTCGCCTTGTCCTGGCCAAACTTGTCGAAGGTCGGCCTCCCAAGGCTAGGTCAGCCTTGCCGAGCGTCGGCCGCGAAGGCAATGACAGGTGAGGCCGACCCTCGCTAGGCCTCGCCTAGGCGGGCAAGTCCTAGCGAGGGCTCTATCAGTAGGTCCAGCAAGGCTGGCCATCGCCCAGGCTAAGGTGGCCTCGCTGAGCATTGCCTATGTTGGGTGATGACCAGCAAGGCTCCCCTGGCCTAAGCAAGGTTGGCGTTGCTTGGCCTGGGCAAGGTTGACCCTCGCCGGGTCTCGCCTGGAAGAAGGTTCTACCCACCGAGGCTCACCCGACCATGCCTCGCCTATGGCGGGAGAGGCCGCCGGCTCGGCATGGCTGGTGGCTGACCACTAATAAAAGCAAGAAGAAGAAGCAAAATAAAAAGAAATTAAAAAAAAAAAAATAGAAAAAAAAATAAGAGAAAATAATAAAAATTCAAAAATATTATTAAAATTTGTCCACGTTAGCACTAGCAATCTTACATGGCACCATCGACTTCCATGTTAGCAATTTCCAGCTAAAATTGGCTGGATTGATTCAATTGATAAAATGTGAAAAGATTTAGAATTGAATTAGCAAAATTGAAAGGTTTATAACTGGATTGGCAAAAATGCATTAGGTTTAGGATTTTTTGGACAATTTTTCTTATAGATAAGGTATTGAGATGAAAAATCTAATAGCCATCTAATATCTTTTGTCTTTACTAGGTTTCTCCATCACTATATGGCGATGCTTGTCCCTGATTTTTTTACATATTGGACAGTTAGTTTGAAGCCTTTTGATTGATTCTCCCAACGAATTTGGACTTTCCAATACTGATGTTGGAACTTACTAAAACTATGTTTGGCTAATGTTGTGGACTAAAAAATCATTCTTATAGGGTCATGGCTACCATGATGGATGTTACAACATACTATCTCCAGGTTGATAGGGGAGTAAGTCCCGATTATCGATTCAAGCATGCTTCCTTTAATGGTGAAGCTATGATGTCAATAGGCTCAAGTTGCAGGGCCATTTCCAGAGTAATGTCTTCAATTTGGATCGTTTCTACATTGATGTATTTACTAATATATAGAAATAATGCGATAAAATGTCATTTTACTAATGGTGTTTGTTTTGACAAACGAGGAGTTGTTGAAAGCACCACTACTTTTTCTTGACCGTGTTTAGAATAGAAAATGGATACAACCTCTGGCCAACAAACTTCATTTTTGACTTGAGGACTTGTATTTTTTTCAGTCTACACATCATGTTTCGGTTCGAAGTATAACTTTTACGATACCCCGAATGGGGTTCACGTTAATGAAAAGTCGTCAGTGACGGAAAAAGACAAATTGACAAGTTCTGTATTGACTTCTATCTGGCCAGAGACTCCGCTTGTTATGATTTTGATTTTATAAGCAGATGATGACTGAAGGCTGCAAGCCAATAACTGATTCGGTGTCCTGCATTTAATATACTTGAACAACTTGACCTGTATGGAAGAGTCCTTCACGTCACATGCTAAGATTCTACGATGTTTCTAGACGGCTCTCATTTGGGTATCCCATGGGAAATTGCGAAAATTTTTGACTAATAATAGCCATTCTCAACTAATTCTGAAGGAAATTGTTCAGATTTTATGCTTATTTAACTCATTATTTCATCAGAAAATGAGTCTTGAAACAAATTTTCCAACGTGTACCGGATTCAAGTTTGTTTTTCCTCGTTGACTGATTTTGATATTTTAAGTAGCCATCTTTGGTTGAGAATAATATGAGAGAACATCCCCATGTTCACATTGTTTTATCAAGATGTGAATATTTATGTTTTCTTTGCAGCTTTAACTTTGGCTGCATCGGTCAAGTGCATTCACATATCAGATTTGATTTCTTTTCTTATTTATTTTATTAATACTTTTGAAAAAACTAATAACCACCTGTGCTTTGTCTGTTACTTACACATAATATATATTGGAAGATTCTAGCCTAACTATCCTCTTGAGAATGAGGAAAGTCCTCAATAATTTCATACAAAATTCCATTTTTTCAGACATGCTGCGTCCCATGAAAATCATTTCATCTTTATTTTTTAAAGATGACATCAACAGCAGAAACTTTGGCTCCATTCACAAGTCCTTGTATAAAAGAGGAGATCCATGAGAGCAGAAAACAACTATCTACTTCAACCACGTAAAGATACTTCTCTGCTTTAGATTTGTACACGGCAAAGAATCATGGGCACCCAACACTCTTCAATTTTGAAATCAGCGCCAGGTATGTTCCATTCTATCCTTTGTTGTTCTGATTTGATCCAGGTATGTTTGACCACCGAATACATCTAATTGATTCATCTTCTTGGGTCCACGGTTTTAAAATCTAATGTTATAAACTCGTATCCTATATCAATTGTTACATATAAATTAATAGTATTAATTGAGATCAACGACAATGAGAAATAAAAACTCACTAAATTTCACATGGTCCAAGACATAAAGGTTAGAAAGTCCCACAAAACTAATTCATGATTCCTATCTTGGAAAAAAAAAAAAAACACATGATCTTCTTTAAGTTCAATGTTAATTTTCTTTTTTATAGAAAAAGTTCACCATCTAAGTTTAATTCAGAAATTTCAATGCAATGGATGAGCCTGATACTAGTCATTTGTCAATGATCTAAAGCATACAAAGTGTAATTAATTTGTCTAAGGTTATTTATGCTCATTTCTTTTTTATGTGACAAAGAGATTCACATAGTGATTAGTCCAGAAGGCATGGCAACTAATAAAGCTTCCCAAGACAATCGCGGACCAGCAGGTTTGTCACTTTGAACTTTTAATTTGTGTTCTTAGTAAATCTTGTATTTCATGCATTTGAACTTTTTTAATCGGAATAGATTTCACGGCATAC
Organism: Eucalyptus grandis; assembly: GCF_016545825.1. NCBI lineage: Eukaryota > Viridiplantae > Streptophyta > Magnoliopsida > Myrtales > Myrtaceae > Eucalyptus > Eucalyptus grandis. Next base: position 13,658,896 of record NC_052620.1, read on the forward strand.
GGATGTTTATATGTGAATTCAAATATAATCTTTTCATAATTTTTGAAATCTAAAAAAATCTTGAATTATAACTGAGATAGCCCAAGAATAATTCATTTTACTTCCAAAGAGTAAATGAATGCAACATAGAAGAAGAAATGCCGAGTAAACAGTAAACGCGCATAATGTATTATTACTCGAAGTCATGTTGATGATGATACAATTGCTTTTTCGCAATTCTAGTTTCATTATTTAAAGCACTCAGTGACCAGTTGATTAAATTAATTTCCGAAAAAATTTCTCTCATCAGAGAGTTTTGTCCAAATAATCACCTCGTGAGGACTGATCATTTTCTAGGTTTACTCAATAAGCTAATTGAATTTGCAGCTGATTATCCTACAAAGCAGTTTCATCAAAAGCAGAGGGCAAAATAAATGAGTTACGAATATTTAGTTACTGCTTATCACTAAGAGGCTGCATTAGACAAATGCTTTGGAGACATGATTCTCCAACTAGTCAATTTACTTTAGTGATCCCAAAAAGAAATCATGTAATGTTGTTCTAAGCCAAAACTAACTTATCAGTAGAAATGGTTATCACTATTATGACGGTGTAAAGATAATATTGTTGAAGAAAGCTCACTAACAAGCACAGTTTCTAAGATCCATGGATGGCGGAATCTTCTTACCACAAAAACAAAACATATACATATAGATATTTGTGTGTGTGTGTGTGTGTGTGTGTAGATTTTGTAAGAAAAATTACTTCTGTTATTTTTACGAACCGTGTCAATCAATAAATTTAAGTGATATAATTCCAAGTAATGCATCGGTACGATAATATTAAGAATGCTAACAAGCTGGTATCCTATATCAATTGTAACTTATAAATTAATGATATTGATTATTGAAAACATATGATTAAGTCGATTCATTTATTTTTATCTATGTATAGTTAAGGTATAATTATTACTTGAAATCGTAGAGATAGACAAAATTTTGTATAGGCTTAATTTACGAATGATGTCACAGAATGACAATGAGGAATAAAAACTCGCTAAGAAACACATTGTCCAAGTTGTGAAAGTGAGAAGGTCCCACAAAACTAATTCATCTGATATAATAGCTATCTCCGGGGGAAAAACTCATGAATTTCATTAAGTTTAAGGGTAAATTATTTATGATTTTTTTTACCATCTAAGTATAATTAAGAAAATTTCATCTATAGATGATCCAAAAGCTTATAGACTCTAATTTATGTTCATTAAAATAAATAAAATTCCATGTATAGATGATCCAAAAGCATACAGACTGTAATTTATGTTCATTCTCTTTTCGGTAACAAAGAGATTCACGAAGAATGGAGTTTAGAAGGCAAGCAAGTTGATCAAGCTTCCCAAAATGGTCACCTTTCAACTCAAGGTTTGTCACTTTGAACTTTTAATTTTCATTTTCCGTAAATCTGGTGCTTCGTGCATTTTGACTTCTTTTAATTTGAAACATTTTAAATTTCACAGCATACAGATGTCAATAATTTTAAATTTCACAGCATACAGATGTCAATATATAAATTCAAATATAATATTTTCATTATTTTGAACTCTCTTGAATTACAATTGCGACTAGTTTTTGACTTCCGAAGAGTGAAGGAGCGCGCTCATCGGAAAAGCTATGTTGATTAAGCAGTAAACACGCAAAATGTCTTACTCATAGTCAAATCTCCTAATTTGGTATGACTTGGCTCCACAAGTTACCTTATAGTTGCTCATTACAATTGATTTTTCCGATCCTAGTTTCATTACTTACAAGCACTCAAGGACCAGTTCATTAGAATTAATTACCAGAAAAATTTCTCTTATTATAGAGTTTTGTTGAAATAATCACCTCGTGAGGAATACTTATTTTCTATGTTTACGTGATATGCAAATGAATTTGCAGCTGATTCTTCACCCAAGCAATTTCATGAAGAGCAGGGGACAAAACAAATGGGTTCTCAATAGTTAGTTACTTATCATCAGGAAACTAATGAACTATTGCGTTGGGGCATGTTCCGTTATAATTACTGCATGACTAAGTCAATTCATCTGGGTTCATTTATGTATGGATCTCTTATATTTATTATGCGAAATTGTGGAGAGATAAATTTTTGTATAGACTTAATTAATGAATTAGATCGCGGATAACATCAATGACAGTGAGAAAAAGAAAAACTCACTAAAAGATACATTGTCCAAGATCTAGAAGGTAGAAGGTCCCACCAAACTAATTCATGAAGCATTACCCATCTCGAAAGAGTACTCATGATCTTCGTTAGGTTTAATGTTAAAGTATACATATATGTATAAATATTTTGTTTAAAAGTCCACCATTTAATTTTAATACAAAAAGTGCCATGCAATGAATGAGCCTCATACTAGTCATGTGTAAATAATCTAAAGCATACACAGGAGTATTGATTTTTCTGTGATATTTATGTTCGTTTTTCTTTTAGGTAATGAAGAGATTCGTGAAGAGGGGAGTTCAAATGGCACAGCAACTGATAAACCTTCCCAAGAAGGTCGTATCCCAACTAAAGGTTTGTTACTTCGAATTTTTAATTTTCATTTTCCATAAATTTTGTGTTTCATGTATTTTGACTTTTTTTTAATTCGAAACATTTTAGATTTCACAAAATACAAATGCTGTTATATAAATACAAATATAGTCTTTTCAAAATTTTAAGATCTGAATAATATATTGAATTATAATTGAGAATACCCCAAAACAAATATGTTCTTACTTTCAAAGAGCATACGAGTGCCCTCACAAGAAAGTATGTTGAGTAAACAACGGCCCCTTCCCCTGCATTTGCGTTTCATTGGAACTTCGAGTATGTGGCTACACTTGACCTAAACAACAAGAAGTGAGAAAGCCTGAGGATTTTTAATATGCAATTTTGGCAGTCAAGACATCAGTGAAGGTCAATGAAAAATATCGACCGCTGTTTGAAGCCGCATTGAAAGGTGATTGGAAAGCTGTCGAGGAAATCCTTAATAAAGATTGTGAAGCAATCACGGCCGAAGTTATGACCGTAGAAGATAAGCACATTACCGTGCTCGATGTAGCGGTTATGGCAGCACAAGATCAATTGGTCAAGAACCTAGTCAATCGCTTTTCTCTAGATCACGAAGATTTCATTTTGAAAAGTGCCCTCTACAATGCTGCTCGGAGAGGAAGAATAAAGATGGTGAAGGCATTAGTAGACAAAGTTGATGCGGAACCTGAAAGTGTAGCCCATGCTCTTTCATATGCTATTTCAGATGCTCCTATGCATAAGGAGGTTATCTGGTACCTAGCCAGGCATGTAAAATCTGCCCCAGATTATGATACCATGAGCAGCCTTATTATGGCTGGCCATTTTGGTAAGATTTCTTACTCACTTATCTTATCTCATTTTCTTCACTATTTACTTGAATTAATTGTTTTGTTCTTGCATCCCAAAAGACATAATCTTATATTTGGCTCAACGATACCCCGGCTTAGCGACAGACAGTAGCCCGTTGAGAGACTTTGCAATTACAAAGTCTTACTTCCGTAGTGGAGCTAGACTCAGTTTTTGGGAAAAAACTATCTACAAATGTAAGTACTTCTTGAGCTTCTTTTGTTAGCTATGTACAATTCAAGCAACTCTATCCACATGGTGTTCACTCTATCCGTTTCCATTTTAAGGTATCCCTCCACGCACGGTCGATACATCATTTGACAACTTCAAAGACATGAAGATGGCTCAAGGTATTTTTGTTAATCTGCTTAATGGATGGACAAACACAACAACAAAATATTATTTAGGGACCTTATTGACAAACAACACGTTTGTGTACAAATTAATATTTCATTAATGATGTATGACAAAATTGATATCCAAAAAAATTAAGGGACAAGGACTACACCTTTGTATTCAAATTAATATTTAAATAATGATGTATGACAAAATTGATATTTAATACAACATTTTTAGAGTTAATCGAGAAGTCTGAATGTCAAATTGCTAAGTCAAATTTTAGGGAACTCAAGCTGTGGAATTCGTGTCATAAAAGGTTGACTGATCCATGTTGTTCTCTAACATATTCAAGGATTATTAAATTTAATTACATATGTGATTTCAATTTCATAAGTGTGGTGTGGATCTCTTTCTTGGTCATCAATTTTTAGTTTGCTGACATGATTCTTCTTTCCTCTCATAGAGTTTTCACCGGCACTTAGGTGTTTCAAGACATCACTCCGGAACCTTGCCACAAAACCAGGTACACAAAATTGTCATGGCATTTACAAAGGGAAAATTGGCTAAAAAGTCGTAAACCTATTATACGACGGCCAATTCAGCTTCAAATCTTTCAATTTTGCCCATTTTGATCCTAAAATATTTTAATGATTTGCGAAAGGATCACAATGATGAATTGTTAAAGGATTTATGACTACATTGGAAAAATTGAATAGTTTAAAATTGAATTGACCACCATATAATAGGTTTAAGGACTTTTGGACAATTATCCCTATTTACCAAAAAAAAAAGGACCTTATTTCATCCATGGGTAGAGATCTCTTTATTCAAAGTGTAAATCGATATTTTTAGTATATTTTTTTGAGATCATAGTTATCAATATGCACTGACTCTCGTTTCATATATTAAGATCCCATTCAATGCATTTCCATTTAAATTCTAAACGACATGCATCCATGAGATGAATTAGTAGAAATTCTCGCTTGAAAATAGAAATATTGATCCACTGCTAAATCTACCCATTTTTCAAACAAACAAAAAAGAACTGTTATTTTCCTCATGACATTGTGTGCGTTCTTCGATAGAACCATATGTTCCCTGGTACATGCATTTTGATTTTCAAGCCAGATGAAGTTTATCCATGATTTTCTTCTATACTACTATATGAACATAAGAACGTAGTGCAAATGTAAAAGCCTCTTTAATCTTTTGACTCTTCATCATGGGGAAGAGTGCTTATCTTATGTTACATGCAGTCACTTTTATCAAACGGATTGGAGAAGCGAAGTTGAGGCACAAATGCTCACTTGAGTTTGCAAATCTAGCTCTTGCTGAGATTAAGTCTCGGAGGAAAACTCATGAAATAGTCGAGTTTTTATCGACTTCAGACATTGTCCTTGACGCTGCATCTTGTGGAATCTCAGAAATTGTGAACTTATGTCTTAAGCATTTTCCAGAGTTGATGTGGGAAAGAAATTTCACAGAAAGACTGATGAAAGAAGTTGTGAAGGGACGGCATGTTGAGTTGTTTAGACTAGTGAACGCACACAAAAGAATTCCGAAATTGAGCGAAGATGTTTATACGAACTGCGCCCTGATGGAAGCAGTAGTAGCAATGTCACCAAGTTGTGAGTACCCAGATGTTTTTGGAGCAGCTTTTCTTATGCAAAGAGAACTTCAGTGGTATAAGGTCGGTTCACCTTATTCACCACCATTTTTTCTCTTTAATTTATAGGTACATTGATAGGCATATTTTATTTTTCTCCAGGTAGTCGAAGATAGGAGCTCTCCTTTAAAAAGTCTGAAGTTGCTAGAAGATGAAAAAACATACCGGGAAGGCTTTGTTGATAAATGCCAAGATTTGCTCAAAGAGGCAAAGCAATGGATGAAGGATACATCATCATCTTGTAGTCTAGTTGCGACTCTCATTATTACAGTAGCTTTCGCTGCAGCTTTTACTGTACTTGGAGGCAACGATAACAATACGGGGATCCCGATCTTTTTCAAGAAGAACTCATTCATGGTATTCGCAGTTGCAGATGCTCTCGCTCTCTTCTCCTCTCTTAATGCCACCTTGATTTTCTTAGCTATCCTAACTTCACGCTATCCAATCGAAGATTTCCTCCACTCACTACCGAAAAAAATTATATTGGGCCTCACTTTTCTCTTCCTTTCTTTGGCCTTCATGCTGGTGGCCTTTAGTGCTGCTCTGACAATTGTCCTAAGCGAACGATGGAAGTGGATTTACATTCCCATTACTTTGCTGGCTATCTTCCCAGTTGTGTCGTTCACAATCCTACAACTTCCCTTGTATGTTGAAATGGTTGAATCCACCCTTTGGCCTCGACTTTACCGTCCCATGAAAATTTGGAAATGATTTATGCTATTATTGGACAAGGGCATTGTGAACTTATCTTTGTTTACACTTCTTACCGTGGGTAAAATGGGAATATCATGGTGTTTACTTATGTTTTAGGACTATTAAAGTGTGACCTCAGCCATGCTATACTAAAGATTAATGTATGTGTCAAGTGCACAAACCTTGTCTCAATGTGTTATTTGTATCGTTCATTGCTTATTGTTGTAATAAGGTGAACCCAATTTTCCAAAGAATTGGCAACATGGCCACCACTTTTCAATAGGGTTCATCCGTTCAAATAAAGCATACATCCGCACGAATTCTCTCTACTACACGAGATGGCCACCCAACCTGTGACCCAACACAAGGAATTTCTGATGAAGCGAGCCAAGTAAACAACAATTTCTGTTCATTGGAAGCTCAGCCTTCGAAATTAGTTCTCATCCGCTGACCGTACTTGCAGCTGATCCTCTCATCCAACTCTTCGGTTTTGACCTCCGCGATCTTAACCATGTGGACCATCGATTCCCCCTGCACTTTCACAATCCTCATGCTTGGCTTCTTCTCCCCCACGTCCCTCTCTGCGCCCATTCCTTCGTACTCCCTCACTCCCTCACACAGCAACTGGGCACGGTGCACGTCAGCGCCAACACTACCGACCTCATCAGCAACATAGCCATAAAAACCCGGCGCTCCAGCCTTACCATTTTAATCTCTTTCGGGTCTCTCTGTGATCTCAGCAGCGAAAGGCTTGACTTTTCTTTGGTGAATGGCGCCGTAAATTTTCTTCGAGTCTAGTCAGTTTTATCAATGTACAACACATCGTGTCAAAATGCCGTGTGCCCAGAATCCTCATATGATTATTACTTTTTGAGAAGCTACAAAAGAAGGGCCCCCAAGCAATCTTTTTTTTTTTTTCACTGGCGAAAGAAAAAGTCCTCTTTTTATTATTTTTGAACATTGAAAAGTTAAATTAGTCAATTATTTTTTTATGCTAGTCAAGATGATCCGTGTACAATGTCGTGTTAAAGTTTCATCACTTTTCAAATGCTTATTTGATAAATTAACAAAGTGATTATCTAAGAAGCTGGCAAAAGACCCGTGGTGATCCTTTTTTTTTTTTTTCATTTTCTTTTTATGAAGATTCAATAGTCTTCATTTTTTTTATTCTACTTAGTATAGTTTCAGTAAAATATCTTAGAGAATTATTCTAATTATCTTTAATATAGGAAAATATCCTAGATAATTACTCTAATTATCTCTAATATCCTCCCCAAAAATCGGATAAAAAATCCAAAAAACACTAAGGGTGGACAATCTGTCATGTAGTGTTAGTTTTATAATATGAGCAGCAAAGGTTATGAATCAAAGAAAAACAATAAGAGGTTGATACGACTGGCTTTGCTGACTAAAATAGTAACTAGACGAATGTAGCTGGCATTTTAATGATCAACATGAGAATCGGAGAGAAATGGCAAGCGGCTAATGCGGCTAGGCTTTGTTGATAAAAGTAAATTGCTTCCCAAGGTAAGAGGACCCTATAGACTCTATAACGATAGTACGATGTTGGCTGTCGGACAAGACAAACAATATTGAAATCAACTTGACTGGAGGATATTAAGACCTTATGGAAAAGAATGACAAGAAAAAAAATTAGCTCTAGATACGCCATAAACAATTAAGCAAAAGAGTTGAAAGGTAGAATTTATATATATTTTGATTACATCAGTCTATTTATAAGACTTATAAGATGACTATCAATGTAACATACATCAATTAAAATATGTTCAATCTCAAGAGATACAAAATCAACATAAATTTTTTAATTATCTCTAATATAGGAAAATATCCTAGAGAATTATCCAAATTATCTTTAATATTATCAAAAAATTTAATTGAGAGTGGATTTTTTATAGATTATGTGAGATGGAGTGGTACCCAGGTAATGAATAAAAGTACTTTTTATCAATAGTAAGTTATTTCTTGGAAATAAAAAGGAAAAACCAAAACCAAAAGAATAAAAGCAAAGGGAAATGAGGTGGCGACCCTCAAATGGCCCACTTGCTTGGATGATAATGCCTTGTGATTGGGAGTGAAATCGCGATTCATTATTCACAACTTCGAAGAGGAAGGAGCCCTGCCGTGTCTCGCGGAGAAAGGGCCACTATTCCCGATTTGCCATTGTATGGCTGGCCATTCATGTACAAATAGTGGTTACACTCTTCATCTCTCCATCTCTCAAACTGGCACCGGATTAGGGTAAGAGCAAGTTCATTCATGCCAAACCTGGATTATTTTGCTCCTTCGCTGGTTATAATGGATACGTGACAGGTCTTCTAGGTTCAAACAAGACTACCAAACAACTCTGAAATAGGAAATACCGATGAACTTGCAACACCTATAATTGTTAACTTGCATGTTCCGATTGTAGGGTTCAGTTATCACTCTCTGTTTGAAGTACTCTGATTTCGAAATACTCCAAAGTAAGTAAAATAAGAATTGACTTACCGTTTTCACAATCCACATCTTGGCATTTTGTCCACATGCATTTACAGTTCATATCCTTTGCAGTTAAAAATCACTTCAATGGAACTCTATTGGATTATATAATCTCAAGTAACTACCGATGGGATAATTACTTATGAACATATTTCAATATTTCAATCAAGATGAATTATGGAGCAAAAGAATCACACACAATTTTTCACTGTGCTCACGTCTTTTCAAAGTTAATATACAAAGGATCTCATATTGATCAATCCACTAAGGATTATCATAAGGTACTAAAGAGCAACTTAGGTCAAAATATCTTTGGTGGCGATGAGCACATATGGAAGCATCAGATCACATCAGATCACAGTAGAAGGCAAATAAGAGGTTTTTTTTTTCTTTCTTTTTTGGTCAGAAGACATGAGGTTCAATTATCAAGATTCCACTTATTGAAAGTTTCGCAGATTTGTGAGCAAGATCTTCGATCACATACTTAGTTATACCATCATCATCGTCGGCACTTCTTTTCTCCCCATTTTCGTAGTGGAAAGTCCAACCAGCAAAATCAGATTCTGAGAACAAAGACAAGGGACTTGCTTTATAAAATGCTAGGGGCACCTGTTTCACCCTTGATTTTGATTGACACATTGACAATATATTTCCTGGATAAACAGACTATCTTAGTGGAATGCAAAAGGCAGATTTAAACTCATTGAGCATTAAAACACACACACACACACACACACACACACACAATGTACTTGACATACAAACTCCTTCCTAACATATACAGAAGATGTAAAACAGCCACGAGTTGCAAATAACAAACATAAAAAGGGAAAAAAGCCTGCCCCAATAATAGAGTCCAATCTAGCTGTTCACCAATGCAATAAAGTTAAACTAGACCGTGTAGATGCCAATTTGTCTTCAATTGAATAAGTTACACTGAGCATAAGATGTAGAAAATTTCGCGTGGTTACTTATTGCATTAGTCTTCACAGTAACTTCATCATCCCGGAAATGATCAAAACCGGGTTTCTTAGACAAATCCATGCAAGTTGAGTCATTTTCATTGCCAACAGTTTGCTCTTCCATTTTCAGATGATCCTTGGCCTTGGACTCACCGTCTTCTTGCACATCTCCACAGATATGGGTGTGTGTAAGAGAGACAGTTTATTTCTTTGGCAGGTGGGGTGGGGTGGGGAGGGGCAACCAGTGGAACAGAAGTATCATTCCACTAAATTGAAGGTAAAACTTCCTTCAAAGAGTCCTGGTAGAAGCTCAGAAAAGATATTATGGTCCAAGCCTAAAAACTCATCCTTTTATATACATCGGTATGTTACCCAAACTAACAGAGCCACCATTTCACCAATATTAGAGTTAAATCTGCTTCTAAATATTAATCTAGCATATGCCTTCAATGCATTTTCTTTTTCCACAATATCAGAGAACATATATCAAAATAAAATAAAATAAAAATGGCCTCAGTAACGTGTTGATAATGTGCCATGGGGACAGATTTGGGATCGAGCAAACGCCACGTCGTTATTACTCATCAGTTGAATCCCAAAAATTAGATAAAACATGCCGAAGGAAGGAAACAATAGTGGTTCACATTTTCTTTCGCGTTTTATGCAGAAAGGGCTTGAAATTATGTGGACCAGCTAGGTGAGTTTCCATTATTTGAATTAGTAACTTTCAGTGCTGTCTAATCAAAATTTTCTCTTTTGTTTTTTGAGAATCACCAATAATGAGCACAATTGCGGTCAGTCCACAGTTGGCAGAAATGGTAGATGTGCAAAAGAATTGAACCGTCCACCGTGCGAAGTCATCGGGTTAAGTAAATCGGACGATCAAAGCCTCTTAGGTTGTGTTGAGGATTTGATTCGATGGGCGGATAGACAGGGCCGATGCAAGAGATTTTGAACGTTACTGGTCTTTGATGAAGAAGATACAAATAGTAGTGACAAGGCAAGGCATGTATCGATAAGGAGCTCCTATGTTATGTGATGAACGAACGACAGCTCAAATGATATGTAATTTCCGGCCCCGACTTATTAAAAGATAAAAATTCCTTCAAAGAGTCCTGAAGGAAGTACAGCAGCAAAGCCGAAATAACGTGTATTGAAATGGTGGCCTAAAACTCATCCTTTTTTATACATGGGTATGCTACCCAAACTAACAGTGTCACCGTTTCACCAAAAGTAGAGGCAAGTCCGCTTCTAAATATTTATCTAATTTTCGCCTTTAGCGTATTTGCTCTTTCCACAACATGTATTGAAAGATAAAATGGCATTGGCGACGTGCTTGTATAGTAATTATAGAGTGGAATAAAATTTGAATACATTAGGATTTAATACATACGATAAAGGGGACATGATGCAATGACGCAATGGCATGAATTAGGAGATAAATATTTTAAAACGTTTCATTATATCTTAATTCATGGGTGCATGATAAAATGAATTCGTCTATGCATGATTGACTCCGTTATTGGATTCATAGAACTAGAATATTTAAAAAGAGACCTTTTATAGTTATTTCCATCGATCCTCCCCAGTGTCTTTTCAGACGAGGGTCGTGCATGAATGTCCGAAGCAGCATGGAATTTTTCACGATCTGATTGACTATGGCTGCCTAGAAAAGCTTCTCGGCCGGAGACGAACCCTGCCAAAAACCAGAGAAAGGAGACAAGGACATGGCACCCTCGTTAATCTAACATGTTTTGTACTTGGATCATCTTCCTGTGCTGATTCTTTATGTCTTGCAGATGAGAGCTCTGTCTCCATGGAATCTAAGAAAGAGCCAGGAAGACTAGGTAAACTAAGCTCTGGTTGGTCGTGAGAGAGAGAGAGATTTGCTAAAAAAGAGAAAGCATATTGCATGCACCTCAAAATGATGACGAAAAAGCTTTCATTTAAATGTTCTAAATCACTTGACGGGGGCCAGGATTCACTGATGAATCACGGGTTGGAGAACGGCATGGGAAAACTGGGTGGAGTGGAGTGGAGTGGAGTGGAGTGGAGTAGTCGCTCCTTCGTATTGATGACGATGACAATCAACCAATCTCTATCCCCCTCGATCTGCACTGTCTCTGCACGATATAAACATGAAAAGGGAAAGAAGCCTGCCCCCTAGAACAGATCCAATCTAAGCTGTTCACCAATGCAATAGAGAAGACCAAACAGGCCGAGACGAAAAAAAGTATAGAAGCAAGGCAAAAATAATGGAGGCGGATAGGAGTATGGATTACATCTTAAGCGCAGCGCCACAGAAAATGAGATGAGTTTTTTGAATTTGTAGACTTCAAAATAACTTTACATCTCTTCCCCAAGCATTTTTCCATATGAAACAGAACTAGAAATGTTAATTGCTGACTTCCTGTTGTTTTAGCCCGGACAAAGTGGAACCTAATATGCACGGGGAAAGAGTAGAGTTAAAAGCAAGACATAAAGTGCACTAGAATATGACAACATGACGTGGATCCCGTTCCTTGAAACTGGAGGACAGTCATGGTGTGGTAACGTATCAATTTCCCGAAGCGTAACCTCCTGCAATGAGAAATGTCATCACTCGTCGACATGTTAAGAAACGACAAAGAAATGTTATCCTGCCATGTAAATTGCCAATTTCTCTTCGATTGAATGAGTTTGACTAAGCATAAGATGTAGAGAATATGGCACGCTTACTCATTGCATTAGTCTTCACAGGATTAGCTTTGTAATCCCGGAAATGATCAAAACCGGGTTTCCTTAGAAAACTCTGTGCCAGTCGAGTCTTCTTCATTGCCAGCAGTCTGCTCTTCCACTTTTCAGATGATCCTTGGCCTTGGACTCGCCGTCTTCCTGCACATCTCCACAAATACGTGAGCATGAGAGAATTTATTCCTTTGGCGGGTAACCGGTCGAACAGAAGTGTCATTCCCTAAATTAATGATAAAAACTTGCTTCAAAGAGTCCTGGTAGAAGCTCAGAGAAAATATTTGAGTTCCATGTCTTGTGTACAGAAAATGAGCTCCTTAGGCTTATATCAAGATCTGCTCCTTGATATTGACTTGGGGAGGAAAAAAGAAGGTAAAAGGAAAAGAACTAGTGTTCCTTCATTCGAAATGAAATGCCTCGCACAATCTCATCAACGGACCTCTCTATCTTTGTCCAAAGCCAGAGATTCATTCGAATTTTGTGGCGCGACCAAGACATCCACTTCCCAAACGCCTCATCCAACTTGTCTGACAGAGGCAGGTAAATTCTAATCCATGTGTCATTTACTAAGTCACAGTATTGCATACACAAGAAAACTTTACGAACAAACTTCCATAAGACTAAATAACCATAGGACAGAGCAAAGAAACTGAAAATCCTCTGTATGCTATCGAAACAATAGCTTCTGCTTATATTGTCACAACTCTGTATATACAATGATATAATGTAGAGGCCTATCAACTCTTCATCTTATTCGAGTACATAACACATGCTAGAGCCCTCTTCCCTAGGCTGCGCAATACCACAGAATAAACCTCAGCAGCTGAACTTAATCACTGCGATGAATGCAGCAGATAATCCATGATGGAACCACCTCCAGTAAACTTAAATGACAGATAAAGGCTGAAAGCTTAGTAATTAATTATACTTGGAAATCACATGACTACCATAACTACGAGCTGCTGTCACTTTTTTCCGTAGAATTTGAACATGTACCTTGTCTACAAGGTGAAAACTTTCTAGATCGTTAATGTGCTCGTGCAGATGCCATTGACACCTTGACGCATATATCCACATGGGATATGGCAGAGTTGATGTATATTGCTTAGAAAATATGCAGCTGAACCGAGATTAATCATTAGAAGAGCACAGGGAGAAGCTCCTGCATTTGACTTAATAATACAAAGGGGAAATAAAATCTAGACAGAGCTCTAAATAGCTCTAAATTGCAAGGTTTCATCTCTCTATCCATAAAAACTTCTTGTCCAGAAAGGGGAAGACCAAGCGAAGAATAATTCTCCACAGAAGCAGCTGCACTTTGAAAAAAAGCAAAAGAGTCCCTAGAGTCCTCCAAACCAGTCCCCACAATGCAAACAGCAAGTGGAATAAGTAGAATTTAAATCGCTGATATGATCCCTTGTAGGTAATCTGTCCAAGATAGCATGCACATCAATTTTCTGCCATCTTAATTTCATGCTTCTACACTTGATTTGGTGAAAGCACTACGGATATGACTAGAAGAGGACCAAAATCTCGTCCTGTTGTGAATTAAATGGGAATGTCACCCGCCAAACACCAGCTTCAATGGCAGCTACAGGTCGCTTCTGGTTGCAGGCCATTGCAAACAACTACAAACAACAGAGCAAAAGTGGGATCTAGACTGAGTACTGCAACCAGAGACATTAGAATGTAAATATTGTCCACAATAACATTCAATAGATCATCTAGATCGAAAAATCTTTCGGGGTTTTTGACAATGGAAAAGCCCAAAGGTGTAAAAGAAATGACACATTCCAAGCTCTATGCCATAAGTACTTTGATGCAGGAGTGGGGGGAGAAGGAAAGAGACGATATCAGCCCTCGAATCAGATGTTGAGTGCAACAAGGGGATTTACTCGTTTGCAATAAGTGAGATCACTTCTACTTGTTGATAAACCGAAACACCAGGATCAAATATGCAACTCATCGGTTTAAGATATGGACCATTCATGTGAGTGGATGCGAAGTATAATCTGATTTGTGTAGCTGCCCCAGAAAACAATTTTCAGAAATTTTACGAACCATCCTTCATCTCATATTCAATTTAATTCACCAGGAATTTCATCTGTTGGCCACCAAAGGCAGCGGGAAATTTCTCTTCGTGGACTAGAATTCACGTCTCGGCCAATTGCCATTTGCATCCTGCATCAGTGATAATGAGAACTGTAGAAAGATGTGCACTGGTTGCATCCGGGGCAGTCGCCTACGATCTGAACCTGGGAACAGTTGACAATATCTTGAAAATGGAAACTCGATTCAGGAAGTACGAACTAGACCCTAAGCACGCATTTCTGAAGCACTTTCGTTCCCCCTGATTGATCTCCTCAAAACTGGCACCATTTGACACGAGACTTTATCATTCCACAAATGCGCTATCTTCCTCCTTTTCTGCTAAGAAATGCACCGCTAAAGCAGGGAATGAGAGGGCCGTAGAACCCAACACGCCGCAATTCTTGTTGTTTACACACGCTTGTGACGGCATGAAAATTCGCGCGGGTTTAATTTCTGTGAAACTCATGAACATATATTCCACCGTTCTTCGAGTTTACCATCCATCGCCCGAACACTATTCGCATCATTGCATTATACTAATTCTTCGTACAGGAAGGTCGTTGCTTCAGGTAAGGGCCATGCATTACCAGAGGCATGTAAAAGTGAATTTCATTCTGAAAGGATTACGGATGCTCCAGATGTTAAGAACTTCTAACTCTAGATGCACCGAGCACTCGAAAGCAAAATAAGAGCGGAAGCTTATTTCATGCCCTAAATCAATGAAATGTGACAAGATTAAAAGAGCGTTAGAGAGAGACATGCCCTTGAGAGAAGCACTTTGTGCTTCATACTTACATAGTAAAGTAAATTCTTCTATGCACGCAACACAATAAAATCCATTAGTGTATTCATAAATTAGGATAATTTAAAAGTAATATGGGTTATTAACAAACACTTAAAATAATTAAAGAAAAGACCTATGCAAATATAGTTCAATGGTATAAGACAAGTTGAAGAATAAAATATTTTTACACAAAATATAGATTTATTTGTCATTTTATATGCCGGAGGCAGAAATTTTACTAAAGATACGTGTCTAGAAAACTCGTCAGTAATTTTCACGGTAGGTTAATGACTAAAGGATCTAATTACATAAATTAAAAGTTTGTAGACTCAATCATAAATTGATAAGAGTTAGGGACCAAAATAGAATTAAATAGAAAAAGAAACCAGACGGACTCTTCTCTCTCGCGGAACAGAGTCGCACCGTTTGCTTAGCGCTGCTGCTGTTCGGGAGACGGAATCGAAGCTCTTGCTCGGTACGCGCTGAAGCGTCGGAGCTCGCATTCGGCTCTCGAATTCGTCCGCGATCGAGCTCGTTCAACCACCTTGTGATCTGTGCTGAATCGATTGGCGTCTCGCGAACATGATGTCGCCGAAGCAAACCTCGGAAGATCGAGGATCGCCTCAGTTCGGGTAAGCCTCGAATTTATGCTTTTTCGCTGCACGAATCCTGCAAAATGCTCGTTTGGTTTGCCGAGGGAAGTAATTTGATGTCTTGGGTTGACTCCGTTTGCTGTCTCCGAGGTCGCCGACGAATTGTTAACCCTTGTGCTGAAATGTAGGTTTGAAAGCGATTAGGAATGGTTTTTTTGTTTTTTTTGTTTTTTTTTTTTTTGAATTTTTTCCAACCTTTTGATTTCTGGGTTTGAGTCCCGCCGGGGCTGAGATTGCGGAAATGGGGATGGCTACTTGAATTGGTAGCGAGCGAATGGCGAGATTGATGGGATTCGTGCGGCTGCGTGTAGTGAATTCGCAATGCCGGTGCTTGTTTTGTTCGGTTAAACCGTCTCTTGGGTGCGATTCATACGGCCGCGTACTTATGTTTTTGATAATTATAAGTGATGCGCATGACCACTTCCTGTTTGATTGGTATGTTGCTGCACACATTGCTCGTGCAGTGGTTGGCTTTTTAGGAGTAAGCTAAGCTTGCTTCTAAAGTGCATAGGCATCTCATGGATTAGTTACTTGACATATATGGTATGATAGAGCTGGCAAAGACCAATGACTAGCGGTCGCATTCTTTCTGTAGGCACACACCCTTCCAGATAATTCATATATTGGGCAACTTTTTGAGAATATGGTCGGTCTACTCAATGTACCGTTACTTGACTCAGACGGGAGCATCAGTTGTGCTCTTCATCTTCTGTTGTCTGGTCCCTGCAACAATCCTGTTTTTGTTCCTGCAGAAGCCTTGGAAGGGTAGACCACTCTCTAATACTCAGGTAAAGCAATGAGGCTTTCCTCCTCATCCACTCTTGCCAAAAGAAAATGTGAACCTTTGTTGTTTCATTCTTGTGACCTGTTTTATCTAATCTTTGGGTTTCAGGTCGTACCTTCGGTGATAAATGGTGCCATAACGGCTTTCTACTTTGTTTTGTGGGGAAAGGGCTTGAAACTATGTGGACCGCTTAGGTAGGTTTCCAGAGTCTATGAATTTGTAATTCGCATTTAAAAAATTTACTGTTACTCCTTTTTTTTTGGGGAGCCGGGGGGGAGGGGAATCGCCAATAAATAGTACTGTTGCAGTCAGTCCACAGTTGGATGAAGTGGTAGATGTGAAAGGATTGATACTTATTTTTGGTTTTGATCTCAATCTGTGAAACTTGTATTTAATCTGACAAATTATTAAATGAACAGCTATTGATGTAAATTGACAATTTCAGGACGCTTTCTTTATAAGAAAACATTTTTAGTATTTCCTCTGTTTAATATTGCTTGAAAGTTCAGTACTCATGAAGTCTTTGTCTATAGACAAGTTTGCCTTTCGTGTCTCTAATGCTGCTGCCATTGTTGTTAATGAAAAAGTTGAAACCATTTTCCAAAGAAGGGTCCTTTATTTTGAAAATCTTTTATAGGTTAAAGGAAATGTTAGGAACTTCTGCAATCACGTTGCTTGTCTCAATTTTCTATTTTGTTGCTTTTTTCTTACATATTTAACTGTGTAGATCTTATGTTAAATTTTGTCACAGAAATTATTCATCAACTTCACCTTTTGTTCTTTCACTCAAATAGAGCTTTAATGGCGGAGTATTCTGGTGCTGTTCTTGGGGTCTTATCTGCTGTACTCTATGGACAAAGACAGCATGTATGGAAAAAGGTACCCTTTTCCCTTGAATGCTTGGATTTTTTAAGAGGATCCAATAGAGCGCAATGATATGAGAGATTTCATCCATTCATTGGCCCAGTGGAAAACTGCTTTGTTTGTTTTCACCATTGTTGTCAAGTGATAGAAGCATGTGATAAGCGAGTCAATAGTGAAAACAAACAATGCACAGTCTTATTCCATATATGTTAGAGAAGTCTCAGCGCATATCTATTATGTCTACAATTACTTGGAATGCCTATGCATTTGACCAGTCATAGTTCCTATCCTTCTTTTTTATTCATTATTGTGAATCTAGAAGATGGTCAAATAGTGATTTACTGCATCAAGAAAAGGAGAAGGATGAATGTTAATAGATTATTCTCTCTAGCAGGATAGACCGATAGACCTATCTGGCATGCACTGAAGTTCATTTTTAAGCTAATTGGGTGTCATAAATTTGTTAGTATGACCGTCTTGCACTATTCTTTTATAGGTTGGCCATTTGATAGTGACAAAAAAGATCTCTCAATATTGTACTCATGTTTTCTTCCTCCAATCAGTGAATATTTCTTCCTCCACAGGTTGGCGGGTTGATGGCAATGGTGGCGTCTTTCTACCTGTTGTCGCAAGGATGGGCTATGGCCTCATATTTTCCAATAAATATCCTGTAACTAATGGAATAGTATTTCATATTTTAACAGCAGGAAACTCATAGTCTTAAAGTTTACAAGCATTAGTTCTGCTCTTATTCTGCCGAAATTATCAGATCTTTATTTGTCATGTCTACCTTTTTGTTGTTAGTCCACCCGTTCAATGTGATAAATACTTCTGGCATATGAATGTGGACTTAACTTTAACATACAGTTTGGAGAAAGTCCCGATACTGGCGATCAGACAGAACACAATCTGGGTATGAAAGAAATGATACTTCCAATCTTTGCGGAATCCTGTCGGCATTGAGGAGAGTGATTGCACGACGTGTCTCACTCAAGGTTTAGGCATTTACTTGTCCGGGAATTATTTCTGTAATTTGGGATTATTCTATCTTACAAAAGCATTTTCCCAAATAAGAAACTAGCAAGTAACTACTTAAAATCTAACTGCATTGTGCCTTTTGTTCTTGTACACGTCAGAATCAATATAAAAGAAGACTTCATGCACAACAGTTGCTTCCGCGACATGCTTTCTGTTTCCTGTGGCAATGTGGGATATGATCATAGTAAGTTCTTTAGTGTGTTATATGGTGTTATGCTGGTGCTGCATGAAGCATTCATTTATTTATACTCGTGCTTAGGTTTTACAAATACTCATCTGGCTTCCCTTTATTGATGGATCATTCAGGGATCAGAGTCTGCTGATAGCAAGGATTTACCATTTTCAACATGGGCTTTTATAAGCACCATTGCTTTTGGGATTATCTTGATATTTTACATTGACAATATTGCGGAGGAGAGGTACCTTAATAAGGATTTGGTCATCTGAGATTAATATCCTGTGGGTTCTCATGGCATGTGAATTAATGGTTGTCTTTCAAAAATATGATCGTATCTCTCTGGAAAGTTGTACTTGGTGGTAGACAAACTCTTGGAGAGCACGCTTCATAGCAGATAAAAAAACCTTTCATGACCAGACTTCTACCCTTTAAACGAAAATCTGCTCATTATTTTAGGCCACATTCCCTCCTTAATCTGCCATTTCGGCATAAAGTAATCAAGCTCTTGAGTCTAGTAGCATAGAGCTGACCTTTACGAGTATCAACATTGGGCAATGCCATTTCAACTTTCAAGTGACGTAATTGTTCTCTTATCAATGTTCTTCTAACTAGACAGACCTATTCAGCCTTGTTTAATAGAATCACCATTCACATAGTAGGATCTGACAATTTTTAAAACAAGGAAAAACATGTAGGATTATATAGGATTCCTATTGAATCAGTTTATGTATTAATCTACTTTATTCAAAATTGAAATTTGCATAATTTGGTATTTTAGTTATGGAATATCTTCTGTTCTTTCTCTTTTGACTTTTTGGAGTTTTAATCTCACACAATATCATAGCTGGTAAATTTTGATGACAATTCTAGTTGATTTCTTGTTAGAAACTTATTCAGTCTTACAATGCAATCCATCAAGCATCCCCATTGATTCTAAGCAGAATGAGATTTTATCAACCTTGAGTTCAACTCTAGATGGAGGAACCTGGTCTTGTTTGGTTTTCTTTCATATTCCATCTTGGTACGGACAAAATCAAAGAACAATGGCAGGCCAAGGATCCAAGCTCCTGCCCTCTCGGAACGAGTGCCCCTTACTTAGCAGTCAGTGCAAAGAAATGTTTAGATCTGTGGTATCAAGTAATTTAAATTATAAAGCTTCACTTCTGGGGATAACTGCTGACCTGTGCCGAAGAGTCTTGAAGCACAGCCTTAAACATTGGAGGGTGCACACTGACTACTTTGCAAGACTAAAATTTGTGTCCATGGTATAATTACTTTATATAGGTTACCCACCTTATGAAATCAATTTAACCAACCAGCGAGTTCGACTATTCCAACCATTTAAATTGTTGATCAGTAAAGTACAAGCTGACTGGCTCTTACACCAGTGCAAAAGCCTTGCAAGACGATATTTTGTCATATTCTCACCATTTTGATGTTTTCACCTATCTGCGTTTGCACTTACTAAGGCGACTTTTTATGGTCTGCTCAATGATTGTCTCTTCTGAGGTTCTTTAGGCTCCAAATGCCTAGAGTTCAAACCCTGATGATGTAGTTTGTCTGGCAAGTTCTTGAGTTATATGAAGATCTGATGTTTGTTAATGTGGATTACCTTGTTGACAACTCTTACAATTTGTCTCCCTGCAGATTGCACATGGTTTTTTCTTCTCCACGTCATCTGATGGTAGCTGGTGGATGTATCATAATCATGGAGATTGTTTACCAAGTGGACTTTTCTCTTCTGGGGTTTCTAATTTGTGCCTTAATACTGGGCTTTGGTAAGCTTGGAAACTCTTGATTAACAATGAAGCAACACCAAAAAATATCATCTTAAAAGGAACCAATGTTTAGTTTGTACTGCCAAACCAATACGAAATACATGTGAAAAAGGTAAGTTTTTTGTGTAACTTAAATGGTCACTGCTCATTCATATGCTAGATGAGAAACTAATGGGCATCAAGGCCAGTATATGAGCAATAAAGTTGCAATTTACCATGGCTCAATCTTCTTAAGAAAAATAATATGTTAAATCTGGTGTATTAAGCAGAAAGTTTCAGTCAAAAGATTGTGCGAGCTATAAGCTTTTTAAAATTCTGGTTATTTTTTACCCAAAAATAAAATAAAAATCTAGTTAATTTTCTTCTTATGCATTTTCCATCTTTGATTCATCTTAACTATGAGGGAAAGTTTAATCAAGTAATGGAATTGGAGAAGCATTTTTTGCTCCTTGGTTTTTAGTTGTCAAATACATTTGAGAGATATAATAGCTTGCTGTGATCTCTAGGTTGGTTTCAAACATTGGTATTTTTACTAGATTATTTGATGTGGTGAACTAACATCTTGTCAATCTAAAGAAAGTTTAACATTCCGGGTTTCCATTTATGGGATACCTGGAGATTTCAACTAGTCAAAGCTGCTCTTCTAAGAAGAAATGTCCAGTTATTTTCTTCTGTTTCTAAACTTCTTTCTGCATTCGTAGAAATGAGGAGGTATTTTATGCTTGTAATATAGCTTTAAGCCCATTAGAAGATGGTGGGAAATGGGAGTGCCCAATTGATTATATATACACAGATGTAAACAAGCTTCTTTTTGTTAACAAACTAGCGTTTGGCATCATTGTTACTTTGCAAACTACTTCCCACACTCTGCCTGGCGTATTCCATCTAAATGGGTTTAACATCATCATTATGCACCTTTTATGGCCACAGCTGATATGTGAATAATGAATTTTGTAGGGATACATGCAGCAACTTCTTTACAGCGTCCTAGAGGAGATTCTCTCCAAAAATCAAGCCTTTCTGATGACATTTTTGGGGACCAAGTACAGATGTCCCCACTTCCAACTTGAAAGTTCTTTATGAGGTTTGAATGAATGTTGGATGAACCCATAGTTGCTCACATAGCTTTGTCTTATTGATTCCTGTGTTCTGATATAAGTTGGGACTCTATCGACAGTTGATGTGACATCCGCAATACCTTCTCTGCGAGCGTAATTGAGGTAATAGTTCTAGTGGCGTTTAATATTGAATTATTTAGAAATTATTTTCATAGGCCATAGATTGGTTGCCCCTTTGGAATGAAGTTCAACTGAAGAGAAACAATCCTATTAAGGTCACATATCGACATTGTAAGCCCTTGAAGTAACATCCATTTGACTTCATATTTCCAAATAAGTATCCGTCCTAAATTCTAACAAATTCAGACGCATCAAGCTGAGGGTCTGATCACATCTTATATCTTTCTATAACTAAAACTCTTCCTTATCTTTTTGAACATATTTTACCCAAGAATGTCATGCAGACATTCTCATTTAAGAATTTTTTAACGGTCACCGTAATTGTTTCTATTTCATTGAATAACTTGGCTGTTTTCTCTGCTGACAGTTCCATTCTTTATGCAGTGCCATTCTCGAGTTTTTTTTCCATCTGGCCTGAAATTCTGTTGGAAGATATAAGCTGCTAACTTCTCACATCAGTTGTCATGGTTGGTTCGTGATATGACCTTGCAAGACAAAGATGAATAAGTTGTCTTCTTTACCCGGTAATGAGAAGAAACTTCCTGGCATATTACTCTGACCTAGACTTAATCTTAACAGGAGCCAATTTTTGTTTTGCCGCTTTGCATCACATGGGGTAGCCTAACTTTTAGTATCTGAGACATGACGCCTGTATAGATTTATATCAAAAGGAGTTACTTTGTAGGTTGCGCCTTGTCAATGATGACCTTATTCTTCGCCTTTGGCAATTTATACAAGTGTGCACGTGCTGATCATTTGAATGAAAATGTATGAACCTTTATTAAGTAAAACTCCCGTCCATATTTTCCAAGGAAAAGAACAGCAACATCTGTGTGTTACAAGGTCTGCTTTTACTCTGGTGTAACAATGTCGTAGTACTTTTTATTAATATATTTTTAAACATCAAATGATAAGCAGTTCTCTCGTCTTTATGTCGCAATTTTTCTATAGGGACAATGAATATTGTCTACAAACTTCTATCAGATAGTAAATCTCAATTTTATAAGGTTCAATGTATGAAAATTATCCCAAGCTTTCTGCAATCCTTTTGCATTGTCCTTCCTTTATTACCCGGCGATTGTTTCTTTTTCCTTTTTGGTGTTTTGTTGTAGTTGGCTTAATTGAACTAATTAAGTGATCTGTACATGGTATGTAGCAACCAATGGAAGAAGGAGCCCAATAAAAATTTGAAGTGGCACATGAGATTCACATGAGATTCACTTGAACCCAGTTCAATTTTTATCTCAAATCAATACCATTTGAAGAATGACCAGTAAAGTACTTCTCTCGTTGTCTTATAAGGGCTTGCACGGCCACATTTGGGTATTAGGAAATACTGTAAAACGAGCGGAAGAAAAGAGCTAAGAAGCTTAGAAAGCAACGATGTGAAGGAGTCATCCAGAATTAGAACCAAAGGTGTAAATGTGTTGGATTTGCTGGGTGTCCTGTTTCCAAATCATACTCGTTTGGGGCAAATTTTGGTGACAACTTAATTAAATCCTTTATGGAAACCATGCAATCAATCTGTTCCGAAAGAATTCGAATGTAGACCTGCCGAGTCTATGCTACTGCAAGCTAGCGTACGACAAATTTGCCATGCTCGAGTTTGCCATGGTCGAATCCGACGGTCCATGTTTGACAAGCTGATAAAAAATGCCTGGAACTAATGGTTAACATGACTGTCGGCAATTTCCCTATGCACCTGGTCACGAGAGGGTAGAGCTATGGCTGATCTAATCAGCACCATCCTATGGCCCATGCAAGCTTAATGGCATTAGAAGCACATGGATATGTACGAACGACTTTTAGGTAAAAGCTTAACCATGTCAGGGAACATTTTGGGATTATCAAACGCATCCTACATGCTTCGGGAGGATGACATCATTTGTGTATCCACTAATGACGGAACACCAAATGTTCTCGTTATTTTCTACCTATAAATATTATTCATCTAATGCATTTTAATATATGATCGGCTCTTTGAAAGGTCCTCAAAACTTCTCCCGCAAGCATAGTGCATCGAGTCAATTTTCTTTTCAAATAAAGCTTCTCACTTTTTTAGGTAAAAAAATAGATAGATTTTGTCCCGTTTCAAAATCTGTTAGCCCCACATTCTGTAGCAACATATCAACCTTTTCTATTAAATAATTTGATATAAGGGCTTTTACAAGTCCGACTCAGCAAAAACCACCGATGGCCCAAATCTTTCTTTTTTCAAAGAAAAAAGTCGACAAATTGAAATGAATAGAATGTATTTGATGCTGTAAAATAGCTTATCTATTTTTGGGAAAAGGATACATCGATAGAAGATCCGATCGTTAAGATTGAACAAGACTTATGGCCCGTGCTATACGCCGGAGAACAACATATTTTTATATTGTAGTACATATAGTACATAACAAATTTGGAGATAGATAAATTAAATAAGGATCATAAAATAATTTAATATCAAATCATGCAAAAAAAAAAAAAATGTAACATGACATGACGTAAAGGAAGTGAAAGAAATTGTTTTCGAGTTGGACGACATGGTAAACAGAAGCCAAACATATGATCAACAATCAGTTTACTTTTCCTATCTTGATGCTACAACGGACGGAGTTATCATTTCATGTAGTTGGGTCATCACGAAACTTATTTATTTATTTTTGTATATTTTAAAAATGATCTTATAAATTTTCACATGTCACCTCGTAAAATCTGTTCGAATAAAATGACACCAATGCAGAAAAAATATGTTTATACATCTGAAATCATAGGATAAGTGATTTTCGGTTAATACTGTATATATCAACTTATTTGATTAACTTATTGGTATTAATTTAATATTTCAATACAAATGATAAAAGGAAAATAGATGGTACATTCACGCGTCATTTTGAAAATTTTCATGCAAGGCAACCATTTCAGTGCTATCTAGATATTTCTTATGTTTTTTCATTTTAGTCAATGTACTTTTTTCGAATGGATAACTCTTCATAGATTGCGTGAGGTGGAGTGGCGTCCAGATATTAGATAAAAGTATTTTTAATTAATAAATAATTATTTCTTCGAAATGAAAAGGCCAAGAAAAAGTACAAAGGATGGAAGCAGAGGGAAGTGAGGTGGCAACCACTAAATGAGCCACGTTTCAGCCCCCTTTATGGAGCACCGAACTACCATAATAGTGTTAGATGAGATGAGTAACATGTGACCAAATAAAATAGTTAAGAATTATTGGAAAATCTCATCTCACTTTGCTTAAGAACTACTATAAGCATAAATATAAATCATGCACTCCAATATATTGGCATTGAATCAATTGTAATCATTATACACATTAAAGAATCAGCACACAAAAAAAAAAAGTATTTCTATGTTTCCAAATGCCTTCATTATAGCTCAACAATTACAGTACCATTAATAATTTTACAATGTCATTTCCCGTGTCGTATTATCATCATCTCAATCAAAATTTAATTATTTCAATACATAATTAAAGTTCTTGAAAACGGATGGTATAGTCATTATAGTAATTGTTATATAAATCACTTTCTCGTACCTTTCACAAATGAAATAAACATCATGCACAATGGAGTAATCAGAACATCATGATTATGAAACATGAATTCCATAAAATAAAAAAAATGTGATTGGTTCGGTTCAAATTTCAATAGGCTGAAAATCATGTTACCTCGGTAGCCGCCTCGTATCCCCGGTGTCCTATTCCAACCGCCACCTTCATTTGTCGGCGTTGAAATGAAAGCCGAGAGCAGAGATTCCTGGAATAAACCGCGCCGCAATCGTTGACTTTTCTCCCGACATCCTCCGCCACCCACAAGCAATCGAGGACTCCAGTAGAACGCCGCCACGTGTCGCTCCCGCGTTCCTCCGCGTCCCCGGCGGCAGGCCCCCACCACCGGGCAACCGGGTTGACCTCGGGGTCGCCAGCACGCAAACGCTCGCGCAGCGCACGCATTCTTGTTTTCCTCGTCGCTCAGAAGAAGAAAGATTCCAACTTTTGCTCAGTTAAGGTATGCGCTCTCGCTTGGGTCTTCTTGGGTCCGGAATCGTATTCACTCCTCTGTGGAGCGAAAGGCTTCTTTCGAAGGCAGAATCGTTCAAAAGATTTTGGGTAGGATTCGGGGCGTTCAGGTTGCCAGAAAGCAACGGCAAGCATATAATTCGCGGGTGCCCACCAATCATTTTCTTTCTTACTGGATTTTGCGCCTTTTCTTGTTTTCTCGTTTTCCTTGTTTCCCCGTCTCTTCCTGCATAATTTATCATCTTTTTCACAGTGGAGCATATGCGTGTTTCATGTGCTTTGAGTTTGGAGGGGTATGTTTCCTAACGACTCTTTCAGGGTTGGTGGTTTGGTGATTTGTGCATATGAGTTTTAGCTACTCTTGTTCTTGTGGGTTTGGAGTTGTGTGGTCTTCTTGCTTCATTGGATTGGTGGGGATATGAGTTTTCGGGAACTTTAGGTTCCGGTCTGATTTTCGGGTTCTCTACATTGGGGAAGAAGTTTGAATGGTTTTCTGGGGTTGGAAGTATTTGTGTCTGAATTCTTTACTCTTGCCCAGGTCTGTCGTCACATGTTCAAGGATTCGTCGCTGGGAAGAGGCTGATATTGCAGATAGACCTGGTACAAGCCAGTTGGGTTGGGGGTTTTGCTATTGCAATTGCACCGTTTGTTTGTCTGCCTAAGACAAAGAGACTTGTTTTAAAACCTTTCATCCGTGAGAGTGAGTTCTTGTTTTGAGGAGAATATGGCTCCAGAGAGCAATCACCCATGTCCACCTTCATCGTTTGAAGCTAATTGTGGAAAGGGGAATTTGGCGGCTACAGATGATGAAAAGGGGAAGTTCTGATGAACCAGAATCAACTGAGGATAGGAAGGCCCCCAAGACACCACATGAGCTCCTCTCAGTTGTCTTCCGCTGTTGAATTGGTTAGAACGTCTTTTTTGTTGCTGCTCATGAACATCTTTAATTACCGGTTTTTTGACAATGTGCCTATATATGATTGTTTTGCTTAGTCGCCTGCAGAATTTGGTTGGCAACTGATATCATCTTGTTTATTCTCCCTAATTAGGAATTGAGACTGGAGTAGTTACTGTAAAGCCATCATCAGATGAACATCCTCGTTTTGTACCGGTGTTCCGCTCTGGAAGCTGTTCTAACATTGGGCAAAAGAAATATATGGAGGATGAGTACATCTGCATAGACAACCTTCTCGGACAATTAGGTGCAGCAGCAGAATCTTCTTGTCCTGGAGCTTTCTATGGGGTGTGTAATCTGACTGTTATGATTGTGGATGAGGATTTGTTATTACTGGTTTCATGAACAGTTTAGTTTGGCCTATCACGTCAACAGTTGGTTTATTTTATGGAATGCAACCAGATGTTTTATTCTACTGTTTCTCCATCACTTCAGGTGTTTGATGGCCATGGTGGCACTGATGCAGCTTTATTTGTCCAAAAGAACATTCTGAGGTTTATAGTTGAGGACACCCATTTCCCGGTCTGTGCGAAGAAGGCTATGAAGAGTGCTTTCTTGAAAGCTGATAGCGCATTTGCCAAAGCAGATTCTCTCGACAAGACCTCTGGTACCACCGTTTTGACAGCCCTTATTCGTGGAAGGTGAAAGGGTTGAACTTTATCCATTCTGTTTCACTTTAAATAAAATCATGGTGCATTAGTGGTTCTTGTAACTTCATTGCCAGCAGTTGATGATTCAAGCATTTATGCTTTGACCAGGGAGCAATTGCTCTTAGAAGTTCATAAGACTATTTTAGTAGGATTTGAGCATCCTCTACAGTGAATTTTGTATGATTCTGTGGATCAATTGTTCTTAAAGAACTTAGAAAATAAGATTTGCCTGGCAAACTGTATCTGTCTATACTGATCTGAGGTTCCTGAGCGAGCTTTTACTGTAAAACTGTTTCATTGAAAGATTTTAATAATGATCATTCTTTCTATCTGCTTGCTCATAATTGGAGTAACTCCTGAAACGTGCTGCTCCTTTTCTTTTTTCAGGACAATGCTGATAGCTAATGCAGGGGACTCTAGGGCGGTATTGGGGAAGCGTGGAAAGGCAATTGAACTGTCCACAGACCATAAGCCTGATTCTACATCAGAGCGACCCAGAATCGAGAAACTGGGTGGTGCTGTTTATGATGGTTATCTAAATGGTGAAATATCTGTTGCACGGGCCATTGGAGACTGGCACATGAAACGCCCTGAAGGCTCACCCTGTCCTTTGACTGCGGAGCCGGAGCTGCGGGAGAAGGTGCTCTGTGAAGAGGATGAATTCCTAATTCTTGCCTGTGATGGCTTGTGGGATGTGATGAGTAGCCAATCTGCTGTTACAATTGTGAGGAAGGAGCTAATGAATCACAACGATCCTGAGAAGTGCTCGAGGGAATTAGTTCGACTGGCACTTAATCAGAACACGCTTGACAATCTGACAGTAGTAGTTGTATGTTTTTCATCAGATCCACCTCGGCTCGAGACACCGAAGTTAAAGAGAAGCATATCCGTCGAAGGTATGTGTCTTATTCGGGATGCGATGGACAATAATTCGTGATTGGGAGTAAAATCATAATTCATTCTTCATAACTTAGAAGAGGAAGGAGCCTTACTGTGTCTTACGGACAAAAGGGCCATCATTCGCCGTCATGCCATTGTGTAGCGGGCCATTGATGTCGGGGGAAAATAACAAATGTTTGCCAGTCATATTTAGCTGAGTACATCTTAACATAAGATTTTGTTCATCTTAGATCTGCTGTACAAGTAATGGTTAATTTCTCTCTCTCTCTCAACCTAGCACTGAATTAGTGTTATGTGAACAAGTATATTCATACCAAATCTGGATTGCTTTGATCCTTCGCTGATTATAATGGATATGTAACAGGTCTTCTTTGTTCAAACAAGACTACCTAAGCACTGCTGAAATAGCAAATACTGACAAACTTGCGGCACGTATAACTGTTAACTTGCAGGTTCCATTTGCTGGGCTGAGTTATCATACTCTGTTTCAAGTACCAGGATCCCGAAATACTCCAAACTAAGTAAAACAAGACTTACTTGCAGCTTTCACAATGCACATCTTGGCATCTCGTCCAGATGCATGCAAAGATCGTATCCTTCATAGCAGGATAATGATCTCAAGTAACAAGTGGCAGGAGAATCTACAGAGTGCACGAACATATTTCAAAATTTCAATCAAGATAAATTATTGAGCAGAAGAATTGCACGAACAATTTTTTAATGTGCTCACGTCTTTTCGAAGTTAATTTACAACAAGATTTGGATAAAATATTTCTGTAAAATTGCTATAAGGTACTAAACTGCAACTTAGGTCAAAAAATCTTTGGCAGTGATGACCAGGTATGCCTGCATGAGATCACAGCGAAGGCAGATGAGAGCTTTTAGTCATCAGGTTATTCCATTCACTCGCTGACGTTTCAGAGATTTGTCAGCGTGATCTTCAGTCATATTTGTAGTTATATCATCATCGTTGGAATCCATTTTCTCCCCATTTTCATAATGGAAAGTCCAACCAGGAAAATCAGATTCTGAGAACAAAGACGAGGGCGTTGCTTTATAAAATGCAAGGGGCACCTGTTTTACCCTTCGTCTCATCTGCGGAGGGGTACAAGAAATGGTTATGGAGAGAGCTGATATCACATAATACAATTAAAGCGACAGAAAATATAACATATGATTTTGATTGATACATCAACAGCATATTTCCTGAATAAAACAGACTACATTAGTGGAATGCGAAAGGCAAATTTGAAAATCATTGAAAAGCAAAAGACCCAATGTACTTGACACACAAGCTCCTTCCTCAACGTATGCAGGACATGTAAATCAGCCATGAGTTGCAAAGAACAAACATAAAAAGCAAAAAAGCCTGCCCCCAGAACAGATTCCAATCTAGCTGTTCGCCAAAGAAATAGAGAAGACAAAACAGACCGAGACAAGAAGTACAAAAGTGAAGCAAAATAATGGAGGCGGATAGTAGTATGAATTATATCTTAAGCAACATCACCACAGATAGATGAATTATGGAATTTGGAGACTTGAAAGTAACTTTACCTCCTCTGCAAATATAGTTCCATATGAACCAGAACTAAAATCTTTAATGGCGACTTCTGTTGTCTTAGCCCGGACTGTCAAATCATTCTCCAATGATAAGACGAACCTAATATTCACAGGAAAAGGAGTAAAGTTAAAAGCAGGAGGTAGAGTGCACTAAATTATAAGAGGACGTGGCTCCCATACCTTGATACTGGAGGACAGTAATGGTGTCGTAACGTATCAATTTCCCAAAGTGAACTTCCTGCAATGCGAAATGTCATCACTCATCAGCAAGTTACAAAACAAAGAATGTTATTCTGCCATGTAAATGCCAATTTTTCTTCAATTAAATAAGTTAAATTAAGCATAAGATGTAGAAAAATTTAGCATGCTTACTCATTGCATGAGTCTTTACAGGATTAACTTCAGTATCCCGGAAATGATCAAAACTGCGTTTTTTAGACAAAAGCATGCCAGTTGAGTCATTTCCATTGCCAGCAGTCTGCTCTTCCAATTTCAGATGATCCTTGGCCTCAGACTCACCATCTTCCTGCATATCTCAACAAATATGTGTGTGTGAGAGAGAGTCTATTTCTTTGGCGGGTGGGGTGGGGATAGGCAACCACAGAAGCATCATTCCACTAAACTTAAAGGTAAAGCTTCCTTCAAAGAGTCCTGGTAGAAGCTCAGGAAAAAAAAATTAAGTTCCAAGCCTACAACTCCTGTTCTTATACATCGGTATGTTACCCAAACTAAAAGAGACACCATTTCACCAAAATTAAAGGTCAATCTGCTTTTAAGAATCAGCTCAGACAAAAATTTTAAGCTGCAACCATACAATCCATCCTTCCCACAAGACAGTACAAAATTCTCAGAAGTCAATTATTTAGAGGAGATATGTCCATCAATGGCGAACATAATGTAAGTTATCAAACCATCATGATGGAGATGCCTGTAATGTGAAAAATAACTGCATTTTTTCAAAAGAGAGCCTACAAGCCACTAAAACATGGGTCCCACACATATTGGCCTCCAATGCAGTAAAATGCCACAAATCACATTTGGGAATATTTAACAAACATGGAAGCTTTTTCCCAATCCTTCAGGTGCTCAAATAGCATGAAATACCACTCTGAATGCACCCTACGATATGCCATTAGCTAGACACCAACATCATCAATAAGTCATTACTTTCTTCCTCTATACAAAGAACCAAAAATCCAGGTTGATATAAGGCGTTGCTAAATGCAATGGCCCTTCTTTATTGACAAGCACAAATTGCCAAAGCAAGCAAGTTGAGAGGCATGCAACATTCTCTTTCAATTACATTGAGTATCCTTAAGTTCGTAAAAATCAGAATATTTTCTTTCAAGTGAGATCCATAGAATATATAGTTTTCAAGTTAGGACACTGCCCAAAAACAGGTCTACTTCATTTCAAAAACAGTATATGAATCATTAGCGTTTCACATAATGTAATAATACTACTATATTACTACTTTGACCAGTCAAATTACAAATATCAACCTTTTTCCTAAAAGTTTAGATGCATCTTATAAAATATTCCAGCCCACTTAGGAGGGGACATGGTTACATTGTGGTTTTATAGAGAGTTAAAAAGAGTTCCAGAATAGACATCCCAGGGAATTGTAAGACCACATCCACCACATAGATGGTGAGATATATGAATAGCACATATCAGATGAAATATTACTTGAATTTCCAGAAATTATTTTTAAAAAAAAAAAAGGCTAAAGAAAAATCATGAATAATATTATATGCGAATCTAAGTGCCGACACTTGAGTATTGTGAAAGTTTCAGGAGTTGTATTTGAAAAATTCAGAGTGCATGAGCCTTGAGATTTATATTAAGTAAAAGAAAAAGTAAATTGAGGCAGGCCTTAAGGTAGTGGAATTAAAAAATAATAATAATAATTAAAGCCAGGCTCAAAGCCAAGTAAATACCCTGTGCACCAAACAGTTGATTGAAGGATGCCGTCGCAAGAGATTGTGGATAAGAGCAACAATAACCAGTGCCCCAGCTGGAGGCACAGAAAGTGCTAGTCGACTAAGTTTCTTAGCAAAAGCAGCAGCCAGATATGCTGGAAGGAGGGGTGATTTTAAGCAGGAATCAAGCAACTGCAGTAAACAATTAATGTATGGTCAGAAAGCAGTCCAAAGGTTCAGAAAAGCATGAATGCTAGATAGATTGTCTCCAATTTCAAGTTCATCCTCTTAGACATTCATATATTTCTCGACAATATGAGCTAGTCAACATAAATGAAGCCAGTAAAGCATCCAGAAAATGTCAGCTTCATTTCAGGAAAGGTCCAAATCACTTTATTGGATAGCTCTACCACCTATATTAATGCACAGGCCAACGTGAACTTGCATATCAGTCATCTGAAGAACTTACCATTATCGAAGCTGGTGAAAGTAATGGTTCACATATTGCATCAACATATTCAAAGCAAACACAAATTAATAACCCTCGATCATTGCTATCTTCATGCCTCTATAACAATTTAGGGTATTCTAGGTCCCATATAAACATAAATCACATATTCAGACGAAAATTGATGTCATGCAGGACTGCTTGGAGAAATGATAGAGTCAGATACTATGATAGACATGATCAGTGAAAGATTACTTCGAAAAATTTTGCCCTGTGCTTTGCAATGAAGATGGAGGGTTGCAAAAGTGCATAAAGCTTTTCATAGAAGTTGGGATATTCTAAGCCATGTTGCGTCATTAGGATGAAGAGACTGCTGAGAGCCATGACACTGACAACTCCACCAATGTCGTACGATCTAGTTAAGAAATCACTGCAAAATTTCAGTCAACAAATTAATTGCATATCTCGAGCATGAAAGATGTCGAATTGACAAGCAAAAATAAAATATTCTAGAAGCAAACTCACCATAACATGATGGGATTAGATAGGTGAGGAATTACTGCCTGAGGGAGAGAGACTAGAACCTGCGTGTCCAAAAAGCATGTCATCTAGTTTTAAATAGAACTCTGGACGTACAGTCAATACACACTCCCATCCATCAAGAAACCATAGAAGGATAATATGAACACAAGCAATAGATTATCTAATGTCACTACTAGAGACGAAGGAGACATGGTTTTGCTAGCAATTCCACCAATCCAAGCAAGGTCATACTAAAACATTTATTCCTTACACCAAACTACTATCAAACATGGACCATAATATGAGGTTCAGGAGCCAAAGTAAATAATAGCTTAAAAGAGACAAGATTTTCCATATTTTTACATGGCAGACAACTGGTAATGAAGAATAATCGATGGCAAAGGCTCTTTCAAATTAGTTGCATCAGTCAACAGGCACACGAAACTTGTTCCAACGTTGATGTACAAAGATGCAAAGATAAATCCATCATCTTATACTCCATTTGGATGGTCAAACCATCATAAGAAGCACCATGATTCATTGAACAGTGCTACCAGGGACACCACGGAAAGTCATGCTCTGGAAACTTTTCCAGGCATGATTACAGAGGAGTTCCCAGACATACCTCTTTATATATATCAAGTGGAAGTGGCAACCTCAAAAATGAAATCCAGGCTTTCGTGAACTTCAATTTTATCTTCTTAGCTATTTTGGTGGCAGACAGTACCTGAAGAGAGAATAGATAGTGGCAAATGCCCATTTTCTATAAGTAGAAAGTAAGAAGACAGCTGAATTTGAATACTCAAAAGGAAAGGTGGAAGTGGCATATCAGAAAAATTTTAAAGGGCAGTAGATTAACCAGCAATACGTACAGAAGACTCGTGCTTTTCACTTTTAGGCTTTTCAACTTCTGGTTTTAAAGACTCGGATGTTCCACTAGCATCACCTGTTTTTTGAACCAGAGAAATTTTGAGTATAGCAACAAGAAAGTATGAACATACAGTCGAACATGCAGCAATTACCTGAACCACTCCACATCTCGCAATCAGACTTTTCATCCAGGCTGTTCAGAGAAGGGACATGTGATATGATGTAATGGATCGTACTAATTGAGCGCTTGATGCTGCAACAAGTGGTAGATTGATTACAAAGGCAGGCTAATTGCTGCTAGACACTAATCATCATTCAGTTATTAAATTCTAAGCATTTATCTGGCATGTCATAAAGTTATCAACAGTTTGATGCTCAGTTAATTACTGAAGAACCCTTTACCAGTAATTAATCTAGAAATATCCACCTGTGAACAACTACTACGACAGTCAGTTTACTCTATACTTTCTATATAAATCAAACAATTGTGGTTAATCACTGATGTGTTAAAACTTGAAACCGAAGAGCAATCACAAGATAGAAGATCATGAAGCCATGAGAAAAAGAAAATATCAAGATAGGAAGCTCTTCATTTAAGTAAGAAAAAAAGAAAAGGATGTCAACCACCAAAAAAAATAAAAAAAATAAAATCATAAAACCTTTTTCTTTTCTAATTAGGTCATGTTTTCACTGGAGACAATTTGTAATGAAGCATGACATTATGGAGAGGTCCATAAATGCTATTAATACCTCTAACATCAAGATGAATATCAGATAAATGTCACTATAAGCTAAACAGACACCAGTCCAACCACAATAAGATACCGTGAGACTTCTGGCTCAAAAGGGAAATAAAGAAAGAAACTATTGGAAAATTTCATTCTCAACAAGAAGTAATATACTGACCTAGCTTTCAAATCCCTCCCATCCTCGCCATCAGCAACACTTCTGTCATCTGATAGGAAGAGTATAAAATAATGAAGAAAAGACCAAAAGTAGCACTGGTCCCACAGATTTAGAGGACAAGTACCAAGTACCTCTCATATCTTTAGTCTCCAAATTCCTGGAAAGCTTTTCTAGTGTAATGTATGTAAAGTAGCTGCACCAAGAACATAACAAAAAGTTAACAGAATGCAATTGACTACATGAAAAAATGACACTGAAAAATAACGTTTCCAATTTAGCAAAATTTGTGGTACTGTTCCACCAAAAATTTTATTACTTGGTTGCCGTTAACCAAGGAGGGAATGAAAGTTAAACTGTTAAAGCATATATGTGTCACTGGCAATACAATGCCTCTTTCGAAAAGTAGAGAGCAACTGGGATGCCATTCTCTCTTTTGCCATCATTGGCAATATGGCGCCTTTCTTAACAATCAGAAAATAACTGCGATTTCACTTAAAGGTGGATACAACAAAATGAATGGCACAAAATGAGAAATCTATCTCCAACTCCAAGCATGGCAAAGAAGACGGATATGAGCAGCTTATCAGTGTATCATACCGAATGTCAATGTACTTTAAGTACTTGGATGAAAGCAATTCCAACAAAAACTCAACTTCTGTAGAAGAATAGACCTGGAAAAGGAAGCGGTTGAGTACCATTACGAATCGAGTTACAGAAAGATGGACTGCCGGAACACAAACATAGAGAGATCAAAGATTAGCTTACAATGCTATGCAGAAGCTGGTGGTAAATGGCTGATTGAAACCTGCCCCCTTTTCCCATCTTCACGAACTCCATTATCGCATCCAACACAATTTCCTACACAAACCACAATCCTCACAATGTAGAAGAGAAAAAAAAAAGAAAAAAAAAAAAAGGTACGCAACCAAGGAAGGTAACACCGACAATATCGACTGTATAAATCTAAAACAGCTAAAGCAGAATCCCAAGAAAGAAACGACAAGAAATTCAATTGGAAAAGGAAACCAATCATAATCTTCGAAGGCCTCGCCGAAGCTATGACAAACCAAACTAATCACACCAAACTCCACATTTTCTTCCCAGCAGCATATCAAAATACAAATAGCAGTTTCAAAAGCACTCAAATTTAAAGATTAAAAGAACCACTGAAGCTCAAACCCGCCACATTGGTCCTTCAGATTCCAGAACATCACAATTCCATTCACCAGTCACAGGAAAAACCAAAGGCACTCCAACTCAAAAACTCAAACTTTCCACGCAAACAGGAAAAAAAAACTCTCACAAGAAGAACGCCCGGGAGAAAAGCACTCACTTTGAGAGTCTCCTCGGCCTGCGCCGACACCGCGACCTCGATGAGCGAGCGGACGAACTCGTCGAACTTCGACCGGAGCCACGTCCTGTAGATCACCTCGGGGTCCGCCTGGGCGCCCGCCCCGAGGCTCGAGGCGGCGGACGGGGGGAGGTCGGGGACGAGCGGGGTGAAGAAGGACTGGAGGGAGAGGAGGGACTCGAGGGCGTGGGGCGGCGGCGAGGCGGGGGAGACGAAGGAGAGGAGGAGGGGGAGGTTGTTGACGTGGGCGCGGGAGGAGAGGAGCTGGTGGCCGAGGGCCTTGAGGTCCTTCAGCTTGTACTTGTTGTCTCTCTTCTTCCGGGTCTTGGGGAGAGCCGAGGTTGAGGACGCCATTGTTGCAGGGGTTTGGGAGGCGGGATGGTAGAGAGAGAGAGAGAGAGGGTTTTGCGGTTGCAAAGAGGAGGAGGGTTTATGAATATTTCGAGATTGCCATGGGTGAATTTTTAGAACTACTTTTTCCACCAAAAAAAAAAAAAAAACAGAGAGGGATATGTTGACTAAAAATCCTAAAATTTGTCATTAAAAAATTAATTGAATATCAAAATAAAGTGCAATAAAGTCTTTGAATTTATCAAATTTATGCAATTAAGCTTTAAAATTTGTTAAATTTATGCAATCTAATTCTTTCATTTGCCTCATTCAATTTGACTAATATAAAATATTGACATTACAAAATAAGAAAGATAACCCTATAACAAGATCATTTTGGTCTAAGTTTAATTTTCAATATTAATATTAATCAAATTAATTTTTTTAAAACAAATGTAGCAAACTAGCAAGGACATGCATGGCCCTTGCTGCCACTAGCCCATCATCATTAGAAATGGTTGACAATGGTGGGTGAGGTCGGTTGGGGTCGTTGGGCATTGGTTAGTGGCTGATGACCCTAGTCGACCACAAGTGAGAGTCATTAGCTCTTGCCTAGATTAGGCTAAGGGCGACATTGGCTATGGTGGGGTTGAGTGGCGACCTTGCCCTAACCAGTGATGGCCCTCGGCCTAGGGCCATCCAATGTGACATGCCTAAGGTTGGCAATCCTCAACGACTCACTCAAAGCCATCGCGGTCCTCTCTAGGCCGATGAATGCCGTGACACCCTTGTTGGTCCTAAGTTCAAGCAAAAAAAGAAAAAAAGTAAAGAAAAGAAAAAAAAAATATTAAAAAATTCAAAAATATAAAAATATGTCAATGTTAGTGCCGAATGTGCCACATAAGATTGTCGATGTCCACGTCAGCAATTTCAAGCCAAAATTGGTTAGATTGATTCAATTGACAAAACTAAAATGTTTAGGACTCAATTGACGCAATCAAAAGTTTAGGACTAAATTGATACAATTTTAATATGTTTAAGACTTTTTTTTTTTTTGTAATTATCCCTTTAGATATGTTGGATGCAATTCTATATCAGGTTTACATGTGGAGATTTTGTTTCAAACGGATGTGTATAACGCTTACTTGGTGTTGCTTTTGTGCTGACTTGTTGGTTCGAATTACATCGTACCTACAAAATTAGAAGCATATATGTGGGAGCATTAATAAGCCTGAAAATCGTGGACCCGTGAAAAAGCAATCAAATATATATTGGAATTTTTTTATTCAAATGCCAAATTTACTCCAGACTTCCTTGAGTAAAAATGAACATTCATTCCGACATTGGAAACCCGAACATTGGTCAACAAGTTTCCCATTTTGTTGGTAAGAAAATGACTAATGAAAATATGGTTTTTTTTTTTTAACCTTAGGCTAGGCACAATTGATTGAAGTCTCAAAAGATTTCCAATCAGCAAATGAGAGGTCGACTTTTTTTTTTTGTCAAAAAAATTGTATTTATTACTCAAAAGAATAATACATAGTCTTCATGATAAAACAAATTGAAACAGAGTATGGATACTAAAAAAGAAAAGCAAATCTAGAAAATAAGAGGGATTAATGGAGTACCAACAAAGTTAAGCACAAATTTGTTTCACAAGAACGGATCTATCAAACCAAATTGGTTGTTGATCATTGGATCTTGTGTTTTTGTCAATGATGAGCACATGTTGGAAAGTCTTTCTCCAATAGTTATGACGTTGCTAGTTGGTGGTGCGTATCTAAGTTCGGCTTCCTCTACACTATTGTCATATGGAGACAACCAAAATAGGTTAGACAAAGATAGATTTAACATGTGAAGAAGCAAATTTTTATAATTTAACGAGATGCTATTGAGGATGGAGGTAGAGAACCTGTACACAAATAGAGCAAATGGGCATTGTATCCCCAAAAGCATATTTATTAAATTCCCAAATTTAGATAAGGAGAGAATAACACCTAAATTTAGAACTAGATTGGAAAAATTCAAACCTCAAATCGAAAAATAAACCAGGAGAAAAGAGCTCCCAAATTTAAATGAGGAGAAAAGAAAAAGCAACAAAAGAACACTAAAACAAAATCAACAAAAGAGAGAGGGGAGGGCGAGACTAGCTCAAACCCTCCCACATGGCTGAAGGTTGAAGAAGACAATGAATAAAGAGAGACAAGAGAGGGAAAGACTTTTCAAATTCCTTATACATTTTGAGGTTACCTAATTGAATCCTATTAATTGAGTGCAGATTATTTTAAGGTGGATGACCCTTAAGTTAGATCATACTAGGAGGTTAAACTATTTTGATAAACAAAAATTGATCTAGTATGCAATATAAATATATAATATTCATTTTGCACTTAATTATGCTTAGTTCAGACTCTTTCAATTTATATAATTGATTAATGCCGATACTTAAATTTTATCAAGCATGCATTTTAATAGAAATAAATAAATTATAGGAAGAACAAAAAAATATAAATAGCGAGCCCATATAAAAAAACATCAAATCAAAATAAAAGATCAATCAAAGCTTCAGTCCATTTTACCCATTAATCGGCCTAGTCCAATACGCTTTCAACGCGTGTTTGGACTCGCTTTTTCGGCCCAAAAACTTGAAATAGATCAACTCAGCCCAAAGCTTTAGCCAATGGGATATCCCCTGCTCTTTGGCGAAAGACGCTGGCGGATTTCGTTCCCAACTGACGCTCCATCGCTAATCCGTATCCTGGCTGGCGACGTAGTCCGTAGCTATCTCAGGAACACTTGGTCATTAGCTGCCACCGGAGCGCGACTTCGGCATGTATGAATAGATGTGTTGAAATCCAAGCCTTGTTTGAATGAAAAGGAAACCGAACTTGGTGTAAACTGATGGTTATTAGCATATTTACACGTCGGTTCTTAATCTGGAGGTCGGCTTCCGGTCTGTTTTCAACGCATGAACACCCCCACGAGGTCTCTCATAACGTGTTTGATGAAACGCCCAAGTCAGTCCAGCATGAGCATGTTACCGATTTCGGTCATTTTGTATTGACACCCAAAATATGACTCGTCTAGTGTAAGCAGGTGAGCGTCATATGAGACTGGTATAGAAGGTCATGTGCATACCATGTGAGTCCTAGCGCAAGCGAAAAGTGTGAAGATTGACATATATTGATTACCTATGAACACCGTAGATTTAGTTGTTAAAATACAATGGAGAATCACGAATAGTTACTGATATGAATGCTAGCAATATTCATTAAGGGAATGTCAACAAGCGGTTTCCAAACGTGAGACCAAAGGCATAGAGTTTTTGAGGGAACAATTATTATTTAAAGACCAAGTCATCTGATGCTTTCAATTGGGACTAGTAGCACAATTTTGGAGGGAACAGTTGTGGTTTGAATATCAAGTTGTCTAATGGGACGGTTGAAATCAAAAACACCTTTTGAGAGGAGAAGCTATTGCTTTCAAGAAAGATTGTGGAATGAAACTAATGGAGCATTTTGTACCCATGGAATCTACAAACATGGAAATAACTGGTAGGAGTTACTCGAGAGATTGTAAATGCTAGAACCACTGAAAAGTAGTTACCACTAATCATTATAAATACCGTTGGTCGTCCATCAAGATGCCCCACACAAATTAAACAAAATGTTATCTTTTAATAACCTTTCCAGCACTGTATATTGAATTTCCTTAGCCATAACTTTTTGATTCGTGTCGTCATTTAGATTTCAGCGTGTATCTTTATTTTGGTGCTGCGTCATCAATTAAATTCCGATGCTGTGCTCTTATGTTCTCAAGCTGTGTCATTGATTAAATACTAGCACAGTTTGTTTCCATATTGTTATGTCATCAAATTTGTAATTTCTGAATCTTGCCATCAATTACATTCCGGCTCGGTTTGGAATTGTACAATGTTGCTTGAATCGAAGAAATCGATCTCCTTTCATGAGATATATCCTTTGACCAGAGTTAGCACAAAACCTTGGTTTCCTTAAATAAAAGCCGAAAAAGTACTTTTGGTGAAAGATATTTTGTAGCGGGAGCAATTTCGACGAAACAATTTGTAGATGTACATTAGCTGGATTAGCACTACTGAGAAACCCTTGCTGTTTGAGTGTTGCTACCATCCTTGTGATATTTGTCCAACGAGGAAATGGGCTTACAGCCAAAGCGTCCATACTTCAAGAGGTCCATCTTGGTTTGTCTCCAATACGTGCTCTCCATAAACTTGTTTAATGATTGTGAATGCGAAACATTAGTGGCTGGTGATGATTAATGGTGTTGGTGTTGGAGTGAACGGTAGCCTGTAGTGGTTTTTCCCCATGTAGTGGTGGTCACTGTTGCGACCTAACCTCGGGAGAACCATTTAAGATTTGGCTAATGAATTACTAAAATTAAATTTAATTCAGGCTCTCCCAAACCCATACCACTTCATGACTTAAGTTCAAGTTTTTAACATATAAATGATTTTTCAATTAAGAGTCACCACTAATCAGTTTGTAGTAGGTCAATTAGGCATCTAAGTCAAATAATTGGAGAATTATGGTTTTATGCTAAAAGGCTGTCCCTAAAGGGCTTGAACATGAGTTATTTACCCACTGTGTGAAGGCATATCTATAGGAAATTGATTCCGTCCTCCTTGGTTCTAAGTTTAGGTTCATTCATGGTATTAGAGCCATGGTTTCGTTTGTAATCTTATCTGTTCCATGCGCTTAATAGGTGAATCCAGTGCTGAGAAGACCTCATTACATCATGTCCACATAACCAGAAATTCTTGAAACACCCGTTTCTCTTGCTGCATCTCCGTCTTCTTCAACCCTTTCAGATTTTTGTGTTTCCAATGCTTCTAAGATAGACTATCTCTATAAAGTCTCTCTTAGTGATGAAATAAAAATCTCTGAAACCCAACTTCCTTTCATGAACACTTATTCTGCTTTTGCTAAACCCACTTCATCATTTTCACCCATATGCTCTATTCGGTAACTCATTCACCAAACTCCAAAGGAAGTAAAGGAGTACGTTCAATCCTCCAAGTTCGACCAACATCCCATTCTTGCCACTAAAAAGGAGTACTTTGTTACTCTTTAGATTCCTCCAGAGTTTCCCAGATAATGGATTCAACAAGGATATCCCCATGTCCATTATGGAGTTGTTCGTCTTGCTTTTACCTTTCATGGTCACAAGGGCTTGCTAGTTGTGGCAAGAATTGCGTTGTTGGGTACATGATTCCTAGAGTACCAGCATGCTTGTATTGGTGCAGTCCAAACAACTTTAAATGCTGGAACAATCTTTTGTGACTCTGTATCCAAACTTCAATATCGCTCCCTCAGATCCCCAGTTACTTTCATTTCTAAAAGTCCAGATCCAGCTCATTGGAGCTCCTTAAACTGCTAAGGGGGTGCATGACAAATGCCTATTTTTATTCCAGAAACAATTTTTCTATTCCGCACTGCTTCAGAATAGAAATCCGTTTGATAAACTTATTCCGTTTTTCTATTTCTGGAATAGATTTCTATTCCAGAAATGGGTTTGGAATAGAAATCAGAAGTAGAAATTTTTCTACTTCTTTATTTTTGGAACAAAAATGAGAAATAAACATTTTTCTCATCGTTCGTCAACCGGTCATTCATCTCATTGCTGCCGACCACCGTTTGTCAGTCGCTAGCCGCCCACCGGCCGTTGCCACCGGTCGCCGGCCATCGCCGCCGATCTCGGCCGCTGTCATCGGCCACCGCCGTCCATCACCGCTATCCGCCATTCCGCCGCTGTCCAAAAGGAAGAAATTTTGTGTCGTTATCAAACAAATTTCTATTTTTAAAGTAGAAATTTTGTGTCGTTATCAAACGATTATTTTTGCTTAGAAACTCTTCTAGAAATAGAAATAGAAAAATCTATTTTGTTCTAGAAACTATTTTTGGAACAGAATGGTTGTCATGCACAACTTAACTCTGTTGCTTCAACACTGCATTATTAGATAGTTTATCGCGTACAGAACCATGCTCTTGATCTAAATTTCTACAATAGAAATGAAGATGCTTTATTCATCTCCATGCAAAATGTTCAAGCTTCCTGCATTCATGTTTCTAGACAGATCCCGAAGGAAAAGTTGGCCAAGCTCCTTCCAGAGACTTGGATCACTAACTATGAAAAGTTTCATCAGAATAACAAGCATTTCCAGTCGTCAGACTTCGAGTTCGTTAGAAAGAATGATGGAACTGTTTCTATCAAATTTGGCAAGGAAAATGAAGAAAGTCTTTCTATCTTCCAGACCCTTTTCATGATTGAACCATGTGTTCCAGAGTCAATTTTTGAGCCATATCTAAAGAAACTTGTTCGACATTTCAACAGTGATGGACACCCTGTCCATTACTACAAAGACCAATATGATCACTGTTTTTGGGATCCTTTTTGCCAATACTTTTATTGCACAAACTTGCTTGACAAGGTAGACCCATTTGCAAAACCTCCACCTCGCCGAAAGCATAAGAAGCTAAAAGATCTTATGTACCAAAGGTACTTAAACGGAGATCCCTCTGTTGATACTTTTGGTGAGTGCGATAAATTCCGGTTTATGGTTTTTTACGCATCAACTCTACCACCAGAGTTCATCACTCCACCCCCAGTCTCACCAACTCCACCACCATCACCTCCTCCATCTCCTCCTCAGAAAAAACCGGCTCTTTCGCCATTCTATAAACCAATCCTAAAGTAGGCTAAGAAGCATTCCTACCCACTTAAGGCTCCAGCAGAAACACCACCCACTTCTTCTATTGTCATGTTCCATGAGACAGACTTTCCCCTTCTTATCCAAGAAAGTTCCAAACTTTCGTTCCCTGCTCCAGAAAAATTCATTGATCCACAAGGTAGATATCGGCATACTCCTAAAATACCCGCCTCCACTGATGTGGATGAACATGAGAGACAAAGAAGGACTCCTACTACTGAAGTTGTCCTAAATTAGCAATCGGAGATTCTTTTAACATAAAACAATGCATTTAAAGCAATTGATTCCAAGATTGGAAATGTGCAACAAGATCTTTGAAAATACAATGAAACCACCAAGAAGATGCTTTCCGACTTCCAAAAGAGACTTCATGCCTTGGAATCAGGACAATATCTGGGGTATCATCATCTCGAGAGCCCTAAATCAGAGATAGAAAAGCTCAAAATGCAGATTCAACTCCTTGAAGAAGGAGGATTTAATCCTTTCACTCCTTTTCCGACAACTGTACGAACATAGTATTTGCCTCCACCACCTCATACGTCTATCTTTGCTGCCATCACAGACGATCCTTTCAGAAAGAGCGAGAAATATGTGGTAGAAATGCGAAATCGCCTTAAAGAACTGAATCAAATACGGAAGGAAAAAGGAAAGGAGAAAGTACTTGCAGAATCCTCCATTGTTATAAAGGAAAAGCTAGATGAGATGATGTTGTCCAATTCATCGGAATCTTTCCTAAAGGATTTGGGCAATCAGGAACAACAGCCTGACCCTATCATTCAACAGCATGATCCTACTATTCCAAATGATCAGATTCTATTTCCAGTAGAACAAACTTTTCCTAATATCTTTGATACTGAATCAGATTTGGTATCCCTTTCCTCCTCTTCATCCTTTTCAATCCCAACTGTTGATTCTTTACTATAGCACCAGTCACCTCATCAATATTCATGGTTGATCCTCCAAATCAGGATATGGAATCCAACCTTTCTGAGCCAGAGCTTGTTCAGACAAGCAATCCCACACAGAATGTGTCCACGGCATCAAAATAGTTTTTTTTACCATTGATAATATTCCTTATCACAAATGGCCGGAGAGACTCGAAGAATTTCATACTTGGTTGAATACTCAGGCTATTACCAACCATGACAAGTATGATGTCCTTTTTAATTTTGTCACAAGATTTACAAGCAACCTCAAACTTTGGTGGAAATCCGTGATGGAATAAGACCAACTTCATTTTCTACTCTCACTTGACTTCGGTCATGCTATCACCCTTTTATATCACTTCTTTGTTGGAAAACCTTCCGACCTCCAAGAGCTCAAAAGGAGAGAATTTTTCGAAAGAAAATGCTGCTCCCTTCAGAGAAAATATCTTGATAAGCATTATCGAGAAATGCTTAAGCTTTTTTATGGTATTGGAGCCGATCCAAACCTGAAGCATATTTTCCTGATTTCCATCCCCAAAGAATTATCCCAAATGGTTGAGAGATCCTTTCTCAACAGACAAAGAAGAGTTCAGGATATTCCATTGGGAGAAATTCAATAAGAGATCTATTTGTGTCTTGAAGAAT
Source organism: Eucalyptus grandis (assembly GCF_016545825.1). NCBI lineage: Eukaryota > Viridiplantae > Streptophyta > Magnoliopsida > Myrtales > Myrtaceae > Eucalyptus > Eucalyptus grandis. The sequence goes on from NC_052620.1 coordinate 13,703,346, forward strand.
TGTGTTTGAAACGCCAGATGGTCTAGACTTACATCACAGATAACAGAGAACTTGAAATGGCTTGTTCTCGACAAAAGTAAAAAATCAAATGCTCCAAACGAGATTGTGATGGTACTTGTTGAAAAGCACTTCAAGAAGTTTTGCATAAAGAAATCCAGACATGGCCGTAAGAACTTCCGAAGAAAGAAGAAATGACGATACTTACGCAAAAGGAAAGATCGCATAGGCCACAAGAAATCAAATCGATGCTTCATCTGCAATTAGAAATGACATTTTGCCAAAAATTGTCCCCAAGAAAGAAAATGTTAGAATTATTTGATACATCATATAGAGAATGAAACTGGTATTTCTTTTGAAAATGATGATATCGAATTTTTATTCTCTGCTGATGAAGAACCATCCGAACAAACTCATTGTGTTATCCCTTGTTACCAAACTCTTAGTGAAACTGATTCGGATTTAGATTCTGAATATATTTTTCACATATCTCTCACATCTTCAGAACAAAGCCCTGACATATTTTCAAGCCAAATTCATTGTTCCCATTGTCCAGTGAAAATCTTCACTTCAAAGTTTGCCAAGCCAATCACTGTCATTGCTCTTATGGATACTGGAGCAAGTTGTTCAATTTTGAATACTAAAGTGCTATGAAGAATATTGGACTCCTTATGTCCGATATTTCAACTCTACCTTAGGAGGTATTTTTTCCACAAATGTGAGAACTACTCCTGTAACCATTCAATTCTTTCCCATTGTTCCATAACCACAAAAATCTTCGGATCCAGTCTCCCTAACAAAGATTTAATCATTGGTCGAGACATCATGACTCAGATTTCTCAGCTTCAAATTATTCCCGGAAAAGGTCTTAAGTATAAAGACCAATTCTCTAAATTTGTCATTTTCAAAGACTTTTTTCTATCCAAATGAGCCTGTTAGATTTGATCATGCAAAAGTTGTTGGAATCCTATTCAGAATCTCATTCTGAATTTGCCCAAAAGTGTACTTATCCTTTATGGGAAAATCCAGAGTTTGTTGTCTGCCTTCCATTCAAGAAAAATGAAGATATCAATCCAATTAAGGCGAATCATATGGGAATGAAGCTAGACACATAGTTTTAGCTCAAAGGGAATGCTCACTCTTGCAACAAGGCCTTATTGAGATCTTCAACTCTCAATGGGCTTATGAAGCCTTTTATGTCAATAAGCGAGTCGAGCAAAATAGAGGGAAAATGAGACTGGTAATCAATTATCAGCCTCTTAACTTTTTTCTCCAAGATGATAAATTCCCCTTACCCTCCAAAGATTCCCTATTTACTGGATTAACTAAGGCCCACATCTACTTCAAATTCGATCTCAAAGTCGGATTTTGGCAATTGGGCATCCATCCTAAAGAGAGATCCAACACATAATTTTGTATTTCAAACCAACACTTCTAGTGGAAAGTTCTTCCTTTTGGCTTAAAGGTAGCACCATCTCTTTTCCAAAATGCCATGTGTTGAATTTTCCAACCAATCTTATCAAGTGCAGCAGTATACATCGATGATATCCTACTCTACAATCCTGATGAGCAGTCGCGCTCCCAACTTCTTGAGCAGTTTGCAAAAATTGTGAAAAAGCATGGGGCATTATACTTTCTCAAAGAAAGATGAATATTGCCTAGACAGAAATTGAATTTTTTGGAATGCACTTCAACAAAGGTACATATTAGCCAGGGCCACATATTGCTCAGGAACTATTAAAGTTTCATGAAGAAAACTTCACGACAAAGCAAGTTCAGCAATTTCTTGGGATAATTTATTATCTCAGGGATTTTGTCCCAAACATTGCAAAGCTGCTGATTCCACTCCAATCAATGCTAAAGAAGAATCCCCCACCTTGGGGAAAATCTCAAACTAAAGTAGTCGAGCTTAAGGAGATTATGTAGAATCTTCCACCATTGAAAATACTATCAATAGGGAAGAGAATTCTCCAAACTGACGTCGGTGATGAATACTGGGCGGTCATCCTACTTGAAGAAATTGATGGTAAGAGAAACCTCTGTGCCTATAAAAGTGGAAAGTTTTCTTAGGCTAAAATGCATTATCACTCCACTTTCAAAGAAATCTTGGCAGTGAAAAATGGAATAAAGAAGTTCGAATTCCATCTCATCGGCCATCACTTTCTAGTAGATCTAGACATGGCATTTTTTCCTCAGATGACAAAGTTCAAACAGAAGCAAATCCTAAATTCTCAACTGCTTCCATGGGCTGAATGGTTTTTGAAATACTCTTTTGAAATCAAATATATTGCCGGGAAGAAGAATGTACTTACCGACTTCTTGTCAAGACCAAAAGCACCAGCAGAAATCAACATGTACATCATGAGGCATGCTTTTCATATGCTTCATCATGGTGAGAAGTATAAGATTGAGAAGATCAAAGATTGGCCAAGTTGGCAATATCCTCAGGAGATTGTTGAACAAATCCAGAATGATAGCCTCACTGAGAATCTCGATAATCTCATGTGGCAATGCCACACAAACCTGTTCAAACTCAATGGAGGTTCGATTCTTTATCATTTTGGATTAAATTCATATTATCCGTTCATACATCCTCTAATCTAGAAGGAATATGATTTCATTGATCAATTTAGATGGTTATTATGGTACTTAACCAATAAGTACTTAATAGCTATTGAAATTCCAACTAGAAGATTCATTGCCAATCTCATAAGGATATTCAAACTCGGCAGAGGAAACGTTGAGAAAGAAAGTGACAAAAATCTCTTACATTTTCTCAACTGGTTTTATCCTCCTACTCACTGGAAATATCTGTTTTTTTTTTTTAAGGATTTAATTATGAGCTCTTTCACATTTTCTTCATGAGAGAATCTCGATGAAGTATGGCGATGTGGACTCAGCCTTAATTGATCGTTCACCCACATAAAAATATGTTAGGACTATAGTGGAAGTAGTTAAAATGCAAAGGAAACCATGGACGATGCACATAATCGTTGACACTTAATTTTTAGTCAGCACATAAAGGTAAAAACTCAAGATTAGAGTTTTTTATTGTGACAAATCTTGTTTCTCGAACCATTTTTCGTTTTATTTTATTTGACCTATCATTTGTAGGTAATTTTGTACTCATTTCTAACGAAAATCCAAAGGTCAAAATTTGGCTTTTTGCACAAAAAGTTCCTAATTATTCCTAATGTCACTTTGTCTACAAAATTTTTGAAAAAATTAAAAGTTTTGATCATAAAATCAACCTTTTAGTAAAAGTACTTTTGGTTAATCCTTTGATCAAAAAATTGAAAAATGTTCAAATTCTCAAATCATCTCATTATAGCTTCAATTTGATTTTGACACCAAAAATTTTGTGAAAATTGATTAAAAACTTCATTTTAAATTTTTCAAAATTAGGTTGAGAGTCGACAAAAAATAAACTTACTTCCTCTCTAGTTGTATTTTGACTTGGTTACTTTTATAATATTTGATCAAGAGACTATTCAAAGATCACTCACGTGACCATTTTGTTTTGTTTTTTTTTTTTTTACCCGAGAACTGCCGTCGGCCGGCGGCCTAGAAGTAAATCTGGGGCGGACTAAGCCACCACCACAGACCTAGTCGCGTTTGAGTCGCGCGAATGCGACGCCTCTGGGATTCGAACCCTTCCCCTTCGTGAGGGGGAGAGGGCCCGAAGCCAACTGCGCCACCGACGAGCGGTGGTCCATTTTGTTGATTTAGCATGTCGGGATAAAACTTGTCTTTTTTAGTGCTAATTAGTAGTCTGAATCAATTCTTCATGAGTTGTGCGTTTGCACTTAAAACCAATTCATTTTCTTAAACTAAACCCAATTCGGGGTCAATTTTAGCAAATTCAATGTGGAACTTTCAAATTTGATGGATTTAACTTATTTGAACTTTGAAAATCCATGTTAATGAGCTTCAATTAGTGCAATTTAAGTAAGCTATTCTAAACGAAGGTTTAATTTGAAAGATTAAGGTTCAATTTCATCATTAACCTTCAATTCAATTTTGACATGGAATTTGTACCATCATTTTAGTGTCAATTTGGATGCATCAAGTTATTGTGAGCATATATGTGACATTATGAATTTTCGACTTGTCCCGATAAAACAAAATGGGCTTTTTATCGGTGTGCCTATAGTTCTTTTTTTCTGAGCTGATTGCTTACGAATGAACCAATCTATTGGGTGAAGCCGTTAAGGGGTATAATTGCGGTAAAATTCCTAAAATCTATCTGGTAGGTCGGATTGGACTAAAATTGCGTCCGGTCGATTTTAACCACGAAATAGAGTTCGGTTTTGGGAATCGGATGTTCCAAGTGTATCACGATTCATTTTTAGGATATTGTCTCATCTTTCGGAGAAATTTCGTCGAGCCCGGAATTTTGCGGAAAAATCGATTTCGGACAAGTTGGAAAATGAGAGTGAAATTAGGATGGGCTGTTTAAATGAGGTATTTGCTGCCCAAAATGAGTTATTTTGGAAGGAATGAAGGCTAAATGGTGATTGGAGGATGCATAGACTTTAGGGGCTAAAGACTTTGGTGCCAAGTTGATGATTACTTACGATATTTTCCTTGACTAATTGGCATCTTTCTTCAAGATTCAGCCCCTCTTTCCACGTTCCTTGACTCTTTCTTCAAGATTCAGCCCCCCTTCCACGTTCCTTGATTCTTTTTTCAAGATTTAGCCCCCCTCCACGTTCCTTGACTAATTGGCCTCTTTCTTCAACATTCAGCCCCTTCCACGTTCCCTTTTTCAAGATTTAGCCCCCTCCACGTTCCTTGACTAATTGGCCTCTTTCTTCAAGATTCAGCCCCCTTCCCCATTTCACGCACGTTTCCCCTCTGTTGTGCACGTTCAGGCGGCCCCTCCCCTCTCCCTCTCAAGCACGTCTTTCCCTCTCTTTTCTACTAATCTATTTTTTTTTTTGTTTGTTTTGTTGTTCTATTGCTTACTTTTGTAATAACATGAGTGGATGAGCTTTTCTCAGTTGGTTTGTCAAAGTACTTACTCATCCGAACATCACCCGTTGCTTATAGATTAGTAATCGACTCAACACATGCGGAATATCTCTACGTTTTTTTTTTTTTTTTTTGCAAAACACCGTCCACAAAATTCAATTATTACTAGTACTAAGAGTCATCACAAACCTCAACAACTATTCGATTAGATATTAGTAGAGTCCAGGCTTTTCTAGATCATGATTTCACCACTCCCCCTTAATAAAATTTTACGATCCTCCAGACATGCTTTGCAATATCTTGAACTTAGCTTGTGGTAACACTAATATGTCAAACAATTTGATAATCAATTTTCTAATATCTGAGATCAATCTCTTTGTTATTTTGCACTTCTCAATTGAAGTGATATTTGATAGCAATAGGTTTAGTTCTTTCGTGAAAAACTTGATTTTTAAATATTGCGATCACAAATTTGTTGTCGCAAAATATCATAATAGGTTGTGTTAGTGCTTCTTTGAAGTTTTCTAGTATTTTTGGAAGCCATAATACTTACTAGCAGTGGTAGCAGCTAGGAGATATCCTACTTTCGTATGCTATTGAGTCTGCTTCTTGGATGCCCATGAGAATATTGCAAACCTAGCGAGAATATGTAACAAGTAGCAATACTCCTATTGTCAACTAAGTCTGCCTAGTCACCGTCGGTGGAACTAAGCAGCTTCGCTTGTGCATGTGGGCAATAAACAAATGCAATATTCTTTTGTTCCTTGTAAATATTTTGGAATATTTTTGGTAGCTCCAAAATGAATTCGGCTTAGGGAAGCATTCATCAATATGACCCGTATAGAGTGCTTTGGAGCCTTATGACCTTTTCTCCTTTGCCTTTAGTGATAAAGCTTGGTCGTTGTTCCATATAAATTTCTTTTTGAAGATGTCCATTTATATATTTGTTTAAAGATATCCATTTAGGAATCCTGACTTTTTATCTAGTTGATAGTTTGCCATTTCTATTGTGTTGCTAAGACTATGAAAGCACTAATAGTGTCGAGATGAGGGACATGACCGAAAGTTTCGGTATAGTTGATACTGAATTATTGCAAGTGTCCTTTCACCAAAAGCCTTGCTTTATGCTTTTGAGTTGATCCATATGCGTTTAGTTTGGTCTTGTGAAATTCATTTTCGAAGCTTCAAAAATATAACACAGTGGTGCAAAAACCTCTTGCTTCTGGTGAAACGAGATAATGGCCCCGCCTTTAGAACGTGAAGAAGAAGATTGTGGCGATGACTAGCGAGCTGGCCACAATGGTAGCCACAGCATTGACGACGATCTTATGCGAGGAAGATACTGATCTAGCACTGGGGCTGGGACACCGGTTGGTGCAACCTTGGATATAGGACTTTGGACTGAGGTTGGTGCACGAGGACTTTGGCCTGAGGTCACTCCGATATTAACCACCTCGAACGACCTCGGCCTTAGCTATTGAGGAGGCACAACCTCAGAGCTTAAAGCAGCAAGCGGTGGTGGTCCAAGATAAAAGGCGCACACAGTGGCAGATAGAGGGAGCCATGCGGGGTCTCCGCAGATTGAAAAAATGTAAAGGAAGGGAGAGGTGGGACCCATAATTTCGATTGTTCTATTATTTTTATTTTTTGGGTGTAAATGGAGCTAAAATGGTTGCCAATTCTTTTTTTTTTGTCAGTCCTACTCTATTTCTACACTACACTCACTCTCGGACTTTTGCCCTACCTCTTGCAAGGTGTGGGAGTTGAAACCCACTCCTGAAACTTACGCGTCCCCATCCCATCCTCCTTGAGAAGGTGGGGATTTGAACCCCTCACATCTCCTTTCCATATTGGAAGAGTGGCCGCTGGGGCGAATCATAGTGGTTAATGGTTGTCAATTCAGTTAGCGCTTTTTATTATTATTATTATTATTTATTTCTTAGAAAAGTGAGAAGTCTCAATTTTTATATGACAAGAATATCCACATTTTTTTTGGTCGGTAACAAGAATATCCACTCTAGATAAGTAAAGTAAGTCCTCACCAATCATCTTAGTAGCTCCATCGACCAGATAACACTAAAGCCAAAAATCGAATTGATGATGATTCGTATCTGGAATTATCAGCACTTGATGGCATAGAGAATCAAACATGTGTTCCATGTGTTGTTAACTAATCATGATAAAAAGTACTCATCAATCATCTTAGCAACTCTATCGACCAGATAATACTAAAGCAAAAAATCGAATTGATGATGATTCGTATATGGAATTATCAGCACTTGATGGCATAGAGAGTCAAACACGCGTTCCATGTGTTATTGACTACCGATTATCCTCCATTATAATAAAAAACATTTTTTTCTTTGTAGAAAATGCTCGAATATCCTACACTTTTCTTTCAATACCAAGGAAAAGAAATAGACTTAAAAGAAAAGACAAAATTACTAAAATAACTTTTTGAAAATCATGTATCCTTTGATTATCTACTAGCTTAATTCCAATTTTAAAATCAAAAAAATGTGTACTTGTTCTTTTCTTTTCCTTTTGAGCTTCACTGACTAATAAAAAATTAAAGTAATTTGAGTAATTTGGAATTTGTTAGATAAAGAATTTTTTTTTTGAACTTTTCGGTATATTTTGGTACATTTATAAATATAGCACAACAAAAATAGACAAAGATATATATTAAAAAAATGGAATTGGTTGACCAATAGATGCCTTTCACATTCAACTAGAGAAATGAATAACTTTTTTTCAAATTTTTAGTGGCACTCACAAACACGTCTATTTCGTACCTTCATTTTAAGACAAAAACTCCATTCTTAGCTGTTAGGCAACTCTTGGATCTTTTCATTCGATGTTATCTTTAAATGCACGTCGCACAAAAGATTTTCAACAAAAATCCAGTGCTATGCAAATAGTTTGTCAGCATCTTTGGCTTAGAATACTATTTACCCTATGATGAAAGAAAAGGAAAACTAGAATGAGGTGCAAACTAGAATCTACACAAACGCTTTTGTTTTGCTCCTAGACGTTTAAGGAAAAAAAAACATACAAATTGATCATGTTCTTCCCTTTACTCTTCAGTCAGTGCATGCATCAATGCATACGCAATACGGTCAACTCTATTATTCACGACTCAACAACCATAATCTTTGTTTATTCAAGAAAAGAAAGAAGAAAGAAATGGTCCATAATTTTTTATTCCCCAAGTAAAAGATGGAATATATAAACAAATCGGGGAATCCAAGGCTGGTAGAGGAAGGGCCTTTCGAGAAATTGGAAGATATTTGTGATTGCTTCAAATAGAGATTTCTTAGATCTGCACTAATTTGAATATAGAATTTTGAGGGTTCTGAAAGTGACGTATTCACTAGTCACCAATTATACTATGATTAGAACACATATGCAAATATTTTCAATTAAGATTATCACCAGAATTTGAAGCCTTGGATATGGGAGGTGAGCGAGCAAAATTTGGTAAAAAGTAGAATAAACAAAGATATGCCATGTCTCGCAGGTGAAAAACGCCTCCTTACTTATCAAGTTTTAGAATAAACAAAGATATGCGCAAATGTCTCATCTTCATCTAATTCACATGAGAGATTAAATTATGAGATCTTTCACATTTTCTTCGCGAGGGAATTTTAATAAACTATAGTGACATGGACTCAATATTAATTGATCGCTCACCAGCATAAAAATATGTTAGGACTATAGTTAAAATGCAAAGGGAACCATGGACGATGCATAGAACTATTGACATTTAATTTTTAGCTAATGCGTTGTTAAAGGTAAAAATTCGAGATTATGATTTTTGATTGCGATGGAGCTCATTCTTTGAACAAAAAATTTCATTTTTCATTTCATTTTCTCTGATCTATCATCTGTAGGTAATTACCTACTTATTTTCAAAGAAAACCCAAAAAGTCAAAAAGTTGATTTTGTTGTCAATTTTTGACTAAAAGTCAACATCGGTTAAAAATTTAACTTTTTGCACAAAAATTTCCTAATCAATTATAACGTCACTTTGTTCACAAAAATTTTGAAAAAAATTCAAAGTTTGGATCATAAAATCAACATTTTAGTAAAAGTAATTTTGGTTAACCTTTTGACCCAAAAATTTGAAAATGTAAAAATTCTCAAATCATCTCATTTTACTTCAATTTGATTTTGACACTGAAAATTTTGCGAAAATTAATTAAGAACTTCATTTTCCAAATTTTTCAGATTTAAGTTCGGAATCAACCAAAATAAACTTACTTCCTTTCTATTTGTATTTTGACTTGGTTTCTTTTACCACATTTGATCAAGAGGCTATTCTGAGATCACTTGTGCGACATTTCGATGATTTAGCATGTTAGGATAAAATTGCCATTTTTAGCTCTAATTAAGATTCCGAATTAGTTCTTCATGAGTTGCGTATTTACACTTTAAACTAATTCATTTTCTTAAACTAAACCTAAATCCAAGGTCAATTTTTGCAAATTCACTTGGGAACTCTCCAATTTGATGGATTTAGCTTACTTGAACTTTAGAAATCCAAGCTAATGAGCTTTAATTAGTGCAATTCAAGTTGACCCATTCTAGACTAAGGTTGAATTTGAAGAACTAAGGTTCAATTTCATCATTAACCTTCAATTCAATTTTGACATGAGGTTTGTGCCATCATTTGATTGTCAATTTGGATACATTAAGTCATCATGAGCATATAGGTAACTCAACTAGAGAAATGAATAACTTCTTCTTCTTCTTTTTTTCAAATTTTTAACCGCACTCACACACAAGTCTATTTCGTATCTTCATTTTAAGACAAAAACTCCATTCTTAACCATCAGGGCAACTGTTGGATCTTTTCATTTGATGCTCTCTTTAAATGCATGTCGTACAAAAGATTTTCAACAAAAATCCAGTGCTATGCGAATAGTTTGTTAGCATATTTGACTGAGAATACTATCCACACTGTGATGGAAGAAAAGGAAAACTAGAATGAGATGCAAGCTAGAATCTACCCAAACACTTTTGTTTCGCTCCTAGACATTTAGGGAAAAAGTACATACAAATTGATCCTATTCTTCCCTTTCCTCTTCGGTCAGTGCATGCATCAATGCATGTGCAATACGGTCAACTCTATTACTCACGACTTAACAACCCATAATCGTTGTTTATTCAAGAAAAGAAAGAAGAAAGAAATGGTCCATAATTGTTTACTCCCAAAGTAAAAGATGGAATATATTAACAAATTGGGGAATCGAAGGCCGGTGGAGGAAGGGCGGCATGTGCTTTCGAGAGGTTGAAAGATATTTGTGATTTCTTCAATTAGAGATTTCTTAAATCTGCACTAATTTGAATATAGAGTTTTTAGGGATTTAGAAGTGACGTATTCACTAGTCACCAATTAGACTATGATTAGAGCACATGCGCGGATGTTTTCAAATTACACAATTAAGATTATCACCAGAATTTGAAGCTTTTGATATGGGAGGTGAGCGTGCAAATTTTGGTAAAAAGTAGAATAAACAAAGATATGGAATGTCTTGCAGGCGAAAAATGCCTCCTTACTTATCAAGTTTTAGAATAAACAAAGATATGCGCAAATGTCTCATCTTCATCTAATTCACATGTCTGATGAGAATTATGTCTTTTCTAGGGATTTAATTATGAGCTCTTTCACATTTTCTTCATGAGGGAATTTCGATAAAGTATGGCGACGTGGATCCATTGATCGTTCACCCGCATAAAAATATGTCAAGACTATAGCGGAAGTAGTTAAAATGCAAAGGAAACCATGGACGATGCACATAACTGTTGACACTTGATTTTTAGTCAACATGTTGTTAAAGGTAAAAACTCAAGATTAAAGTTTTTGGTTGTGACAAATCTTGTTTCTCGAACCAAAAATGTCATTTTTCGTTTCGTTTTCTTTGACCTATCATTTGTAGGTAATTTCACACTCATTTCTAATGAAAATCCAAAGGTCAAAATTTGGCTTTTTGCACACAAAGTTCCTAATTATTCCTAATGTCACTTTGTCCACAAAAAATTTTGAAAAATTAAAAGTTTTGATCATAAAATCAACCTTTAAGTAAAATACTTTTGGTTAATCCATTGATCAAAAAATTGAAAAAAAGTTAAAATTCTCTAATCATCTCATTTTAGCTTCAATTTGATTTCAACACCGAAAATTTTGTGAAAATCGATTAAAAACTTCATTTTTCAATTTTTTCAAAATTAGGTTGAGAGTCGACAAAAAAATAACTTACTTCCTCTCTAGTTGTATTTTGACTTGGTTTCTTTTATAATATTTGATCAAGAGGCGATTCTAAGATCACTCATGTGACCATTTTGTTGATTTAGCATGTTGGGATAAAAATTGTCTTTTTTAGCGCTAATTAGTAGTCCGAATCAATTCTTCATGAGTTGCGCATTTGCACTTAAAACCAATCCATTTTCTTCAACTAAACCCAAATTCGGGGTCGATTTCGGCAAATTCGCTGTGGAACTATCCAATTTGATGGATTTAACTTATTTGAACTTTGGAAATCCATGTTAATGAGCTTCAATTAGTGCAATTTAAGTAAGCCCATTCTAAACTAAGGTTTAATTTGAAGGATTAAGGTTCAATTTCATCATTAACCTTCAATTCAATTTCGACATGGAATTTGTACCATCATTTTAGTGTCAATTTGGATACATCAAGTTATCATGAGCATATATGTAATTGAACCAACTGATATCCTATTACTTAACCTTGCTTAGTATCCATCTTCAATCGACATCCTCACTCTACCTCCTTTATTCATTTCCCTATGTCTAACACTTGGTCAAATATATAAAAAGATGTTCATTGACTAATTGCCATCATGTATTGATAGATTTATTATATGCTAATTAATAATCATTGCTCTAATCATCAATTAGTTCCACCATCATTTACAACTACATTATATATTTGTAGGTGAATATTACATATCTTGCCGATAGCCATGTGGATATCTTCATTAAACTCTTACTTAACCTTACTCGATATCTGTCTTCAATTGACATCTTCACTCTACCTCCTTTATTCTTTTCCGTATGTCTTAACACTTGGCCAAATTTATAACAAGATATTCATTTACTAATTGCCATCATGTATTGATAGCTTTATTATATGCTAATTGATAATCATTGCTCACAGTTAGTTCCGCCATCATCAATAACTACATTATATATTTGTCGGTGAATGTTATATATCTTGCCGATAGTCATATGGATATCATCATTGAACTCTATATCGGCTCTACATGCACCTCTCACATCTAAAGCTTTAGATTTTGGTTAGAATCTTGATTGTGTAATTTGAGAATATTTGCTCACATGTACTAATCATAACCTAATTAGTGACTGGTGGGTACTTCACTTTCAATCACATTATATTTAAATTAGTGAAAATATAAAGATATCTTTAATTGAAGCTATCACAAATAATTTCCAACCTCTCAAAAGCACGTGTCGCCCGCAATCCACCGCCCTCCAATTTCTCGATTTCTTTATATTTTCCATCTTTTACTTTGTGAATAAACAATGAGGGGGCCATTTCTTTTTTTTCTTTCTTTTCTTGATAAAGAACGATTTGTGGATTGTTATTCATAAGCAATAGGTCAGTATGGCACATGCATCACGCATGCACTAACCGAAGAGGAAAGGGAAGAAAAGGTACGATTTGCATATATTTCACGCATGAGTTGCATAAGAAAATGTTCCTTATCAAAGAATTGATGTGATTTGTAATTCATTGAACTAATTCACTTAAGCTTTTGAGTCCACGTGGGTCCACCTGAATATGTTGACAAACTTGAACTTAAGACTCCATCTTGCGAACTCCCATTGTGGAGGTATGTTGACACCTAAATTTTGGCGATTTAGTCATTTATTTATTACATAAAAAATTAGGAGTTAATTTTATCCCTGAAAAATATTAATTGCATAGCATATAGATGTAGGTGCATTTATTTTTAATTTACATGTTTTGCATTTATTTATTGGACCGGTGATGAGTGGATTTGAATTAGTGATTCTGAGCTTTAAATTGACAGGCCGGACTAAGCCCATGAAGTGAGTAAATTGGCCAAAGCCTATTTTTTTAAGTGATCGGAAATTATCTCGTGAGAAAATAAGAATTTGAAATTTTCCAGGATATCGATTTGGAAAAAATTAAAACCCTAATCGGTGGCCTATAAATAGATTTGTTCGAATAGGGTTTTGGGGGGCCACAAATATTGATACACACGGCCATTGAGAGAGCAAAGAAGCCGAGAGGGAGAGGGAGACATAGGAAGCCTTCGTAGAAGACGAAAGGGGAGGCCGATCCATCAGTATTGCATATTTGCATCCCACTATCGTTCTTTTCCTTTTTCTAAGGGTTATGCCTACATCTTCCACATCATAGAAAACGCCAAGGAGAGACCCTCACATTCTGATTATCCTAAGAGGTTTTACGGCAAGTGATCAGGAAACAAATAGCAAATCTCGCTGTTTAGAGTGATTCAAGCTTATTGCCAAGTTTTCAGTGGCGCCCTCATCAGTTGCTGTGCTGGTCTTTTGCAATATTGTCTCACCAAGCGAGTTCCTCCGAGCCCTGCCGCACCGCCTCGACAAGCTGCCGTCCCGTTGAGCTCGGTCAAAAAATTCAGCAAGCATCCGAGTCACTAAAATCTGCGCAAGAGAAGGGCACATGTTCTTCGAGTAAAGGAGGACGTATACATTGAAAGGGGGAGGATTTCGCACACTTATTTTATAGGAATTTGGAGCATCTCCCAATTGTGGTTCTCAGAGTCCCTTGGCAATCATCAAGGAGTCCAGGTGTCTAGCAATTCCACCACCATATCTACGTGGTCCCCTGGTCAAAGTTTCGCAATCAAGCAGCGGCCAAGAGAGCTCTTGGTCAGAACGGGCGCACTCTTGATATTTTTTGTAGGTTTCCCGGCAAATCATCGAGAGCCCAACACTCTTCACCGCCATGCATCTCAGCACTACTCATTCGTGCTCGGAGCTCGACACTCTTCACCGACAACCTTGCTCCATCGACGATTCTTGATCGATCCATTGTCGACCACCAATCCTCAAGCCCCGCCGCGGCAATTGATTGTTCGTTGCTCTGTTTTTTACTCTACTTTGCAGGCTAATTTGTGCGCCGACAGCCCAGCGACAAAGCTGCAAACCACTCACGTCTCCTGCTTTGCTACTTCAAGATCGCAAGCGGCCACCGATGAACCCCCGTCACGAGCAACCTTGCCCAGCCGGACACCAAGGAGTCCCTCATCACGAGCCGTGTAGCCTCCGCCATTCGTGAGCCCTTGCCGTTGGACCATGGTTCTAAGCCGGCATCCCGATTTGGGAAACTTATCCACTCAATAATTTGAATTTAGGTAATTATCTTGTTTGCCATCAATTTGAATATTTTGTGATTCAATTTGATTGAGAATATTGCATGATTCCTAAATTTGAGCGATAAGTGCACTCCCAATTAGGATTTATTTCCTAATTCGCAACCGCACACGGATTTTTATTCCATCTATAAGGCTTTAGATGGAATAATTAATCATGCGGGAGTAAAATTGATATTTTGATCTTTAAGGCTTAAGATCAATTTATCGATTTTATTAGTGAAATAATCAAGTTTGAATCTAAATTCGAATGGTGGATAACATTTTTTTATGACCATGGATGGTTTGGTGTTTATCTCTTAATTGTTTTGTTTATCCCGAAAATACAAAAAAAAAAAAAATTGCATTTGCATATAATGTAGATTAGGATTGATTTTCTTAGATAGAGTTGCATGATAGAATAGTTATTTTTTTTAAATTGCATGTTTAAATGCATGTATTTAGAATAGATAACATTTCATATTGGTTTTCACTTTAGTTAGATTTTTATTTTTAGTAAATTTAATTACGAATTTTCATAAAAAATACAAAAAAATCATGCGCATGTCATGTAGGATTAGGTTCATGAAATGCCGGTCATCTAGTGATTGTTGCTAGGTTCATTTAGTTAGAAATTGCTTGTCATTAGAATTAGGTCATTTGGTTAATTTAGATTGCATATTTAATTGTTGCATTTCTTTAATTTCGAATTTCATGAAAAATGAAAAAAAAAAAAAAAGAAAACTTAGAGTTAGGGCATTCTTTATACATCATTGCATCTTATGATAGGATTGCATGTTTAATTTTATTTTCTACTTAGTTATAGTTAGAGGTAATTTTCTTCATGATAGACTGCATGTTTATGTCATATAGTTTAGGTCATATTGTCATGCCATATCATTTTATGTTAGATTAGTAGTATGCATTGCATGATTCTCATTGAATAAGTAAAAACAAAAATTGAGTGATTGCATGTTAATTAAAAATCATATTTAGGACTGTCGATATGAATTCTGATCTAACATTGCAGATGCTTTTGTTACTATGAGGTGAGGTAAGTCTTGCAATTCATTCACTGCTTTATCTGGGTGTTAAATTGGTGGTTTGCGCACCGGCATGATCACCTCACCTGTTAGGAAAGTGAATTAAAATTAATTCAAGATGCCTCCAAAACATTTTTTAAAATAAAAGAGAAAGGTACCGAAAGGGCGTTAGAGAAATCTAGCGTAATCAAGTCCTCGAACTCACAATCTCTGGTTCGTAGGAGTAAAGTAAACCTCCCGTTACTTTACTTGAGTTTCTAATCGACCCACCGAAAATAGATTAGTGGCGACTCCTAATTAAAAATAATTTGCATGTTAAGAACTGGAACCTAAGTCGTGAGTTGGTATGGGCTTGGGAGAGCCTGAGCTAAGTTTAAGCTTAGTAATTCATTAGCCAAACCCTAGGTGGTGCACCTGAAAATTTGGTCGCGACAAGGTATTGGAGCCAAGAGAAAGGATTTTTGAATTTTGATTTTTGTGCTTGAGTGTGTTTGATTTCTATCTGAAATTCTGTCCTTACAATTATGTTGAAAGCGATAGTAGAAAGTGGTAATTTCAACGGGAAGAACAACTTTGGGTTGTGAAGTGTCAAGATGCATGCACTAGTAACAACGCAAGATTTGGGAAAGGCCTTGGATGGCAAGGCTAAGTTGTGAATTAAGAGATTTAATGCATGCAATAATTATTAGATACATTGAAACTTGATAAATACCACAATAAATACTCATAAAAGTTGTGAATTAAGATACTTAATGCATGCAATCAAGGATGAAGAGGATGTCCCATTGCTCACCACTTTGACTAGTTTCCTCCTTGAGACAAGATTGATCTTTGCTTGTTCTACATTTCCCCATATTTTACATACTAACCTCCCATATCTGAAGCTTCAGATTTTGTTCATAAATCTTGATTGTGTAATTTGAGAACATTTGTGCATGTGTTCTACACATAAACTTACAGGTGGTCGACTATATTTAAATTAGTGCAAATATAAAGATATATTTAATTGAAGCAATCACAAAAGGTTCCAACCTCTCAAAAGCACATGCCGCCCACTATCCACTACCCTTTGATTGCTTAATTTCTTTATATTTTACATCTTTTACTTTGAGAATAAAAATTAGCTGGCCTTTTTTTTTTTTTTTTTTTTTGTATGAAGAACGATTCTTGAGTTGTTAATTCATAAGTGAAAGACAGTATGGCGAATGCATCATGCATGCACTGACCGAAGAGAAAAGGAAGGAAAATGTACAACTTTCATATTATTCACACGTGAATTGTATTTGAAAAAGCTCCTTATTGGAGAATTGATGTGATTTGCAGCTAATTGACCCATAACTCATTTACTTAAGTTTTCGAGTGAAGGAACGTTCACTTGAATATTTTGATGGGCTCGAACTTAAGACTCTCTCGGTGAGCTTCCAAGGTATGGGTATTTGAGCTAGCAAAAAGGATTTTCTTAATTTTGATTTGGGATTTCTATGTATCTTATTTCTATCTGGAAATTCTACCATTGCAATTATTTCTAGAGTGAAACTAGAAAGTAGAAAGTTCAATGAGAAGAATAAATTTGGGTAGGGAAGAGTCAAGATAACTACATTATATATCTATCGGTGACTATTCCATGTCTTGCCGATAGCCATATGAATATCATCATTGAACTCTATATCAGCTCTGTGTTGATGATATATCTAATCAAATCAATTGTGTCGATTATAAAGGATTTTTTTTTTTGTGTAACCACTTCTTCAATCAATCTCTCAATTGATGAGTTTTTTTTTTATTGTCTATTAGCATCAAGCAGATGGCTTCCTTTGCATTTAAGTACTTCCACTATAATCTTGATGTTTCTTTTTGTTGGTGAATGAATAATTTATATGACTAACCCCACGTTTATACACTTTTCTAACATTCCCTCGCGAACAAAACGTGAGAGAGCACATGAATTAAATCCAACAGTAGAAATAATCATCAGACATTGGAATTAGATGAAGATGAGGCATTTCTGACCCGGATCGAGGATGAAGAGGATGCCTCCTTGAGACAAGAAATTTTTTTGTTTATCCTACTTTTGCCCGTATTTTACATGCTCACATCCCACATCTAAAGCTTTAGATTTGGGTTAGAATCTTGATTGTGTAATTTGAGAATATTTGCACATGTATACTAATCATAACCTAATTAGTGACTAGTGGGTACTTCACTTTCAATACGTTATATTTAAATTAGTGAAAATATAAAGATATTTTTAATTGAAGCAATCGCAAATAATTTCCAACCTCTCAAAAGCATGTGTCGCCTGCAATCCACCGCCATCCAATTTCTCAATTTCTTTATATTTTCCATCTTTTACTTTGTGAATAAACAATGAGGGGGCCATTTCTTTTTTTCTTTCTTTTCTTGATAAAGAATGATTTATGGATTGTTATTCATAAGTGATAGGTCAATATGGCACATGCATCATGCATGCACTGACCGAAGAGTAAAGGGAAGAAAAGGTACAATTTGCATATATTTCACGCATGACTTGTATAAGAAAATATTTCTTATCGAAGAATTGATGTGATTTGCAATTCATTGAACTAATTCACTTAAGCTTTTGAGTCCAAGTAAATATATCTGAATATGTTGACAGACTTGAACTTAAGACTCCCTTTTGGTGAACTCCCATTGTGGAGATATTTGAGCAAAGAGATAGGATTTTGAATTCCGATTTGGTGTTTTTGCGTGTTTGATTTCTATTTGAAATTCTGTTGTTACAGTTATGTTTAGAGCGATAGTAGAAAGTAGTGATTTCAATGGGAAGAACAACTTTGGGTTGGGGAGTGTCAAGATGCATACACTATTAACAATCCAAGATTAGGCAAAGGCCTTGGATGGCAACACTAAATTGTGAATTAAGAGACTTAATGCATGCCACTAATTATTAGATGCATTGAAACTTGAGAAATACCACCATACTCATAAAAAGTTAGTGAATTTAAAGACTTGATCATGCAACTATTTATTAGATGCACTGAAACTTAAAAAGACTCTAAATTGGTGCATCGGTCTTGGAAGCTGAAAATTCATTGTAAAAGGTCATCTAACAGCGGTAGTAATTGACCAAAACAGTCTCTGTTCGTCATGTAATGGATTAGTAGCCTAGGATTTGACAACAAGGTTGTAAATCGAGAACAATGTAATCAATCGACGCCCACGAAATTTATATCTTATCCATCGAATGAATAACCTCTCCGCGTATTCGCTAACTTCAACCTTGAACCCAACTTATTAAGTTGTAGAGGAAATAGATTTTTAATTGAATAAATATGAGTGGGTCGGTTTGATCGAGGAAACATAAGTGGAGCTTGTGGGCCGATTGATATAACCCAATGCTCCCACATCAGATAAGAAGTTACAAACTTTAAACACAATCTCATAATATTCAGCGATGATTATGTATACGAAGTTTCATATCCCAAGACCATTCGCATAACGACACAGCAGCGATGCGCTTTTGTTGATAGCACTCCTTCAAATATTTAACCGAAATCTTAGAGTCGCTGGTTATCAATGACTTTATTGATCAGTTTTTACTAAATTTTGATGACTTCGTCCATGACTTCTACGTTGCGTATTGCTGATTTCTTATACTGCTGACATGCTAGTAGGTTGTCAATTGTCTTTCATAATCGTGACTTCAAATTGTAACCTTTTTTTTTTGGTCAATTGAGCTCATTACTTGCCAATGATAGCCTAAAAATTGGTCATCTTTTTGTGTCAACATTAAGAATAAGAAAAGCCCAACCCGATCGGGTTGACTTAGGGACTAAGTAATATATAAATTGACAAATTGATATCATCATTGAACTCTATATCTGACTAAATTGATTGTGTAAATGATATATCCAGTCAAATAAACTCCATGTTGATTATAAAGAATTTGTTATTTTTTTTGTGTAAACACTTTCTTCAACCGATCTCTTAATTGATGAGTTCTTTTTATCATCTACTGGCATCAAGCAGATGGCTTCCTTTGTATTTAACTACTTCCACAATAGCCTCAACGTTTCTTTTGCTAGTGAACAATGAATTATATGACTAAGTCCACGTTTCTACACTTTACTAACATTACCTCGCAAACAAAACATGAGAGAACACATTAATTAAATGCCAACAGTAGATATAATCATCAGACATGTGAATTAGCTGAAGATGAGGCATTTTTTATTCTTGGATGAAGATGATGTCCCCATCACACCCCCTCCACTTTGACTAGTGTCCTCCTCGGGACAAGACAAATATTTGTTTATTCTATATTTTCCCATATTTTATGGATGCACCTCCCATATTTGAAGCTTCAAATTCTAGTCATAATCTTGATTGTGTAATATGAGAACATTCGCGCATGTGTTCTAATAATAACCTAATTGTGACCAACTATATTTAAATTAGTTCAAATGTGAAGATATCTTTAATTGGAACAATCACAAATAATTCCAACCTCTCGGAAGCACATGCCATCCACTGTCCACTGCCCTTTAATTCCTCAATTTCTTCATATTTTCCATCTTTTACTTTGTGAAAAAAAATTAGCGGGCCATCTCTTTTTTTTTTTTTTCTTTTTCTTGGCTAAAGAATGATTTGTGGGTTGTTAGTTCGTAAGTGATAGATTAGTATTGCACATGCATCACGCATGCACTAACTAAGGAGAAAAGGAAGGACTATGTACAATTTTCATATTATTCACACGTGAGTTGTATTAGAAAAACTAGGGATTAAATCCGGGAAAACTAAAATAATAACAGAAAAAGTTCTTTTGTTTATTACACAGAACTGGGACGCTGCTGACCTAACAGAAGAAGAGAAATGGTTTAACATAAAAATGAAGGCATTAAAAAAGTCCGCATCCGTCGTTCCGTCACTGTCCATTTCTATTTTTGTTTCATGGTTTCATTTTATCAGCCCTTTTTGAAGATGCAGTAGCTTTTGTGTACGACACGTGAATAACATGATATGTTATGCTCCTTTCCGACAAAAAAAAAAAAAAAAAAACGTTTCTGTTCCTTCTATCTCAAACTTTCCGACATAGGATAGCCTACAAATACCCATCAGTAAGGTATGGACACTTGCTAAAAAGCCTCTTCCCTCTAGTGTTCTTCATCTATATTTGGCCAAACACCTAAATCTGGAAATTAGCGGCAAAGAAATGTCTCTTCCGGTTTCAACAATCCCATCTCCTTCTCCTGCTCATGAAACAAGCCAGGTCGCTGAACGCCGGTCGGGAAATTTTCATCCAAGCATATGGGGGGATTACTTTCTCAAATATGCTTCTGACTCCAACTCAATGGTATCATTTAAGTTAATCTTTTTTTTTTTTTGGTGTTTGTATTACCTTCTGAAATTTTTTCTATGGTTATATTTTCTGAGGTGAGAGCATAAAAATAATTGTATTGGATTATTGGGCAACATCCCACAGAATTTGACAAAGAAAAAGAAAAGAGATTGCAGTTTATCGGGAACTCCATGCATGTGTTGGTCCTTACGTTATTCAATTCCTATTTACTTTGGTCAGTCGGATCATAAGCAATATATTTGTTACGTTTTCCTCTATTTTTTAAACTTTCAATTTCATATTAATGTAGAGTTCTCAAGGCGTAGCAAAGGAACGGATTGAGAAATTGAAAGGAGAAGTGAGAAAGATGTTGACAAGCGCTATGGATAAGCCTTCGCAGAAGTTGAACTTAATTGATCAAATTCAACGCTTAGGACTTGCCTATCATTTTGAAATTGAGATAGATGAGCAGCTGGAACAAATCCACAGAAGCTATTTTGAATTTCACTGTGGCGATAATGATAACAACCTGCATACAAC
This sequence comes from Eucalyptus grandis, assembly GCF_016545825.1. NCBI lineage: Eukaryota > Viridiplantae > Streptophyta > Magnoliopsida > Myrtales > Myrtaceae > Eucalyptus > Eucalyptus grandis. Next base: position 13,724,624 of record NC_052620.1, read on the forward strand.
CGCTTTACTCTTTCGATTGTTGCGACAACACAGTTACAATATTCCATGCGGTATGTCATTTCAATTTCTCATTGATCGATCAATTTTGCAAAATTATAATGCAAACACTAGTTTGATAGCCCATTTGATTGATTAGAGTGAACACATAATATTGCTATGATGTTTATTTTACTTCAATTTTAATTTGTTAATTCGTCAACTTTTTCTTTGTATACAATTCTTGCATTTTGAGTTCTTCAAATTTTCTCGCTTTTGAGAGGTGAATAGTACTTTCTTTTGACTCCTTGGATTAATACGTCATGTTTCCATTGTTTCCAATTGATCAAGATATTATGCATGATGTTTTTCATGGCATCTCTTGATAGCATCTTTTCCCATGCTCCATTTCGCTGTACAGAAATCTTCAACAAGTTCAAGGACAACGAAGGGAACTTCAGCAAATCGCTCATCGCTGATGTGCAAGGATTGCTAAGTCTATTTGAAGCTTGCCATCTAGGATTTCATGGCGATGTTATTTTGAACGATGCACTTGCTTTTACTATCACTCTCCTTGAATCAATTGACAAAGGAAAAGTAACCGGTAATCTCAAAAAACAAGTGACCCATGCCCTAAACCAGCCAATCCACAAGGGACTGCCAAGGGTAGAGGCAAGGCATTACATTCAACTCCACCAAGAGGAGCCTTCACATAATGAAGTCTTGCTTTCCTTGGCGAAACTTGATTTCAACTTATTGCAAGAGCAACACCAGAAGGAACTTGGCAACATTACAAGGTTTAACTTCATGATTGCATGTCTGAACTAGCTAGTTGTTCTAAGAACACCAAATTGACATAGATTGATTCATGCAATTTCAATTTATCTTGAATTGAAAAACATTTGTACGTGACAGGGAGTTTTACACTCTTTAAATCATTAGTCTAAAGTACTATCCATAGATAACCTCAAAATTCTATCAATGATATGTTCGCCTAATATAGGATTTGTTGGTAAACTATAGGTGGTGGAAGGATTTAGATGGAGAGAGAAAGTTTCCGTTTGCCAGAAATAGGCTTGTGGAGCTGTATTTCTGGATGTCGGGAGTTTATTTCGAGCCGGAGTATGAAGCCACTAGAGAAATACTAACCAAAGTGATGGTGATTGTTTCCATATTTGATGATGTGTATGATATCTATGCCACATTGGAAGAACTAGAACTCTTCACGAAAGCAATTGAAAGGTACAATTGGCACTCAAATGCTTTTCTTGTTTACCAATTCCCAATTTATTCTAATTTGATCAACTGTTAATTAAGGTCAAATGTGATGTTTTCTGAACTTGAATTCAGGTGGGCTGTCGATGCCAAAGATGGATTGCCCGAGTACATGCAAGTGTGTTATAAGACACTTCTTGATTTGTATGATGAAATTGGCTACGAAGTGACTAGAAAAGGACAATCATACTGCCTCTTCTATGCAAAAGAAGTGGTAAGCAATGTGAATTAACATTAAACAAATGAAATTTTTACTTCGTCCACTTGCAACAGAATATCAGGTTCTTGGATTAGGATGAGAGAATGTAATTTATTCAAGTCCCCCAACATACGTTAAAGTTAGAAGACTAACATAGCTTTATGTTTGATAATGAATCATCAGATGAAAAACCATATGAGAACATACTTAGCCCAAGCCAAATGGTTCCAGCAAAACTACGTACCAACGATGGAGGAGTACCTGCCCATTGCATCATTATCCATCGGTTGTGAATTGCTATTAGGGACGTCGTTTCTGGGAATGGGGGATGTCGTAACAAAAAGTTATTTTGACTGGTTATTACTTAGCGACAACAAGATGGTGAATGCTTCGGGTGTAATCTCTCGGCTCATGAATGACATTGCTGGACATAAGGTATATAAAAGCTATACCATTGAACAACATCAATTTGCCTAAATTTTGTCTAATGGAATTTATCAATAGGAGGAATAAAATAATTTCCCTGAGAAATTTGTTTACAGTTTGAGCAAGAGAGAGGACATACAGCATCTTCAGTGGAGTGTTTCATGAAACAATATAAAGTTACGGAGCAAGAGGCTAAGGACGCTCTCCGTAAACAAGTGGTCAATGCATGGAAGGACATAAACAAAGAGCTGTGCCATCCGACCTCTGTCCCCAAGCCACTCCTTGTGCGAATTCTCAATTTTGCACGAGTCTTCCATGTGGTGTATAATGATGAAGTAGATCACTACTCTCATGCTGGAACAAAGCTCAAAGAATTTGTGACTTCTCTTCTCGTCGATCCATTGCCAATGTGATGATTTGGAAGAACAAGTTTAGTTACCAAGTGTCATAGTTGCATTAGAGATTTTCGAATTTGCTCTGTTCACAAGTTGACTTGTGTTGAATATTGCTCTTTTTCTGTTTGTCTTTTTATCGTTTGGAATGACTGCGTCTATCTATCATCTATACAGTTAAATTCTTAAGCAGACCACAAGACGGTCATGATGTGGTGTATAATGATGAAATAGATCACCACTCTTATGCTGGAACAAAGCTCAAAGAGTTTGTGACTTCTCTTCTCGTCAATCCATTGCCAATGTGACGGTTTGGAAGAACAAGTTGACATGTGGTGTATAATGATGAAGTAGATTTTACATAATATCGGCCAAAGCAGGATATAATTCGCCACCGAAGTGAATTGAGTACACCCAGATGGACAATTCCACGGGGGACAAGTTAAACAAATCACAATGCCCAAAACAAGTGGGTTTGAACCAAACGAGCTACAGGTTTCTGCCGCAACTTGCTGCGATGAATCAGAGACAGCAGCATACAGCTAACTTTGTGGCAACCAATATCGACAATGATTAACCAGCAACAGCAGGGATTGCGGCTGTGCGGACAACGATTAAAACAAGGCGATGTTGGCTCATTTTAGTTTCGACTAAGCAAGCCGGGAACAGGGGAGAACAGAGAACAAAACTCAGCGCTTTAAATGATGAAAGCCCCGTGAAACTAGCGTGCAAATTTGTTGGCTGTAAGGGGAACAGCCGAGAAGAGGAAAGACCCGCCCCCGAACAGCCGAGGAGCAACGCATGCTGAAGTCCCTGCTCTGTTTTTCTTCTCGGTTTCTCACACTCTTCTGGTTTTTTTTTCCTTCTTTTTTCCTCCCAATCTTCTTTTCTATTTTCTTTCTTTTTTTTTTTACAAGCCGGGACAAACCAGGACAACTCTCACCGCCTCTCTCTCTCTCTCGATCTCTCTTTGTGTTCGTGTGTTGGCTCTTGTTGGAGAAATCTTATTGGAGTATTTTGAAGAGCAAACTAGCTGACAAAAATTCTTCGTTTCCATCAATCTAGTCCGACACCACCGCCAACCGAAGATTTACAGACTCTACTATTCAAAGTCTAAAGATTCCGATACGCTCTCTTCTCTCCGGCACTCAAGACTCAAAGTCTATTCTCATTCTCATCTTTTTGTTATTTAATTGTTCTAATCCGTTCTACGAAGAAGGGCTATCCATTTAAAACTATCTTTATGAACTTGGTGTTTCATTAAGGATTTGACCTTATCGACTGGAGAAGATCTCTTGGTTGGATATGACATAACGGAATCCTTTAATTGATCATGATTGATTCAGAGATTAAGGATCCAATGATTGACGAAATATACTTGGAAGGTTCTACTTATGGAAACCGAGATCCTGATTGTATGAGCGACTACCAGTAATTTATAATAAGTTCTTGAAATGAGCAAGGATTGATGAGCTATCGACATGTTTCTTAAATAGCTCGAATGATTTTTCTAATTGATTCCGTTCAATGGGTAGATTGGAGGAATTCCTTTGGTAAGACTGCAAATAGAATCAACGGGTATGATGGCATAAAGGAGTATAAAAGGAAGACGTTTACTAGTTGTTCGAGTGGGTGCGCGCCTATAGAAGAATTCCAAAGTTTGATCTTACAAAAAGCTTTTCTTTGTTTTTAGTCAATTCATTTCATTTGAGCGAAATCGTCCCTTTCGTGTACGCAAAAGAGAGTTTATATTCTGAGAAACCTTGAGGAAGTGTGGTAGAGTTTCTACACTGTGGAATCAAGGGAGAGACTTGCTGTTCATACTGTCAGTGCGGAAGAGTGGACGTAAGCTTGGAATAAACTGAACCACTATAAACCTTATATTCTTTGTTAACCAAATGATAACTTCCTTTCTATTGTCTGCTTAGTATTGCTCTCTTATCTCAAGAAATTATTTTTACACCTATTCACCCCCCTCTAGGTGCTTATACTAGCTATCTCACCTCTGCTTTCCTTCTAGTTAACTAGCAACTTCTTCCCTTGTCCTTTACCAAGAAATTCCAATAAAGGCAAAACTATTTTAGACGCGGTTTTGTCCAACCAAGAACAATGCCTGAAGAATTGAACACCAATCAGTCATTAACACCAATGTCCATGGCACTCACTCTAGTATCCAGTAAGTAGCACATACAAAATGGAAACTAACAATCAACATAGGAAAAGCAAACTAGCACAATGCCCAGCAAAACCGCAATACAGCTACGTGACCAATTGCCAAAGTTTTCTATACCGCAAATCCGCGATCGCGACCAAATCATCGAAATCCGGTAGTCAAATTCTTCGAGTTCGTCTCCACCAACGCACCCGTATGACACAAAACCGGGAAAAGAGACAAGATAAAGCTCGCTCGGAGTTCAGCAGACGTCGGGGCACTGAAGGGGGGCGGGGGAACCAAAACAGGGACACGAAACCCTAAGATCTGTTCAGAATCCGACACCACCGCTAACCGAACCGCACGACCTGTCAAGGCAACCACGACGAAACCCTAAGATCTGATCAGAATCCGAGTCTACTCAGCGAACGGATGGGTGCTGGTGCTGGTGCTGGTGCGGGTGCTCGCTCTGCGACGAAAGAAACTACAACTCCCTCCTCCTCTCCTTCTTCGGCTTCTTCAGTTTCTTATTTCTCTTCCTTATTTATTTATTTATTTATTTATTTCGTTTTGCTCTTGGCTGCGTTTTTTCACCGAAATGTTTAAAAGTTTGTAATCGATACGCTCTCTTCTCTTCGGCATATTCGCTTCTCAGACAGGCCACGATTTCCAATGCCGTCCGGCCACGTAACTAATCAATTGCAAAGCTCCCTCGGGTTGGTTGCCGTGTCATCCTTTCTGCTCCTCTTTTTTGTTATTTAATTGTTCTGGATAACTCTGTAATTGTGAAAAAAAAAAAACCGAAAAATTCTACGGTTATGGAGTATCAGTGCAAGCGTTAGAAGAAGCAAATTTCAGGATCATTTAAAAACTATCTTTATGAATACTCTAAGAATCTCAAGTTAACTGTTGGGATTCATGGTTTCTAATATGCAACCGGACAAGTTGGGCAGTTTTCCATTAGAATTTTAATTGTTGTAATTGTGGAATCTATTTCGGCCATGAGAATCTGTAGCTTCAACATTTACCATACAGATCACTCTAGGATCATTTAAAAACTATCTTTATGAATGCTATAATGAACGCATATGCAATCCGGCATAATGCAGAAAGAAAGAGTGAGGTCTATTTGGCATCAAATATGGAGATTTACTATGATAAGGGACAAATCAATTAGACAAAGTATTATACCTCACCATAATTGAATGTATCATAAACCGATAGTACTTTGATGGCAGATTTACTAGGCTTGTTTGCCTGGACAACCATAGAGGTGGATACAGACAAAAAAGCCGTGTCCGAAGAAAACCATTTGAAGTCAAAGACCACCTTCACACAACTTATAAATTTCAACTTAGTTCATCAAAAATAGGAAAACCCAATTAAAGCCCAGAAAAGAGAACAGGTGGGAAATTTCAAACCTCCTACAACCTTCAACTGCACTTCCTGATAAATGGCGGGGGCCCAAGGAAGCATAAAACTATCAAACTTCTTTTGTCCAGAATAATCTACATTTTATCACAGACCATGACTGCTTGCACAATTTTGAGAACCTACGAAAGACGAAATGAATAAAATTGGGCTACCTCATTCTTCTAATAACAAATTCAGCCTTGTTGATACCAGTAAATTATAATAAGTTCCTGAAATGAGCAAGCTTCTCCTCTTTCTTCTTGGGAACAAGGAAGTGCACATATCATAGAAAGGAAATGTCTCTGGATTAAATTTAAATGACAGACCTCCTTTGATCCATGACTCCCGCCAGACTAAGCTAAAGAAGCTGTTGGTTTTCCCATGCCAGGAGTAGTAGCTTTTAGGATTCTAGAATTTCGCCAACCACATTCAACCATAATATCATGTAACATCAAGATATTTCCCAGTTCTCAGAGTGGTGGTCAAACAAATTGAGATCGTCACTTTAAACAGAAGGAACAACGTTTTCATCAACCAAAACCAAAAGCGCTATATATCAAATGACTACAACATCATTAAAAGAACAAATAGAATCTGCAAAGTATTAACACAAAAGAAAAGGAGGAATAAAATGTGTACAGTGCAGTGGGGAAAAAACAATTGTCAGGTGCCAATCTCAGTCCCTCTATCTTTCCTTTTTCTTTTCTCCGTAGGGATGTCAACTAGGCCGGCTCTTAGCCAGCACCACCTCATCCCTTGCACAACCAATTTACAAAATTGCCCTTGGGCTTGCAAAATCACAAAAATGCCCCCCAATTAGTCTTTAATTTCAATATTAATCACCAACGTTCATTGAAAATTCCTCATGGCTGTCTAAATAGACATGTGCACATTAATCATCTCATCTTAGGCAAATTTAATGCCTAAGTAATTTTGTTAGCTAGGGAGATCAAATGCAAGCCGTTAGATCAATCCAGGGATAAGATTTGATCTTACAAATAGGTGTAAAACAAATTTTCCCTCCAAAAATGGGGGCTCTCAATTTCCAGATCCTCTCTCTCTCTCTCGTCATGCCTAAACTATCGCTCATTGGCTTCCTCCGGCAACGTGCCACTTTGTTCAGCAACCTACACTCCCTTTCGAAGTCAATTGCCATCATCTGCCGCCTGTAGCCACCCTCGAAAATCGGCATTTTCGCTGGTGATTCAAGCTCCAACGATTTGTGACTGATTCTAGGTGGTCCAAAATCCTTCAGCAGTCTCAGAGCCTTCGACGATGTTCCTCAACTAGTTCCAGACTTGGTGGCGATCGGAATTCCCTTGAATCAGCTCCAATGAGCTTCTAAACTAGCGATCCTCCTGATTAGCTCAACTGGCTCCGATCCTAGCACTAGCTGCTTTGATGGCCATTCCGGTGCTTTTTGGATGTCCTCCGGTGTTCTCTAGTGTCCTTAGCCCATAACTAAATCTTCCTCAACGTGCCTTAGCCTCGATGTAGATTGATTCTAGCTCAATCGAGCTTATTTCATGAAGATATACAAGGTAGACTCCCTCTTGATCTTGAGCTCGATGAAACGAGATTGCCTTAGGCAATCGAGGCTAAAGCTCAACCTAAGATGATGTTCTATGCTTGCATGGATGATCTTTATATAGTCTATGATGGCTATAGATGATGGATGATAGCTTAGAATGGCTTGCATTGATGATTTGCATGATTAATTGTATTTTGTAATTCGGATGGCCTGATTGGACTGATGTTATAAACGTCTTCATTTGAGCTAGATAATGTCATTTTTAGGTTTCCAGTTCTTCACGAGATTCAAAGCTGGTTTCAAGAGCTTTTACTAGCCGCATGCACATAAATTGGACCTCATTTGCTATGTCAAAACCTGTTCGCGAAATTGGACCTCATTTGCTATGTTGAAACCTGTTCGCGAATAGGATGATCTGTTTTGAGACGTGCATGTTCTACTGAAATGTTCTTGCTAATTGACCTATTCGGTTTGACAATTGTGTATGATTTTTTTTGCATTTCGATTTTGGACAGAGTGCCTTCCTAAAGTTTGATCTTGACATTTAGTTCTAAATCATGTAAAAATTTTGTAGAATTTGCAAATCGTTTAGTTAGATTAAAATCATGTTATTCATGCAAATTTTGTACTCTGTTTCAGACTTGACCTATTTGCTAGTTATCTTTGTTTGAGTTGGAAAATGATCTCAATTGCGTTTGAGGCCCTTTAGAGATTTGTAGGAGACACCATAAGCTTTGTTTTGACATCTTTTTTACATGATTTGAAGATCGTTTACTAGGTCTAATAATTTTCACAAGACCGAACTGAAATCTGGAAAATTTTCTTGTTCTGTTTTCATGTCTTGTTCCAGTGACCTTTGCCGTTTGCCATTTTCCATACAATTTTTTATGGATCAAATTTTAAATCGGTGTCTCCTTGAAATTTGTTCACAACATGTAATTATATAACATATAAAAATTTAAAAATGTTTTAGCATAATTAGTAGGGCCGATAGGCCATAGACTAAACTTGTTTCCTACTGCCATTTTGTGCTAGTAATTGTCTTACACTGATTCCTCGATTTTTTTAAACTATGTGTTGTGAATCTGGAAATGGTTTCTTCATGAAATATCGCTTGTTATATCTTTGTGAACAACATATAAAATTTTCATGACGATTGGAACACATTAGGATAAGTCGAGCATACTTAAATTGGGCCTAGTTGCTGCTGTGATTTGTCTGTCCTTAATGATATGTGCTGAACTTCACTGTCGAAATATTTCAGAAAATATCAAACATGCTTACTATTTTTGCCAACCCTTTCGAAATTGCGGGGCTTTTGTGAAAATTATTATAAATACATGATGCCAATCTTGAAAAGCTTTCTTCGACAAAGTTGTTTGGTATTTCCTAAACTTCGTTTTGATACTAATTTTGTTGGATTTGATATTCGTTTGATGGTCCAAGGAGACCAATCAGTGTGCTAACATTATTTGCATTCGGGTTCTCGAATCCATTTTCCAAGGACATTGAACTTGCTCAATATCCTATAAAATTGTTATCCTTGCTTGCCAAATGGCTGAAACTTGCAAATTACTCTTCTTAGCGACTTGTTTGTAAATATGGAAAGTTTACGTCCCTCTTTGCAATTTTCTTGAACTTGAGCCCTTCTTTGCAAATTGTTCACAAAATTACCCTTTTTCTGGTAACCGAGGACTCCACCACGGGCCCCCCGTGCCCGGACAGCACTGAAGGGCCGGGCCCCTATACCTCGGGGGAGACTAGCATAGGACTCCACCACTTACTTTCGCATCAAGTGAATCACATTTCCTTTGTTCGATTGTCTTTGTTTGTCATTGTTTTGTATTGCATGATCATATTACTCGGTGTATATGATTGTTTTATTAATTGCTCCCTCATTTGATTGATTGATTGAGAATCAAGGCCATATGACCTAAGTGCTTGCTTTTTCTGTCAAATGCATGTGATTTTTAGATGGATGATTTAAGTGCGATGCATGACCATATGGGGAACCTTTGGGATAACCTAGACCCAAATTAGGACCATTCAATCTTAATTACCACTTGTGAACACAAGTGATAATTAATTATCGATGATCATGAATTTAATTGATTAGGTGTCTTAAGAAGGGATGACGTATGCAAATCAAAGGTCAATCTCAAGGCCATGTTTGATTGGTTGAGTGCATTTCCTCAATTCATTGTATTGATTGTGTGACAGCCCAGGGGACGGTGCGTGGGGAGAAGGGATGGCGATGGGTTCGCGCCTCGGTCCACGGACGTGCGCAGGAAGTGGGCACGTCTCTTGTCCCACATCGCCTAGGGAGGGAGTCCTAGGCTAGCTTATAAGACTTGGGTCCCTCTAAACTGTACATATACGTTTTTTTTTGGGTAGTATGGGCTGTCCCGAGAGGAACAAAACCGTGAGGACTTAGTGTCCAAAGTGGACAATATGTGTACAATGGAGACGCGGGATGTTACAAGTGGTATCAGAGCCGACTCCCGACCGCATGTGGGGCCATAGCGAGGACATTGTTCTGACTCTCAACCTCGTGTGGGGCCACAGCGAGGATGCTGTGCTCCCAAGGGGGGGAGAGTGTGACGGCCTAGGCGACGGTGCGCGGGGAGGAGGGATGGGGATGCGTTCGCGCCTCGGTCCGCGGATGTGCGCAGGAAGGGGGCGCGTCTCTTGTCCCACATCGCCTAGGGAGAGAGTCCTGGGCTAGCTTATAAGACTTGGGTCCCTCTAAACTGTACATACGTGTTTTCTTGGGGTAGTATGGACTGCCCTGAGAGGAACAAAACCGTGAGGACTTAGTGTCCAAAGCGGACAATATGTGTAGTGGAGACCCGAGATGTTACAGATTGTCCTCGCTTAAGTTCATTGTTGTATGTTGTATGATCTTATATGTTAGTTTAGCATTAGTTAGAATTATAATAGGTCCAAAAGGCAATCCTTGGAGGTGGTGACCCGAAGGGATGAAGATGGTGGATGGTCGATGTTTGATCTGACCTTTTTCATTTGTAATATTCATTTCCTAACATATGTCTTGGGTCCCCTTCTGCATTATATAAATGTCCGACGAGTTGCGGGTTTTCCTTTCTCGCACTTAAATTTGTTTGTTTAGGTTTTTCTTGTGATACATTTAAACTATTTGGGTGTTTACTTTCCCGCTCTGTCATTTCAATTACTTGTGTGCTTCATTTTTATACTTTAGATAGTTAGTATAGAAATGGTACAAACGAACCATACGTGTGTGATCACCTATCTTTTCACTTGCACGAAAACGTAAAAAAAGAAGAAGTATATATATATGACCACTTTAGATAACAACTGTACTTAAAGGTATCGAAATGGCGCTAATAGAAATCTTTAGCATAAGTCAAGTCCCCAAACCCACGAAATCTCTGGTTTTCTGAAAATCAAAGGTGGTCTCTCAACACTTTACCAAAAAGAAAAAAAGGGTGGTCTCTCAACCCTTGATTGGGTTTCTAGCTGGCCCCCAACAAAGAGGCTAGTAGCGACTCCTAGATAATGGTTTTAGGCGGTGTAACAACTTAAAATGAAATGTGGTCGCGTGAAGCATGAGTTTGAGAGGACTCGAGTTTATAATTGACAATCCGTTTGTGTCGTTAACAAATTGGAGAACCCATTCAAAACTGCCGTTCTTATGTGCCATTCAGATTTTATATCCGTCTAAGGGGTTTTTCGGCATTTTATTTGAGATTTCTATTTGTACGAACCATTCAGATTGACTTTATAAACAAATGCTTCTAAAACCTATTTCTTGGGATTGTAAGGCCTAGAGGGGTAGGTCGCAATAGTCCCTAAGTCAATCTTGTAGGGTTAAGGTTTCCTCATTGACACAAATAATATGACTAACTTTTGGATTATTGACTAGTAATGAAGGAAATCAATGACACGCAATGTAGAAGTTATACAAAGTCATAAAAGCTTGAGCGAAATTAATCAACCAAGTCATTTATAGCAAGCGATCTGGGATCTTGGTTTATTATTAAGGAAGTACTATTAATGAACGTTATAGAGGTTTGCCAACACGTTAGTTGAAGAAAGAGATAGTGGATTGACACGAATGCACAATTGCTGAGTGGTTACACCAATAGTCTCGAGATTTGTTACATCTTGCATATAATCATTATTAGATAATAGGAGATTGTGTCTAGGGATTTCAACTTTTTACCAATAACTGCAAGTGGGGTTAGGAAGTTTTTTGTAGATACAAAATCAATAACTGTTTTGCAAAGGTTCGTCCAATCAATCACATAACTTGTGTTCTTGCATATTTATGTTTATCTTTATTTTCCCAGCAAATCTTTCTAGCACTTTAAATTCCTAGCAATTGCATTTTCAATTCCATTACATTTCAAGACATTTATATACATGTCCAAATAAACAAAGGAAACTTTCATAATTTTTGCATATTCAATTCAATCCATCCCTTTTCAAAAGTTTTTTTTTTCTTTTTTTTGCTTTTTTGGTGAAACATTCCGATTATAACTTTGATAGTATAAGCACGGCTCAAATTTTTAGAGCATATTTAGGTAAAGTGCTTTGATGTCCTGTTTAAGCAAAAAATACTGATACATACTGTAAAATCAATATATAAGGTCTTTTTTTTTTTTTTTGGTTGATTGGCAGAATATGTAACGCTTAAATAGTGGAAGGGGATGAAAAAGTTGAACTAAACATGAGTTCTCAATTGAAGTATGACTCTCTTCTTCTCGCAAATTTTTTCTTTGAGGTAAACCGCTATGACCATAATAATCAAAGTGAAATTACCAATCAAAAGTATCATCGAATCCATTCTCTAATATGAGTTAATTGTTTTGCTCAGCCTGAAGGACTATTAGAAAAATATTTGAAGATGTTACAATAGAATTCCAAGCCAATTCACCAAAGGTAGAAACTTTGTATGTCAAAACACCTAGCTCTGTAGTAATTTATTGTAAATGGGCAAAATTATAGTAGCTTCATAAAGACCAAAAATCCCTTAGTTTGCCACGAAATACAAAAAGCCGAGAAGAGTAGATTCAATTTAATATAGCTCGGAATCACATGTTCCAGAAGAAAAACAGTTTAAAATTGAAAATAGGAATTCGTCAATTATGTTCGGATGCCTCAAACATGTATAAATAGCACACATCGGAACACAAGATACAAACATATATAAAAGCATAATTCTAAGATAGATGCATCTGTAGCTACACTATCTCCATCACTTGCTGGTTTTCCCACAAAGCCATCTGCACAAGAAAAAACAACGGAATAAAAGTTGTTGGACAATGATAAGACAAGTTTGGAGCAATCTTAGGTCGGGCGTATCATGCTAATAGAACTCACATTAGTTACTCGATTGGCTTGCACGGAGATGAGCGACAACTATTACCAGTACAATGAGCAAAAGAGCGACCTGCAATTTAGATCGTGATAAGCTATTGTTCTCTCTTTTGTTTGGTTTGCTGTTCAGCACATAGTTCCAAGACCAGCCAAACAATGTGAGATGAACAGGGTGTAAACTCACCAGGACAGAACTCTTTGTGGGTTCAGTCGCAAGGATGTAAGATTTCCTGTCAAAATTTACAAAGGAAATTTGTTTAAGTAGAAAGGCATAATCAATATCCATTTCCCCAGAGAGAGAGAGAGAGAGAGAGAGAGAGAGAGAGAGAGAGAGAGAGAGAGAGAGAGAGAGAGAGAGAGAGAGAGAGAGAGAGAGAGAGAGAGAGAGAGAGAGAGAGAGAGAGAGAGAGAGAGAGGAACCTTTTGTTTAGGAGGCCAGAATCTCTGCAAGCCTTCTGTATACCCTCGATTATGCTCAATGTTTTTGTAGCATTAGGATCATTCTTGTCAACCTACGGGAGCCAAAGGCATAATTTGGTGAGTAATGTCTCACTCTGTATGTTAAAAAATCGTAGTGTGAAAAGCATGGAGATGGAAAAGCAAGCGAACAAATGAAAGCATCAACTACTATTGTGGCCAAAAGTTGGATTAATAGATCATCAAGAATATTCTGCCCCACAGTCAGGAAGCAGAAGGGAGAAATTTCACAACGCTACTAAGACTTAAGTTATAATCCCTTCTGCTATTAAAGCTACCATTAAATGAAGTGGTTCCTAACACAAAAATATCTTTGCAAAAGACAAAACTTCTTCTTCTTCTCCTTTTTTTCACTTCATAGGCATAACGGAGAACTGTCATTTCCATTTCGGATTCAAGATAGCTAGCCTTTACATGCAATTTGATTTGCTACATATCCACTCAAATCACAGAAGATTGTGTAGGTTATAAGGTCTAGTACATTTTCAAGTTAGAAATAATTAAAATACATGTATAAAAGATGGTGCATTCTAGTTTTTGACTTCATACCTTGGACTTTAGCATACAAGAAAAATCATAGAAAGCACCATAAACATCAGCCATTGTCCTTGTGTGATCCCTAAGTTTAGCAGCAAGACCTGAATAGTATAGTTAGACAAATGGAACAATTGAAGAATTATTATCTCGGAGCTACTACAGAACATAAACAAATGTGCAAAGGCTCATGGATAGACACAGCCTTGACAAATGATGAATGGTGATAGTCTGACAAGCTATATTTCCATCATGCCTGGACCTAGTTCTTCATTACGCCTCATTATTTCATCATGTAAAAGTATCTTCTACATGCCTAGTGCCATTCAAGTTCTTCAGTATGCCTAATCATTTTGTCATGTCTAGGATAGCTCTAATTTCAATGATGAAAGAAAATATCAGCAAATCATTTTCTTACCTGGCCTGATCTTTACTTCGCCTCTGAAAACTTCAATATTGTTGTAGGATAAAGCTAAATTTCCAATCGCCATTATCTAGTAAAAGTAGAAAATGTTGGCAGAGGAGCTTCTCCCAGATAATCAAAAGATTAATGGCATTAAAAAGAAAATATCAACATTCAACGTCATGAAAGCAAATGAACCGCGTACAGAAAGTCTTAAGAATATGAAGAGTGAGTTGAGAAATGTCAACAACTGATTATAATAGGGAAATTTTGTAACGTCAATGTGTGAAACCAAATCTTGTGCCCACACGTGCACACAAGGAGAGAGAAAGGCACAACTTGTGTGTCTGTGCACCTGCTGCACACGCGCGCAAATGTGTGTGAGAGAGGGGAGCAAGGAAAGAAGTGCAGAGATTGGGCTTGTAGTATGTTGGTGAGAAAAATTCTAAGGCAAGTTTTATGTAGGAAAAATTTGGAGATCGATAGCTACCTTCAATATTTTAATATATAGGATAGATGTAAGGCAAAAACACTCGTTCACAGATAAGAAACACTGCTGTCTTGAAGAATTGATAATGTACCTGAAAAATAGCCCAAAACCGGAATATAGCAGGATCCCTTAAAGCAGACATGTATGTCAAACTGTCTTCAACATGTGTCAAAGCATCTGTGACCATCTCATTCAAACATTGTACTGCCTTCACTGAGTTCTCCTCATACTTCAAGTCCTATGTAGATAGGGCCAAATACAGAAAAGAGAAAATAAGGATGTGCATGCGGCGCAAAATTCAGCATTGTAGGTGCATAATATCTTAGCGATTCATTTTCAAAGTAGTTGATGGGAAATCAATTTTATATGGTAAAAGGGCTAAAGCGCAATCTGTGTAAGCCTTTAATCATCCTGAATCATGTTGAAGAGGCATACCTCAAGTTTGTTTACATATTTGCCCCAAATCTGATGAGGCCAAAACATGCGTGACTTTGGAATCTCATTGATATCTTCCAAATAATCTCGAATAATGTCTTGTTTCTGATATTTACATCCATAAAACAATGTTAGAAATCCAAAATATGTGGTCATGTACATGAAACTTAGTGTCTTTCAAGTACCTGTAGAATCAAAGCCATTGAATTGGACAGAGAATCTGGTGCCAAATCTTCAGCTCCAGAAGCATGGAAAAGCTTTGACAGACCTAAACCTATAAGTCCTGACACATAGTGGCAATATTCATTGTAATCATCAACTGTTTCCACCTGCAATAGGGAAGAAATTAGTGGAACTCTTTGCAGGAATAACCCATTAAACAGATTAATCTCCACTACAAGCCAATTCTTCCAGAAGGTGCAAGACTACAACTGGCCTTGAAATGCTTTGTGCAAAAGAATATTACAGCTCTTAAATTCTTTTCATGATAGTATTTGATCAAATCCATTCCAATCCAGCCAGGTCAGTTACCATAAACAAGGCTCGTGTTAGAGTCAATAGTCAGTTCACAGGCATGTGAACCTTCGAAGACGGAAGAGTGGTTATTAAGGCTGAATGATACACTTCTAGATGAGTTCATTTTCTGTAAGGGAGTGAATTCTTTAAGGAGTAGAACCACACAGATAAGGTCAAATCCTTACTCCACTGTGGTCGTAGTAAACAGCCGGATGGGCTACCCGTTGGCCACTGTATGTGCAGCCATTCAATAAATAAAAGGTTTATACTGGTACTGAAAAGTAACATATTCATTTTCAACCATTGGAGGCAAGGATTCTCCTCATGAAAGGCTTACGCACTAGCTATATACTGACCAAGTCCAAACACAACCAAATACTATAATGTGTATAATAGTTCCTTCAGCTTGGCTATTTATAAGGTAGGGTCTTGGAAAATATCAGGAGTGTCACATGACAAGATCACAAACCTCTTTGCAAATAAATTTTGCCATTCCTGCTCCCATTCTTTTAGTAATCTCCTCAATTACCTCTTGATACCTGCAAGTATAAACAAAAGCTACAGTTTATAAAGGAAAAGCAGTCAACACATCAATCAATAGAAACGGTTATACAATTTTGGGTCAATTGCAGGAGAGTTTGTTTTTGAGTTTTCATTCTCAGTGAAAGTGAAAAATGGGTTGGCAAGAACATTTGATAGACAATGATAATATGGTTGCGGAACTGTGATGGTTAGGTATGTTGGTAAAGGAAACACACATGGTTAAGTTCAGAGGCTAAAGAAGATCAGGTTGAAGAAGAGAACATCCTGACCTCACAAAAGTTGTTCACATCATAATTGTAAAGAAATCACAAGTTAGTAACCTCTTCCCAAGCTCCAGGAAAGACGTTGAAACATGATGAAATTGGTCCATTAAAACCTTGCACTCCTTTGTACCACCTTCCATATGGCAATAAAAATATCAAGTCAGTGAACTGAATAGAATTCTGGGCAGCTAAATAGTTCAGTGCCCAGCTCCAACTTCTTCATATAGGCAGCACAGACTTCTGGATAAGCACCATTTACAGATTGTCTGTAAACTAAGACAGCAATATAACTAAACAATAATAAAAATTACAAGATAACAACAGTTGCAACTTAAAGCAGCTCTCCCAACCAAGTTGTGCATGCCCCAAGAATTGCTAGTTGGAGAAAATCAGTGGCATGATGAAATCTGAATAACCAAGAAACACCTTATTTTCCAACTTGACGTCAGAAATATATTGACAATCGTTTACCCTATGCTTGGTTGTCCAATTTCTTCATATGCTGGAAATAACACAGGAATTTATCATAGCAAGAGAGTGTTTATTTTACTTTAGTGTTGGTTCTTAAAGAAGTCAGTAAAAGAACGCACAAATAAGAAATGTAGATGAGACTATTTGTAGAGGTTCTCATGTAGAATCATAACGTAGAGGCAAAATATTGTTGATATATCTTGTTCTTATAGCGGTGTTATAGAAAATTATCTCAGTCAATTTGAAGTCAGCTTCAAATAATGGAAAATTGCTACAAGATTCTGTTAAAGATAGAATCTCCATGTAGCTTTGATGATCATTCTTAATGCAAAATGTGGAGGACGTCAATTATTTACACATACGCACAAACATATTTCTACAAGGTTACATTAAGAGAGACAAGTCAAACAAAGTTTTTCGACAAAATAACTAACTCACGCTTCCTGAATTTTATGTAAAGGTCGGGAAAGGACAAGAATATTGAACCAAGGATTTAAATGCAGGGAAAACCAGTCTTAGATCACCGAAAGCTTCAACTGGAAAGAAAGGGTAGCATGATAGGATGTTTAACTCACATGAAAAATGCCACTCCTTATCAAACACGTGCTGAAGAAAAGCTTTCAGGATAGGCACTTTGACATCAACAGGTATGCTCGTGTCATCCTCTGGAAAGGGAGCATTAGAAGAAATAAGATTCCAGCACAAAATCACATACTAATGTCTATATGGAGCTGGAAACAGTTATTCAACGTGATACTAACAAGAACTAGGCATAGGAATTAAGGATTAATCCTGAAACGAATTCTTTCATGAACTATTCAATGGATTAAATGTAAGCAAAAACATTATTATATGATAAATCAACTGGGGCCTTAATAACTAGAGCATAGCATTCTCCACTTCCATTTATGATGGTTAATGGTGACAAAGACACTCGACTTTACACGTGAAGAGCTCACTCTAACCTACACAGATATTTCCATGAATGTTATCAACATAAAAAGGAAACTCCGGTGGGTTTGCGTTATAGTAAACCTTCGACATACAAGGGATAGATGGCTCAGATTAACCAACCAGAAGTGCTAACGGAGTGAGGGTAATTTAGGACAGATGCACATGTTTGATAAACAGCATAATATCTTGCAAATGAAAGACAGAGAACTAATGCAGTGTTATAGGACAAACCAACTGTATCGAGGGCGCGCAGGACCAAATAGAGTATGCACACCTGCAAAAATGCAAAAGAAAAGTTAAAGAGATGAAAGCACATCGAGAGAAACTAATCTAATAATTCTACTGGAATTTGCACTGGCTGTGAGTGGCATTTGCACTAACTAATCTAACAGTTTATTTACATTTTTGCAGTTGGATTAGCAGACAGCAGAATTGAGGTAGGAGAAAGTATCAAGAGAAAACAAGATATAACCACCTAAATCTATGGATGAGCATTGCATTGGCATTAGCAGTAATATCACGCAGTTCCATTCGAGATCATACTTCGATTTGAAGTGCCCATGGCACTTTTCTTTGACTTCTCAGATTCAACAGTAGGATAAGAAAAAAGTGATTAGCTAATTTAAATAGGTTAGCTAGTAATATGCACCTTCACATGGACGCATGACATGTCGTCCCTGCGGTAGGAGGCGCGTATAAAAAGGGGGTTCGGGCCGAGGAATAAATTCCGTCTTGAAGACTGGTACGTCGGGTTTTATGTTGTCGTCACGTGGCACCTCCCGCCATCCTGTATCTATTTTAATTATAGTTTCTTTTTCTTGTGAATTTAAAGATTCTCGTATTCTTTTAGCTTCCCATGTTTTACAAAAATTAGCTGTTGGATAATTTTTTTCTTTGCTTTTTGAACGACTGGGTGATCTTATATCCAATCTACAAAGGGGTACATGTATTGTGTTCTTATCATCAATGATGCGTATGAATATCTCAATTAGCTTTTGTTAAAAAAAGAAGAAGAGATTTTTAGAAAAAAAAAATGTTATGTTTCTCAATAACCTTTATATTATTATGCTACACGAATCATAATCAATAATACTAAAACAGTAAAATTTTAGTAGGAAGAGTAGGAGGAGGAGGATGGACTGCTCATGGGGGCTCACACTTATGAGAGAGAAAAGTGCGTGGGGAATTGATTTTAGGCGAACTTATAAAAAAAGTGTGTAAGATTGGCCATATCATTCCCCATTATTTAAAGGAAAAATCTATACATGTGTGTCAATATCTCAACGATATTTAAATAACTGAGAAACTCATATTGACTCATCTCTTACTAGATTATACTAATTGAGCGTGTATGACTCAGCAAGACTATATTACCAACTCAAGAAAACTTAATTGGAAATCCCTTACCAAAAATAACCCACCTAATAAAAAGATTTCAACCACGATAAATATTTGAACAATTTAAAAGCATGGTGGATCACCTTTTCATTTATTGAAAATATTTTATTTTTCTTTAAATATATTACCATATATCATTGATCTAAAAAAATAAGGAGAATTATTTAAAAAGTCCAAGACCTATTGCAATTATGTTAATTCAATCCTAAACTTTTTTTTCTTACTAATTAAGTTCTAAACGTTTTGCGATTGTGCCAATCTAGCCTATCTTGCCAATTTTGGCTAGCCAGGCTGACATGGATGCCATTCATCCTACATGGTGCTCGATGTTGACATGGACAATTTTTGATGATATTTTAAATTTATTTATTATTTTCTCTTTCCTTTTTTTTCCCCTTCCCCTCTTCTTCTTCCTCTAGCTGGTCACTAAACCTCAACAATTGGCTAGAGGTGAGGGCTGGTGAAGCTATGCCTCACCCAACCCTCTTGCAAAGGCTCCCTTGCCCAACCCTTGGTGATCGGCCCAAGGAATAAGAAGAATGGAAGCAAAACAAAAAATGAAAGAGAAAGAAAAGGAGAAAAGGAAAAAAAAAAAAAATATATTTAAAATTGTTCACGTTGGTACCAGTCATACCATATAGGGCAACCATAGTCTAGGTTAGTGCCAATTAGCCAAATTGATCAAATGGATTGAATAGGTATAAATGCAAAAGATTTATAATTTAATTGATAAAAAATGGGTTTAGAACCGAACTGGCACAATTGTAGTAAGTTTAGCCTTCTCAAAAAAATATATATTCCACCATACATTTGTGGCCACTTTATACACAACTTAACCGCAAGAGCATGGTGGATATTACGGTAGAGGGATCTATATTTGTAAAGAAACTTCCAAAAAAATTATTGAAATATATATGACTGACACGTTTATAAATCATCATAATTCTCCATGAAAATGATGGTGGAGCAAGAATCACAAAAATGAGGGGTTGCTAGAAGCCTAGAATTGGGACACGTATCAAAGCATGGTGATGAATTTTCGAGGCTACACATAAAGCCACTGACAGCTCAATGGTTTTAAGTCATCATTAACATAATTAATCTCCTCTGGGTTGTCCCCTACAAATATCAAGCTATTTGCATGCAACCTAAACGAGCATAACGCTTTAATTTTTTCGATTATGTTGTCTAGTCTTTTTAAGTAAATTAAGGGGAAGGTTTCAGGTAATGTTGTGAGAGTAAATAATTAATCTTCGCATGAGACATTGATCCTTAGCTTTATCCAAGTTGTCGCGTAGCAGGCACAACAACTTGGTGCGTTTGAAAAAAGGTTTGGGAAAATGATTTTGTATCTAGATAAAGTAATTTAACTTTTCGGGTATTTGTTCAAAACAAACAGCATTGGATAATTGGCTTTTGTTACATTTTTGTTAAGCAACTAAATGAAGTAAAATTTTAGGTCTAAAACTTAGGATGCTTTGACAACATGTGAGATTTTGTGAGATTATTGTCACCTCTTATAAAAACTTAAATCGTTATATAAAAATGTACTTTAATATTTAAATATTATAAAAAGAATTTTGAAATCGAAAACCACACTCACCGCATCGCGAAGCTCGGTGGGGAGTTGTTCGATGACGAAAGCGAATGTCTTGGAGAATTTGCGGAGCATCGAGTAGCAAAATCGCCAATGAGGTTGCTGAGGAAGCTGCTTCTCGGCATTCCTCGCCTCCAACTTCAGCTTCAACAGTGGGTAGAGTTCATTCGGATGCTTCAAAATCGCTCCCAAACTCCCCATTTCTCTTCTCTCTCTGAACTCGAGATCGGAGAAAACAGAGATTGAATTTGGCAAAAGCTAATGGGGAGGTTTTGTAAGGAGAGCAAACCAGAATGGTCAATTATGAATTCTCTAGGCTTGGAATAAACAATGTTATATATTTTTCAAAGTGTCCTTTCATGTCTTCAAATCATAGTACGGCACAGTTCTTTCGGTGTTCATGGTGTCAAAACGTGATTTTCATTTTGAGTGACTAAACCATCATTGATCAACTTATTTACATAAGACCTCTAACCTGATCTAGTCCAGCTGCCTCGAGGACCTCTAACCTTGTCGAGTGCACTTTCATCAAAAACTTAAGTTGTGACGTTTCTTACTAAAAACTGGAATTCTCCCACCAACTCCCCGGGGGAACCAAATTTCAGATTGGAGCTGCTTGAAAATTAGTTTGCGGCAGGTCAGAGAAGTTCCCAAGTCTTTGATTAGGAGTAGAAACCTATTTTGATTGTTTCCCAAGCGGTGACCTGAACAATCATAGAGCTAATTGCTAATCATATGGAAAGAAAAAATTCCAAGATTGCTCCAAATTGACCTTCGGGCACGGTTATGTGACTATGCTAAGAGTTACTTCATGATTAATGTTAAATTAATGTTTCGAGTTTGGATTCGGATAACGATTTGTTAAATCGAATTTATTGATAAAGATTTTTCAAGTAAATTTCGGATTGGATGAAAAAAAAAAAGGACTCTTGAAGATTTACAAAAGAGAAAATAATAGAATAAAGGAAAGAGGGGAGTAAAGTTTCTTTCTTTCTTTTCTTTTCCTGCAGAAGCCTGCAGAAGGAAGTGATCTTCGTGGGGCCCAAAAGTCAACTTTTGGGCACACATGGAAGAGCTATGAAGGAAGTCTTCTGCAGCGTCCCACTTCCTTACCCATTGAAGAAGGAAGCAAACGGTGGGGTCCAGAGTCAAAGTTTGACTTTGGGCACATGTAGATGAACAGAATATAATTTCCTTTTTGTGTGCGTAAGTGGAGCTGCTGAAACCCTACGAAGCCGCACGTCCACGCCGCTTGAGAGGAGCTGCAAGTTTTTTTTTTGAAGCCACACAAAGCCTTGAACAAGAATGCAAATCCGTACATATGTGAACCAGGCATACGTAGAGCGTTATATTTTGAGCTTGAACACGTAGTAATTTTGTACTGTGAGTTTATGTCCAAATGAGTTATTTATTTAGAAACACTTTGAGTTTTTGGTTAAATCTAGGTGTGGAAAACACTCGGGTATGTGAACAATTGTAAATTCCGATTATCTGATTATAGTGGATTATTTATTACTAACTCTCTTCGTAGACGTAGGTACCGATACTTAGACCGAATCACGTAAATTTTTGGTGTCCTTATTATTTCTTGTTTATTTCTCTGGTATTTTGCGTTGACGTACATTGCAATATCCTATTGTTTTCGCGTATTATATTCCAACAATTGGTATTAGAGCTTGAATCAGATTTCTTGATTGTAATTTAAAACTTTTGCTTGTTTAATTATTATCGGGAAATTCTGTTATTGCAATTATGTTTGAAATGAAATCTGAATTTGAGAAGTTTAATGGGAGCAACAACTTTGTGTAATTGACCATCAATATGTGGGCTTTATTGACAACCCAAGGTTTGGCCAAAGCACTGGATGGTGAAGATGAGTTGTCTATCTTAATGAAAGCCTCATAAAGGGTAGAGCTAATGGAAAGAGCAAAGAACACAATCATGTTAAATTTATTGGATGATGTTTAATAGAGGTTGTTGAGGGGAAGGATGCCGCAGCATTATGGGCAAAACTTCAAGCACTCTATGTGAAGAAAGGTTTAAACAATCACTTGTACATGTTAAAGAAGATGTTTCAATTTAGATATACTAATTGTACATCTATTAGAACCCACCTAGATGAATTTAATAGACTCATGATTGATCTAAAGAATGTCGGTAAGATACTTGATGATGAAGAACAGGGTATGATGTTGTTAGCCTCTTTACTAGAGTCATGGGAGTACTTTACTGATTCACTGTTGCAGAGGTGTACTACAATTACCTCAGAAGAGGTAAAGTCCACCTTATTCTTTAAGGAGTGGCAGAGAAAGTTGCGAGATGACGGTCTAGCGTAAGGAGTAGTGCAAGCACTAACAATTCGGGGTAGAGAATAACATCGAGGGCCTAGTAGTAGCAGAGGTAAAAGTAGATCAAAATCACACTATAGAAAGTCCAAGGGATGTGTGAAGTGCTTTGAGTGTCACGAGAAGGGGCATATAAGGAGAGATTGTCCAAAGCGGAGGAATAAAGCTGATAGGTAGAATGCCACAAGTAGTGCGGTAAACGTTGCCGAGAGGAGAAATAGTGATGCAGAAGCTGTTTTATGTGTGACTACTACTTTGTCTAGAGATAAATGGGTGCTAGATTCAGGATGTTCTTATCATGTGGCGCCTCATAAAAAATGGTTTACTACTTACCAGACTGCATATAGTGGTAGGGTTCTTTTGGGGAATAATGCAATTTGTAAGGCTATGGGGATAGGGACAATTTGGATTCGGATGCACAATGGGGTGGTGTGCACATTAACAGATGTGAGGCATGTATTGGAGCTCAAGAAGAACCTTATTTCTCTAGGGACACTTGATGACATTGGGTGTAGGTACACAGCTGAAGGTGGAGTACTAAAGATCTCTCGAGGTATCATGACAGTGATGAAGGGGAAGAAAGTGAATACTCTCTATTATCTACTAGGAGAGATCGTGACCGGAACTGCTGCAGTTTCATCAAGTGAGTCAGACTCTAACCTAACTCAATTATGGCATATGTGTTTAGGCACATAAACGAGGTAGGTATGACGATGCTAAGTGAAAGGGGGATGTTGAAGGGTTAGAAGACATGGAAGCTGGACTTATGTGAGCACTGCATCTTTGGGAAGCAGCACCGAGTTAACTTTACTACAGTTATTCATTTAACCAAACGACCAGTTGAATATATTCATTTAGACGTCTGGGGCCTGTCTTTGGTTCCTTCGAAAGGAGGTGTCCAAATATATGCTGACATTTATCGACGATTATTCGAGAAAGATATGGGTATACTTTCGGAGGCACAAATATGAAGTGTTTGATCAGTTCAAGAAATTTAAGGCATTTATTGAGAAGCAATCAGATAAACAAATCAAGTGCCTGAGAACAGATAATAGCATGGAGTTTTGTGGTAAAGATTTTACCGAGTTTTGCGAAAAAGAATGTATTGTGAGACACCGCACAGGACTTAGGACACCACAGCAGAATGGCGTGGCCGAATGAAAGAATAGAACTTTGCTTGAGCGAGCTCGATGCATGCTTTTGCATGCAGGACTTGGCAAGGAATTTTGGGCCGAAATAATGAACATGGCATGTTACCTGGTGAATCAATCTCCATCATCTACTATCGAGTGGAAGACTCCTGAGGAAGTATGGTCGGGGAAACCTATTGATTACTCTAGATTATGTATATTCGAATGCCCTGCATATGCTCATGCGAGTGATGGTAAGCTTGAGCAGATGGCAAAAAAGTGCATATTTCTAGATTATGCACATGGGCTAAAAGGCTACCGGCTATGGTGCATTGATCCTAGATCACCCGATTTTCTAATCAGTAGAGATGTGATCTTCGACGAAACTACGATGCTTTAATAGAGGAGTTCTGAGACACAACTAGCAGAGAAGACAGATCATGGTATCATTAGTGAGGTAAAGCTTTAGGTGGAGACTCTGGAGACCTTGAAGGTAACAAAAGTTGAGATTGCAGATGAAGCCAAAGTTCCTGAAGTCGGTGATAGTGAACAACCAGCAAAGCCGCAGCACATTATAGCCACAAATAGACAAAGAAAGAAAATTAAATCATCGGTACGTTATGGTTATACAAATATTGCTTATACATTGACTATAGGTGATGATGTGGGGATAGATGAGCTTTCGTCTTACTCTAAGACGATGGCTAGTTCGGAGTTGTCGTTGTAGTGGTTAGGGGTTATGAGCGAAGAGATAGAATCACTCTATTGAAATTAGACATGGGAGCTGGTCAAAGTACCCAAGAGTCAAAAGAATGTCGGAAGTAAATGGGTCTTTAAATGGAAAAAGGGCATTCCTGGTGTTGAGACAGCGAGGTATAAGGCGAGACTTGTGGCGAAGGGATATACACATCGTGAGGGCATTAACTACAATGAGGTGTTCTCTTATATGGTAAGACATACTTCTATTCGTATTTTACTTGTCTTAATTATTTCGCAGGATCTCGAGTTAGAGCAACTAAATGTGAAAACTGTATTTCTTCACGGTGAGTTGAAGGAGCAGATTTACATAAGGCAACCAGAGGGATTTGCTATTTCAAGTAAGGAAGATCATGTTTGCTTGTCGAAGAAATCTTTGTATGGGCTAAAACAGTCTCATAGGCAGTGATATAAACGTTTTGATGCTTTCATGGCTAGTCAATACTACACAAAAAGTTAGATGGATAGCTGTGTTTACTTTAGGAGATTGGAGAATGGTTCTTTGATTTATCTACTCTTATATGTTGATAATATGCTGATAGCAACTAAGAATATGTCCGATATTAATGTGTTGAAGAGACAATTAAATGCTGAATTTGAGATGACAAATTTAGGTGCTGCAAAGAAAATATTGGGTATGGAGATTTTGCGTGATAGGGCTGCAAGACTTTTACGTCTATCTCAAAAGAAGTATATTGAGAAGATTGTGGCACGTTTTAATATGCAGTCGGCAAAATTTGTAAGTACACCTTTAGTGAAGCACTTTAAACTTTCAAGTAAATTATCACCGCAAACTAAGGAGGAGGAGGAGGAGCATATGTCCAATGTTCCTTATTCTAGTGCAGTGGGTAGTATTATGTATGCTATGGTGTGCACTAGGCTTGATATTTCACAAGCTGTGAGCGTGGTTAGTAATTATATGAAACGTCTTAGTAAAGCTCATTGGGAAGCTGTGAAGTGGATCCTCAGTATTTAAAGGAGACAATAGACGTAAGTATAATGTACCAGAGGGACAGCAATGGTAGTGAGGGCATTGATTTTGTGGATTTGGATCATGCCGGTGACTTGAATGATCGCAGGTTTTTAGCAAGGTACGTATTTACACTAATGGGAGGTGTAGTTAGTTGGAAAGCGTCCTTACAGATCACATTGTCTTATCTTCGACCGAGGCAGAGTACATAGCACTAACCTTTGTAGCGAAGGAGGCGATATGGTTACAAAGTTTACTCTCGGACTTTGGGTTAGAGCAGCTGCTTTAACCAAGGTGTGATATATTTGGCGTATAATCCAGTTTATCACAAGCGAACGAAGCATATCAACATCAGGTACCACTTCATCCGAGATGTCTTAGCTAAGAGTAATGTTATTATTAAAAAAAATTGCTACAGTAGATAACCCGACAGACATGATGACTAAGTTTGTTCCTTTGGCAAAGCTCAAGCTCTGCTTGAGCTCTATTGGCATCTGTGGAGAGTGAGCGCTTGTCGGGCGTTGGGAAAGCCTACCGAAGGAAGTGATGGATGATGAGCATTATAACTTTTGAGCTACGACGGAAGTCAAACATCCATTGAAGAAGGAAACAATGTGGGAGAATTGTTAAATTATTGCTTGGCTCTTCAAGATGTCCTATGCGTTTTTTTTTTTTTTTTTTTAAGTTGCCCCTTGTTAGTTTTTATTTTTTAGAAGTCAATGTGCAAGGGTATGTGTGTGAGCATGAGAGCCATGATTTTTGCTGACTTTTCTCGTGGATGGCAATAAGGCAACAATGGGATAAGGAAAGGAAAATTATATCACAGTATTTGTGTATTTGTGTGAAAATTATGTCTCAAGTTTGAGTTGGAAATGAAAATCTGAATTTTAGAAATTAATAAATAGAGAAAAAGGAAATCTACTACACTAGGGAATTGTATGGAAATCGTGTTAGTTTTCAAGTCGGCCAAAGGAAAAGTGAAGAAGAAAGTCCATGATTGAACAAATGATTATAATATGATACATATATTATATATGGCTCTTGTGGGCACATTGTTGATGTGCAGAGGCAATTTTCATCGTGAGTTTGTGGCGATTATATCTTGTTGAGGATACACGAGTATTCAAGCCAATTAAATTCTTATGGTGAGAATTTGTGTTTAATTATTTTATGAGATTAAGAGATTATTTCACGAAGAAGTATGGGGCTAAATGCTGTGTGAGTTATTAGATATAATTTGACTAATCGACTCTATATCACTTTATCTATAATAGAATTTGGTGCTATTCTTCCCGTGAACGTATGTCGTAGTGATTGAATTATGTAAATCTACTGATCTATTTGCTTTTTTGTTTATTTTATTCTATTGCTTACTTTTGTAATAACATGAGTGGATGAGCTTTTCTTGGTTGGTTTGTCAAAGTACTTACTCATCCGAACAGCACCCCTTGCTTATAGATTAGTAACCGACTCAACACATGCGGAATATCTTTACTTTTTTTTTTTTTTTTTGCAAAACACCGTCCACAGAATTCAATTATTACTAGTTCTAGGAGTCATCACAAACCTCAGTAACTATTAGATTATATATTAGTAGAGTCCAGGCTTTTCTAGATCATGATTTCACCGCTCCCCCTTAATCAATTTTTACGATCCTCCAAACATGCTTCGCAATATCTTGAACTTAGCTTGTGGTAACACTAATATGTCAAACAATTTGATAATCAATTTTCTAATATTTGAGCTCAATCTCTTTGTTATTTTCCACTTCTCAATTGAAGTGATATTTGATAGCAATAGGTTTAGTTCTTTTGTGAAAAACTTGGTTTTTAGATATTGCGATCACAAATTTGTAGTCGCAAAATATCATAATAGGTTGTGTTAGTGCTTCTTTGAAGTTTTCTAGTATTTTTGGAAGCCATAATGCTTACTAACAGTGGTAGCAGCCAGGACGTATCCTACTTTCGTATGCTATTGAGTTTGCTTCTTGGATGCCCATGAGAATATTGCAAACCTAGCGAGAATATGTAACAAGTAGCAATGCTCCTATTGTCAAACACATGTTCCATGTGTTATTAACTAATCATGATAAAAAGTACTCATCAATTATCTTAGCAACTCCATCGACTAGATAATACTAAAGCAAAAAATCGAATTGATGATGATTCGTATATGGAATTATGAGCACTTGATGGCATATAGAGTCAAACACGCGTTCCATGTGTTATTGACTACTGATTATCCTCCATTAAAATAAAATACATTTTTTTCTTTGTAGAAAATGCTTGAATATCCCATACTTTTCTTTCAATACCAGGGAAAAGAAATAGACTTAAAGGAAAAGACAAAATTACTAAACTAACTTTTTGAAAATCATGTATCCTTTGATTTCTTTCAATACCAGGAAAAGAAATAGACTTAAAGGAAAAGACAAAATTACTAAAATAACTTTTTGAAAATCATGTATCCTTTGATTATCTACTAGCTTAATTCCAATTTTAAAATCAAAAAAATGTGTACTCATTCTAATCATAAAATCAACCTTTCAGTAAAAGTACTTTTGGTTAATCCTTTGATCAAAAAATTGAAAAATGTTAAAATTCTCAAATCATCTCACTATAGCTTCAATTTGATTTTGGCACCAAAAATTTTGTGAAAATGATTAAAAACTTCATTTAAAATTTTTCGGAATTTGGTTGAGAGTCGACAAAAAATAAACTTACTTCCTCTCTAGTTGTATTTTGACTCGGTTACTTTTATAACATTTGATCAAGAGGCTATTCAAAGATCACTCATGTGACCATTTTGTTGATTTAGCATGTCGGGATAAAAATTGTCTTTTTTAGCGCTAATTAGTAGTATGAATCAATTCTTCATGAGTTGCGCCTTTGCACTTAAAACCAATTCATTTTCTTAAACTAATTCGGGTCAATTTAAGCAAATTCACTATGGAACTATCAAATTTGATGGATTTAACTTATTTGAACTTTGAAAATCCATGTTAATGAGCTTCGATTAGTGCAATTTAAGTAAGCCATTCTAAACGAAGGTTTAATTTGAAGGATTAAGGTTTAATTTCATCATTAACCTTCAATTCAATTTTGACATTGAATTTATACCATCATTTTAGTGTCAATTTGGATGCATCAAGTTATCGCGTGCATATATATGACATCATGAATTTTCGACCCATCCCGATAAAACAAAATGGGCTTTTCATCGATGTGCCTATGGTCATTTTTCTCTGAGCTGGTCACTCACAAGTGAACCAATTTATTGGGTGAAGCCGTTAAGGGGTATAACCACGGTAAAATCCCTAAAAGCTACCCAGTAGGTCGGATTGGACTAAAATCGTGTCCGTTCGATTATAACCACGAAATAGAGTTTGGTTTTGGGAATCGGACGTTCAAGCATGTCATGATTCATTTTTAAGATATCGTCTCATCTTTCGGAGAAATTTTGTCAAGCCCAAATTTTGCGGAAAAATCGATTTTAGACAAGTTGGAAAATGAGAGTGAAATTAGGATGGGCTGTTTGAATGAGGTATTTGCTGCCCAAAATGAGTTATTTTGGGAGGAATGAAGGCTAAATGGTGATTGGAGGATGCATAGACTTTAGGGGCTAAAGACTTTGGTGCCAAGCTGATGATTACTTAGGATATTTTCCTTGACTAACCGGCCTCTTTCTTCAAGATTTAGCCCCCTTTTCCACGTTCCTTGACTCTTTCTTCAAGATTTAGCCCCCTCCACGTTCCTTGACTAATTGGCCTCTTTCTTCAAGATTCAACCCCACTCCACATTCCTTGACTAATTGGCCTCTTTCTTCAAGATTCAGCCCCCTTCCCCCATTTCACACACGTTTTCCCCTTTACCGTGCACGTTCAGCCGCCCCTCCCCCTCTCCCTCTCAAGCACGTCTCTCCCTCTCTTTTCTCTTGAAGCTCATGCGTGAAGGGCCCCCACCAGCCAACTTCTCTCTCTCTCTCTCTCTCTCTCTCTCTCTCTCTTTCTCTCTCCCCTTCTCCCTCCACTTTCCCCTCCTCCCTCGCGTGTGACCAAGTCTCTGCAACAGCTAACCCATCTCAGTTCCTTCTTCCCTTTTCCTTGATTTTGACTTCCTCCCATTTCCCCTACTCTACGATCGTCTTCCCCCTTTCACCGTAAGCCCCACATTAGCCCCCACTCCCCTCATGCTAGCTTTCTCCATTTCCCCTCCATTTTACTTGTTGCCACCCTCATTTCTCCATCCCATTTCACACGTCCAACAAACCTCCTCACGCTTGCAAGCTGCTGCTGTCCGCCACATCCAACAGCTCCATTTCACGTCTTAGTCATTGCAACTCCCGCCATTTGCTATCTCTCTAGTAGTCGCACCACTAGCTTCGCGTCTCAGCCTAGTTGCAGCCCCTTGTCTAGCCAACGGCCACTAAACCAGCAGCAAGCAGAACCGCTTAGTAGCTCGAACTGCGAGACTTGTGTGCTGTTTTCAGCCTGGTTCAAGTCTCCTTTGGGGATGCCGTAGTCATGGGATCTCACCGCCATTGCATCGCCATCGTCGTGGACTCACCGGCCCGCTAAACCGGTGAGTTTACTCACTAAACCTTGCTTAGAAAGTTAATTATGCTTAAGGGTTGATTTGATTAGCTTTAAAATAGATTAGTGCCAATCTAGAATGGTTATATTAGCCTTAGAATGGATTAGTGTTAATCTAATTAGTAAGATTAGCACCATTGATGATGGATTAGTCCAATTTAGTGGACTTTCTTCAGAATTGATTCTTGGACTCTCATTATTTGCCATTTTTGTGGAGTGAAATGTGTTGCAATTTTGAGGTTGATTCATTCTTGAAAAATATTTTAGACATCTTCAACTATAATATATATTTTTCTCAAGATTTTTAGGGATTTAAAAGAAGGAGATATCAACTCCGTCATTTGCAAATAGAATCTCAGACTGTGCTGGAATTTATGACCTTTTGGGATTCTATGAATTTTTATCAACTCTTAGGGTTTGAATTTCAAAATAGTTTCTTCACAAAAATTGTTTGTCACATCTTGTAATTTAATATACTCAAATTTCAGATCAAATGGACAAGTTTTGGATCTCTAACTAAACTAATTTTGGAAAATAGACTTTTTGGAAACAGACCTAGTTTTTGGTACTGGATTTAGCGATTTACTGGGCAGAATCTAGAAGGATCTGGGTTAAGGCGTCCACATGAAAAATGTTCTTTTATGTATCCTTTACAACATATTCAAATTTGGGAATTTTGCAAACTCATTTGATTATATTCTTGGATTTAAACTCGAAGATGCACGATTGGGTCTTTTTTGCCGGTTAGAGTCGGTTATGATATTGTGGTGTTATTGGTGCAATACTTGCTGGTTTGAGCATATTTGATGATATGGTTGGCTTATGACATGCCTAGAGCTTATGCTTGATGATCGTGTGATGGTTTATAGTCATGGCAATGTGACTATTGAACGTTGAGGTGACATGTGTTTTGTTGAGGGAACCGAATGCGTTGTGAGCAAGTAAATGACTAAGTACTACACAAAAATGAGACTTCATGTGGGTTAGAGCCTTATACTATTGCTTATATATGTGAATAGGTTGTGAGCAGGTAAAGGGCTAAGTACTACACGATAGAGAGATTTCGTGTGAGTTACCTCTAGTGCCTTATACTATTACTTTTTGTAATCAATGGCTAAGTGTTACATGGCGACTTGAGTCACATAGGAATTACCTCTAGAGCCTTACAATATTGCCATGCATAGTGAAGGGCTAAGTGCTACACGATAGCAAGACTTCATGTGAATTACCACTAGTGCCTTATACTATTGCTTTTTGTAATGAAGAGCTAAGTGCTACATGATATCGAGATTTCGTGTGAGTTACCTCTAATACCTTATACTATTGTTATTTATAGTCAAAGACTAAGTACCGCACGGTGACAAGACTTCGTGGGGGTCATCTCAAGAGCCTTAAGTTTGTTATTGAGTTAAAGCCTTGAGTCTAGTATTGAGTATTGAGTTGGAGTGTGAAGTAGGAATATTGAATGGGGATGTTGAGCTTGAATTGAGAGTTTGATTATTAAGAGTGAATATCGGGTATGGATTGAACCACCGGTATGAGTTACAAGCGATTGATTATGGAACGAAATTGTGTAACACGGCTTGAAACGTGTCATAATGATTTGGCATTATAATTGGGACTTTTGTGTTTGATTGATTGATTAACTAAAATTGAGATGAGACGTTCCAAATGCTCGAGTGTCGTTATTGCAATTATGTGATATATGAATTGTGCTAACTTGCAGAAGGGAACTGAGGTAAGGTAAGTCTTCTGTATTGTGTGCATATACTACCTCTAGGCATATTTACTTCCTAGTTGGGGTTTAGATGGTGAACTTTCTGAGACATTGTCTCACCTCGTCGTGGGTTTAAATTTTCAGGTCCCTAGTGTGAAGAACACGGAGCTTGAGGTGGAATAGTCAGGAGCATGAGTGGCTCAGAAATTCCTTTTAGAGATAGCTCTCCTATACTTAGACCCTAGAGTTGGCCTCTGTATGTAAACCAGATTGGTTTTAAAAGTGTGTTTGATCTGAAATTGGTAATCTTACTTTTTTATCCCATGTTTATTGTTGTTAGGGGATTATTTAATTCGTTTTTGCTTGTGTATTAAAATGATTGGGTCGGTGATGCATCCTAAGACATTGTAATTTTATCAACCACCGAGGGATGGGCATGCACTCGAGGATCGAAGCGTGACAATATAGGTAATTGAACCTATTGATATCCTATTACTTAACCTTGCTTGGTATCCATCTTCAATCGACATCCTCACTCTACCTCCTTTATTCTTTTCCCTATGTCTAACACTTGGCCAAATATATAAAAAGATGTCCATTGACTAATTGCCATCATGTATTGATAGATTTATTATATGCTAATCGATAATCATTGCTCACAATCATCGATTAGTTCCACCATCATTTACAACAACATTATGTATTTGTAGGTGAATATTACATATCTTGCCGATAGCCATATGGATATCTTCATTGAACTCTTACTTAACCCTACTCAGTATCCGTCTTCAATCGACATCTTCACTCTACCTCCTTTATTCTTTTCCCTATGTCTTAACATTTGGCCAAACTTATAACAAGATATTCATTGACTAATCGCCATCATGTATTGATAGCTCACAGTCATCAATTAGTTCCGCCATCATCAATAACTGCATTATATATTTGTTGGTGAATGTTACATATCTTGCCGATAGTCATATGGATATCATCATTGAACTCTATATCAGCTCTATGTTAATGATATATCTAATTAAATCAATTGTGTCAATTATAAAGGATTTTTTTTTGTGTAAACATTTTCTTCAACCAATCTCTTAATTGAGGAGTTCTTTTCATTGTCTATTGGTATCAAGTAGATGACTTCTTTTGCATTTAATTACTTCCACTGTAGTCTTGACATTTCTTTTGTTGGCGAATGAATAATTTATATGACTAAGTCCACGTTGCTACCCTTTTCTAACATTCCCTTGTGGACAAAACTTGAGAGAGCACGCGAATTAAATCCAACAATAGACATAATAATCAAACATGTGAATTAGATGAAGACGAGGCATTTCTCACCCCAATTGAGGATGAAGAGGATGCCTCCATCGCTAACCACTTTGACTAGTGTCCTCCTCAATACGACAATTTTTTGTTTTTTCTTTTTTTTACATTTCCCCATATTTTTCGTACACACCTCCCATATCTAAAGCCTCAAATTTTGGTCATAATCTTGATTGTGTAATTTGAGAATATTTGTGCATGTGTTCTCATCATAACCTAATTGCTTACCGGTGGGCACTTCACTTTCAAAACCCCATATTTAAATAAATGCAACTATAAATATATCTTTAATTGAAGTAATCACAAATAATTTCCGACCTCTCGAAAGCACATGCTGCTCGTCATCCAATGTCCTTCAATTCCTCAATTTCTCTATATTTCCCATCTTTTACTTTGTGAATAAACAATTAGGTTGTTACGCTCCGATCCTCCGAGCACATGCCCATCCCTCTTTGGTCGATTAATAGCAACGTCCTAGGACACATCGCCGACCCTGTATATTTAATATACGCATGTGGAAGCATATAAATAATCTCTAGACAATAAAACAATGTGATAGGTAAATAGGGCCAATTTTTCACAAAATACTTTTTTATAAACACACAGGTATATACACAAAGGTTTACAAAAGGGATCGGCTCCCA
This sequence comes from Eucalyptus grandis, assembly GCF_016545825.1. Taxonomy (NCBI): domain Eukaryota; kingdom Viridiplantae; phylum Streptophyta; class Magnoliopsida; order Myrtales; family Myrtaceae; genus Eucalyptus; species Eucalyptus grandis. The sequence goes on from NC_052620.1 coordinate 13,758,909, forward strand.
ACAAAAGAGAATTGTCCTACGACTAGCTAGCCAGACAAGATCGCCGATTCTTCGGGCTTCACATTTTAAACTCCAGGGCTTCCAGTCCTTCACCAACTCCCTCTAAGGACCTGAAAACGGTTATCCAATAACTTGTGAGACAATATCTTAGCAAGTTCTACCTCCTAAGACTCGATTAGGAAGCAAATACGCCATAAGGGCTGCCTAAGCACAAATAAGTGTCAGAGGACTTACCTTGGCTTCAGTTCCTCCCTGCAAGTCAATACAATTTATATATTCACAAGATCATTTCATTCAATCAAATCATCAAGCCGATCAAATCATTGGTTAATCGAACAGGTCGATTTATGTTATCCAGACTATTTATAAGTCAAGTCAATTAGTAATGGCTACCAACTCCAATCACGTCAATCAAGAACTCAGATCGAATCATCAATCAATCGACTCAGTTGATTACATGTCAACTAGACCATTCCCCAATCATCTCAATTACTCAAACTAAATGTTGAATTACGACTCATCTCAAATACCCTAACCTACACGATCATCTCAAATACTCAACCGCAACGCTGAATTACGGCTCAGCGAGCACAGCCTACTAAATCTTGGCGGTAATGCTGAATTACAGCTCAGCGGGCACGGCTTACTAATTCTTTGGCGGTTAATGCTGAATTACGGCTTAGCGTGTACAACCAATTCTAAGTTTGGTTGTAGTGCTGAATTACGGCTCAACGAGCACAACCTAAATTAGGTGGTAACCTACGGTCCAATGGACATAACCATACTTTGGCGATTTTCTTGATCTAACACACAATGTCATACGATTAATCACCCACGGCCAATAACATTACACTCCTCAAATAAATTTCTCAATTAACACATTATCTTGCCTTATTTTCCTTGGATTAAGAGTACCTAGTAAAAATGATCGTTTGTGGGTACACGGTCGGCCTTAGCCAAAATATAAAAATTTTATTTTTAAACATCCCACCATTTTATATGATCCACCAAAATGTTTTTAACATTATAAACCGACGCTTGGTTATTTTCTAAACAATTACCAAAATTGCTTAATTTAGGAATAAAATCCTAAAATCACAATCAGGCAAAATTAGCACAAATTAAAGCTCAAATAAATAAACAGATTGCACCATTGCAATTAGAATAAAATTCTGGTCACCGACTATCTCGGTCTAATTTTCGAAAAATAAATAATTAATTAAGTAATTACATAAAATATTAAATAAATGCCCATAAATCCAATTTAGGCTTGTAATGCCTAATTGGATGCCGAAACGAACCTGAAAAAATTCCAAGGTTCGTTAAATAAATAATTCAACATGTTTATTTGTTAAATACACTAACTAACCACCTAACATGCATCGACAATTAATTAAATTCATTAATCTAATCTAACCACATAATCCATCTTAGCTTAAACTAATCAACCCCTAAGCATCATTAACCTACTAAGTGAGGCTTAGTGAGTTAAACTCACTTGTTTATCGAACCGCTCGGTTCAATTTGACGAGGACACGATGGGGACCGACTTTCTCTAAAGCGAGCCTAGCAACCAAGGTTCGGAATCACCTCAAAACGGGCCACGAAGCTTCAAGACCTTGGCTAGTTTTAGCTTAGGTTCTTGCTAGACTACAGAGAGGAAACCAATGGCTTCAACGGCGAAAATGGGCTGATCGGAGCTCCGGCAATTGGGTGGTCGGCAACCGGCATCTCTCGAGGGGTCTTAGGGGTCTTGTTGGAGGTTGGGATGGGCAAAGCAAGGGTTGGAATAGGAGAAAGATGAAGAAAAATGTGAAACAATGCAGGCGGGTAACAGACCGGCAAACTCGCGACCGGTGGCTTGCGACGGCCATACAAGACGGCCGGCGGCTCCATTCGGGGTGAGGTCGAGCTTGTTGGGACAGGCTGTCTCTCTTGGTCATGGTGATGGGTGGATCGTTGGCTGATTTTTCTGAGAAGTTGACTATTCACTCGGATGTTTGGCGAAAGGTCAGCTAGAGCAAAAACTAGATAAAGGAAAACATAGGAGGAAAACGGTCTGGCGGTGGCTTTGCATGCATGCAATGAAGGAGGGGGATGGAGCTGCGGTTTCTCTAGTTTCTCTAACGTGTCTCAAACCTCAACAATGGAGAAAGGTGGGGGATAGAGGAAGAAGATGGCTGATGGAGAGGGGGGACCCCAATTAGCCTCCTAAGCCTTCAACACTTGGCTTTTGCACTTGAGAGCTGCCCCCACCACTTCAGCTCTATCCTCTGCCCTTTCTCTCTCCTCAAAGCTTCCTCAACACACCATTGAAGTAGTCCAAATGTTCCTCCCCCCATGGCATACGAATTTGCACATTTATTCCTTCAATTTCATTCAATTTCACTCAATTCTCCCTCATTTGGATCCGATTGAGCACAATTTGATTTCCATAAATCTAACCAAGGTGCCATCATCCTAATCAACATTTTTCATCACCATATAGTCCAACTTGACTCCCAAAAACACGACCGAGAACAGGCCTAGGAAGTTCCCGGTCCAAACGGCCTAATTTTGAACTTTTCATCTTTAATCTCGGTTTGCAATTTTTTTTCTAAAGATGAGTCGACATTTCTAAAATGAATTGTGACATGACAGAACTTTCAATTTCTGAAATTGGGTTTAAATTCACGATTAATTTCACTCTGGCGTGTTTTTAGCGTAACCTAGGCTATTGGGTAGGTTTCAGAAATTTTTAGTACAAATGACCCGTGGTCGATTTTCTTCGAGCCACAATGAACCCACTCGACACATTGGCAACTCTTGGTTGTCGTGAAAATCTCGAGAATTCAAATATGGACAATGAGTACCAAAACGATAGAAAAATCAGTGTAGTGCCAATCGACAAGAATTTTCCAATTTAGTGGTGTCACCCACGATTAGCCACACATCTTTGTCAAACCGACCTATCTCTGACCTCTGATCGATTTTTAACTGTGTGGTAATGGCCTCTAAAGATGAGCATGGTCGAGTAGCCGATTACTGATCAAATTCTCAAGTCTATTACATTAAAATTCCTTAATGGCTTCCCTAAATAATCTAGTTATCTTGAGAGTGATTAGTTTTGATAAAAACCTTATAGGTGCGTCGATGAAATGCCTGATTAATTTAATTGAGAATAGAAGTGAAAAATCCAGAATGTCACATAGGTGACTATTTCTTTTTCTTTTTTTTTTCTTGCTTTTCTTGAAAATAACAATTTGTGGGTTGTGATTCATAAGTGATAGATCAGTATGGCACATGCATCATGCATGCACTGACCAAAGAGGAAAAGGAAGAAAAGTTACAACTTGCATGTATTTCATAGATGGGTTGTATTGGAAAACATTCCCCTCAAAGAATTGACGTGATTTGCAATAAACTGACCCATAACTCATTCACTCAAGCTTTTGAGTGTAAGTGAGTACACCCGAATATGTTGATAGGCTCAAACTTAAGACTCCCTCGTGGCGAACTCCCATTGTGGAGGTTTTAGAGCCAAGAGAAAGGATTTCTGAAATTCGATTTAGGTTTTTGCATGTTTGATTTCTTTCTAGAAATTCTATTGTTACAGTTATGTTTAGAATGATAGTAAAAAGTGTTAATTTCAATGGGAAGAACAACTCTAGGTTGTGGAGTGTCAAGATGCATGCACTAGTAACAATGCAAGATTTGGAAAATGCCTTGGATGGCAAAGCTAAGTTGTGAATTAAGAGATTTAATGCATGCGACTAATTATTAGATGCATTGAAACTTGATAAATACCATAATAAATACTCATAAAAAGTTGTGAATTAAGATACTTAATGCATGCAATCAAGGATGAAGAGGATGTCCCATCACCCACCACCTTGACTAGTTTCCTCCTTGAGACAAGACAGATTTTTGTTTGTTCTACATTTCCCCATATTTTACATGTGCACCTCCCATATCTGAAGCTTCAGATTTTGTTCATAATCTTGATTGTGTAATTTGAGAACATTTGTGCATGTGTTCTACACATAAACTTACAGGTGGTCAGCTATATTTAAATTAGTGTAAATATAAAGATATATTTAATTGAAGCAATCACAAAAAGTTCCAACCTCTCAAAAGCACATGCTACCCATTGTCCACTACCCTTTGATTGCTTAATTTCTTTATATTTGCATCTTTTACTTTGTGAATAAACAATTAGTTGGTCATTTATTTTTCTTTTATTTTTCTTACTTTTCTTTTATAAAGAACGATTCTTGAGTTGTTAATTCATAAGTGATTAGACAGTATGGCGAATGCATCATGCATGCATTGACCAAAGAGAAAAGGAAGGAAAAGGTACAATTTTCATATTATTCACATGTGAATTGTATTAGAAAAAGTTCCTTATTGGAGAATTGATGTGATTTGCAGCTAATTGACCCATAACTTAGTTACTTAAGTTTTTGAGTGAAGGTACGTTCACCTAAATCTGTTGACGGGCTCGAACTTAAGACTCTCTCTTGGTGAGCTTCCAAGGTACGGGTATTAGAGCTAGCAGAAAGGATTTTCTGAAGTTTGATTTGGGATTTCTATGTGTCTGATTTTTTCTGGAAATTCTGCCATTGCAATTATTTCTAGAGCGAAACTAGAAAGTGGAAAGTTCAATGAGAAGAATAACTTTGGGTAGGGGAGAGTCAAGATAACTACATTATATATCTATTGGTGACTATTTTATGTCTTGTCGATAGCCACGTGGATATCATCGTTGAACTCTATATCGACTATGTGTTGATGATACATCTAATCAAATCAATTACATCGATTATAAAGGATTTCTTTTTTCTTTTCTTTTTTGTAACCACTTCTTCAACCAATCTCTCAATTGATGAGTTTTTTTTTTTCCTATCATCCATTGGCGTCAAGCAGATGGCTTCCTTTGCAAAAAGTGCTTCCACTATAATCTTGATGTTTCTTTTGCTAGTGAATGAATAATTTATATGACTAACTACACATTTTTACACTTTTCTAACATTCCCTCGTGAACAAAATGTGAGAGAGCACATGAATTAAATCCAACAGTAGAAATAATCATCAGACATTGGAATTAGATGAAGACGAGGCATTTTTAACCTCAATTGAGGACGAAGAGGATGCCTCCTCGAGACAAGACAAATTTTTGTTTATCCTACTTTTGCCCATATTTTACATGTGCACCTCCCATATCTAAAGCTTAGATTTTGGTCAGAATCTTGATTGTGTAATTTGAGAATATTTGTGCACGTGTACTAATCATAACCTAATTAGTGACTAGTGGGTACTTCACTTTCAATACATTATATTTAAATTAATGAAAATATAAAGATATCTTCAATTGAAGCAATCACAAATAATTTCCAACCTCTCAAAAGCACATGTCGCCTGCCATCCAATGCCCTCCAATTTCTCAATTTTTTTTTTTATATTTTCCATCTTTTACTTTGTGAATAAATAGTGAGGGGGTCATTTTTGTTTTCTTTCTTTTCTTGATAAAGAACAATTTGTGGATTGTTATTCATAAGCAATAGGTCAGTATGGCACATGCATCACGCATGCACTGACCAAAGAGGAAAGGGAAGAAAAGGTACGATTTGCATATATTTCACGCATGAGTTGCATAAGAAAATGTTCCTTATTGAAGAATTGATGTGATTTGCAATTCATTGAACTAATTCACTTAAGCTTTTGAGTCCAAGTGGGTCCACATGAATATGTTGACAGACTTGAACTTAAGACTCCCTCTTGCGAACTCCCATTGCGGAGGTATTGGAGCCAAGAGAAAGGATTTTTGAATTTCGATTTGGTGCTTTCACGTGTTCGATTTCTATCTGAAATTCTATCATTATAGTTATGCTGAAAGCAATAGTAGAAAGTGGTAATTTCAATGGGAAGAACAACTTTGGGTTGGGAAGTGTCAAGATGGAATATTATTAACAACCAAGATTAGGCAAAGGCCTTGGATGGCAACGCTAAATTGTGAATTAAGAGACTTAATGCATGCCACTAATTATTAGATGCATTGAAACTTGAGAAATACCACCATAAAAATACTCATAAAAAGTTGTGAATTTAAAGACTTGATGCATGCAACTATTTATTACATGCACTGAAACTTGAAGAGACTCTAAATTGGTGCATCAGTCTTGGAAACTGAACAATCACTGTAAAAGGTCATCTAACAGCGGTAGTAATTGACTAAAATAGTCTCTGGTTGTCATGTAATGGATTAGTGGCCTAGGATTTGACAACAAGCTTGTAAATCGAGAACAATGTAATCAATCGACGCCCACGAAATCAATATCTTCCATCGAATGAATAACCTCTCCGCGTATTCTGCAACTTCAACCTTGAACCCAACTTATTAAATTGTAGAGGAAATAGATTTTTGATTGAATAAATATGAGTGGGTTGGTTTGATCGAGGAAACATAAGTGGAGCTTGAGGGCCGATTGATATAACCCAATGCTCCCACATCAAATAAGAACTTACAAACTTTAAACGCAATATCCTAATATTCAGCGATGATTATGTACAAGAAGTTTCATATCCCAAGACCATTCGCATAACGACACAGCAGCCATGCGCTTTTGTTGATCCATCATCTCTGTCTTCAACTATCTTGTTGGTGGACCTTTTTTTTTTTTTTTTTTTTTAATAGCACTCCTTCAAATAGTTAACCGAAATCTTAGAGTCGCTGGTTATCAGTGACTTTATTAATAAGTTTTTACTAAATTATGATGACTTCGTCCATGACTTCTACGTTGCGCATTGCTAATTTCCTATACTGTTGACATGCTAGTAGGTTGTCAATTGTCTTCCATAATCGTGACTTCAATTTTAACCCATTTTTTTTCGGTCAACGGACCTCGTTACTTGCCAATGATAGCCTAAGAATTGGTCATCTTTTTTTGTCAACATTGAGGATAAGAAAAGCCCAACCCGATTAGGTTGACTTAGGGACTAAGCAATATATAGATTGACATATTGATATCATCATTGAACTCTATATCTGACCAAATTGACTATGTAGATGATATATCTAGTCAAATCAACTCCATGTTGACTATAAAGAATTTGTTATTTTTTGTGTAAACACTTTCTTCAACCGATCTGTTAATTGATGAGTTATTTTTATCGTCTACTGGCATCAAGCAAATGCCTTCTTTTGTATTTAACTACTTCCACAATAGCCTCAACATTTCTTCTGCTGGTGAACGATGACTTATATAAGTCATCGACTAAGTCCACGTTTCTACACTTTACTAACAATAAATCGCAAACAAAACATGAGAGAACACATTAATTAAATGCCAACAGTAGATATATTCATCAGACATGTGAATTAGATGAAGATGAGGCATTTTTTATTCTTGGATGAAGATGATGTCCCCATCACACCCCTTCCCCTTCCACTTTGACTAGTGTCCTCCTCGAGATAAGACAAATCTCTGTTTATTCTATATTTTCCCATATTTTACGGGTGAACCTCCCATATCTGAAGCTTCAAATTCTGGTCATAATCTTGATTGTGTAATCTGAGAACATTCGCGCATGTGTTCTAATAATAACCTAATGGTGACCAGCTATATTTAAATTAGTTCAAATATGAAGATATCTTTAATTGGAACAATGACAAATAATTCCAACTTCTCGGAAGCACATGCCATCCACTGTCCATTGTCCTTTGATTCCTCAATTTCTTCATATTTTCCATCTTTTACTTTGTGAATAAAAATTAGCGGGCCATTTCTTTTTTTTCCTTTTTCTTGGCTAAAGATTGATTCGTGGGTTGTTAGTTCATAAGTGATAGATTAGTATGGCACATGCATCACACATGCACTAATTGAGGAGAAAGGAAGGACTATGTACAATTTTCATATTATTTACATGTGAGTTGTATTAGAAAAACTAGGGATTAAATCCGGGAAAACTAAAATAATAACAGAAAAAGTTCTTTTGTTTATTACACAGAACTGGGACGCTGCTGACCTAACAGAAGAAGAGAAATGGTTTAACATAAAAATGAAGGCATTAAAAAGTCCGCATCCGTCCTTCCGTCACTGTCCATTTTTATTTTTGTTTCATGGTTTCATTTTATCAGCCCTTTTTGAAGATGCAGTAGCTTTTGTGTACGACACGCGAATAACATGGTATGTTCTGCTCCTTTTCGACCAAAAAAAGAAAAAAAAAAGTTTCTATTCCTTCTATCTCAAACTTTCCGACAAAGGATAGCCTATAAATACCCATCAGTAAGGTATGGACACTTGCTAAAAAGCCTCTTCCCTCTAGTGTTCTTCATCTATATTTGGCCAAACACCTAAATCTAGAAATTAGCGGCAAAGAAATGTCTCTTCAGGTTTCAACAATCCCATCTCCTTCTCCTGAACGCCGGTTGGGAAATTTTCATCCAAGCATATGGGGGATTACTTTCTCAAATATGCTTCTGACTCCAACTCAATGGTATCATTTAAGTTAATCTTATTTATTTTTATTTTTTCGGGGATTACCTTCTGAAAATTATTCTATGGTTATATTTTCTGAGGTGAGAGCATAAAAATAATTGTATTGGATTATTGGGCAACATCCCACAGAATTTGACAAAGAAAAAGAAAAGAGATTCCAGTTTATTGGGAACTCCATGCATGCGTTGGTCCTTACGTTATTCAAAATTTCTATGTGAAGCTCGTGGCATGCACATCTTAACAAATGAAGAAATATTTTTGCTTCAATCAATAAAACTGTCTTAACGGAATAATCTTCAAGTAATTTCAATTCCTATTTATTTTGGTCAGTTGGATCATAAGCAATATATTTATTGCGTTTTCCTCTATTTTTTAAACTTTCAATTTCATATCAGTGTAGAGTTCTCAAGGCGTAGCAAAGGAACGAATTGAGAAATTGAAAGGAGAAATGAGAAAGATGTTGACAACTGCTATGGATAAGCCTTTGCAGAAGTTGAACTTGATTGATCAAATCCAACGCTCAGGACTTGCCTATCATTTTGAAATTGAGATAGATGAGTAGCTAGAACAAATCCATAGAAGCTATTTTTTATTTCACTGTGGGGATAATGATAACAACTTGCACACGACCGCTTTACTCTTTCGATTGTTGTGACAACACGGTTACAATATTCCATGCGGTATGTCATTTCAATTTCTCATTGATCAATCAATTTTGCAAAATTCTAATGCAAACACTAGTTTGATAGCCCATTTGATTGATTAGAGTGAACACATAATATTGCTATGATGTTTATTTTACTTCAATTTTAATTTGTTAATTTGTCAACTTTTTTCTTTGTACAATTCTCGTATTTTGAGTTCTTCAAATTTTCTCGCTTTGAGAGGTGAATAGTACTTTCTTTTGACTCCTTGGATTAATACGTCATGTTTCCATTGTTTCCAATTGATCAAGATATTATGCATGACGTTTTTCATGGCATCTCTTGATAGCATCTTTTCGTATGGTCCATTTCGCTATACAGAAATCTTCAACAAGTTCAAGGACAATGAAGGGAACTTCAGCAAATCGCTCATCACTGATGTGCAAGGATTGCTAAGTCTATTTGAAGCTCGCCGTCTAGGATTTCATGGTGATGTTATTTTGAACGATGCACTTGCTTTTACTATCACTCTCCTTGAATCAATTGACAAAGGAAAAGTAAGCCGTAATCTCGAAAAACAAGTGACTCATGTCCTAAACTAGCCAATCCACAAGGGACCGCCAAGGGTAGAGGCGAGGCATTACATTCAATTGAAAGGTACAATTGGCACTCAGATGCTTTTCTTGTTTACCAATTCCCAATTTATTCTAATTTGATCAACCGTTAATTAGGGTCAAATGTGATATTTTCTGAACTTGAATTCAAGTGGACTGTCAATGCCAAAGATGGATTGCCCGAGTACATGCAAGTGTGTTACAAGACACTTCTTGATTTGTATGGTGAAATTGGCTACGAAGTGACCAAAAAAGGACATTCATACCGCCTCTTCTATGCAAAAGAAGTGGTAAGCAATGTGAATTAACATTAAACAAATGGAATTTTTACTTCGTCCACTTGCAATAGAATATCAGGTTTTTGGATTAGGATGAGAGAATGTAATTTATTCAAGTCCCCCACATAACTTTATGTTTGATAATGAATCATCAGATGAAAAACCATATGAGAGCTGTCACGACCAATTTTTCAGGTGCACCACCTAGGGTTTGGCTAATAGATTGTTAAGCCTAGACTTAACTCGGGTTCTCCCAAGCCCATACCAATTCGTGACTTAGGTTCAAGTTTTTTAACATGCAAATGGATTTTATCTAGGAGTCGTCACTAATCTATTTTCGGTGGGTTGATTAGAAACCCAAGTAAAATAATGGGAGATTTACTTTACTCCTACGAACCAAAGATTTATGAGTTCAGGGACTTGATTACGCTAGATTTCTCTAACGCCCTTTCGGTACCTTTCTCTTTTATTTTGCAAAATGTTTGGCAATCAGCTTGAATTAATTTTAAGCTATTTCCTTAACATGTGAAATGATCATGCGAATGCGCAAACCATTAATTTAACATCCAAGAAAAGCAATAAATAAATTGCAAGACTTACCTCATAGTAACAAAAGCATCTGCGTTGTTAGATTAGAATTTACATCAACAACCCTAGATATGATTTCTAATTAACATGTAATTTTTTTTTACTTAATTAATGAGAATCATGCTTTATGTAATGCATACTACTAATCTAACATCAAATGACATGACATGCCAACATGACCTAACTATATGACGTAAATAAAATGCAATCTCTCCTTAATGAATGCAGTTGATTTATTCTAAGGCAATTTTTGGTATTTTCCATGAAATTCGAAATTAAGAAAAATGCAAAAATTATCTATCTAGATTAAGATTCTATCCAGCTTATATTAAGGATCATGTCAGACTAAATCCTAATTTAAACTAAGGTATTATCTTAACCTAGCAATCTCTAACCTAAGATGCAGTCTATCTAAAAAATCAATCTAAACTTAAATGAAACATGCGATTTTATCCTAATATGCCATGACATACATAGAATACCCTAATTCTACATGACATATGCATGATGATTTTTGCATTTTTTTATAAAATTCGAAATTAAGATTGACACATAATTAAATGTGCAATTTAAATTAAAGAAAATCTAACATCCTAAATTTATGTTTTTGGTGTTTTTATTTAAGAAATTCGAGATAAATAAATTTCCTATTCTAGACATGCAAAATAGCCCTAAAACAAGTAATATACTAACATGCATCTAATCTAACTCAAATATTTTTTATTTTTCTTTTATGGGAGCAAACAAATAAAGGCATCAAGAACAGCATAGCAACAAATCCAACAAAATATCATCCATGTCCATTTTGGAAATAAATTAACGAATTGTATCTCGAGCATGAGATCGGATTGGCCAATTTCAAATAAAATCGCGAATCGTATCTCAAGCGTGAGATTGGATTGGCGATTTTTCCGTGCGATTGCGAGTCGCATTTCGAGCATGAAATCGGATTGTCAATCATGTGCACGTTGCGAAATTAGGAAGATTCCCTAATTTAGGAGGCTACTCGAGTTGCGAATATCATAGCATATCGGGAATTTCCATCTTGTGCACCAATGAATATATTAAATAAGGAAACAAAATTTTCGGAAATTAGATTAGACAATTTTTACCTATCCCAAATATTGCTTCCAAATTTGGTCTTCGAACGGCGGCCAGCTCGTGATGACCAACTGTGCTTCAGAGCAAGCCGGCAAGGCATCTCAGCTTGGGATGCTCGAGTTGGTAATTCACGGTGCGGTGCTCGGTTGACTGCAAAATCAAAACAAGTGCGCGGCAAGGACCAACGCAATATAAAAGATTAAAGAATTAGACCCCAAACCCTCGAATCTCCTTACCGTCGGCGTTTCCCCTGCTGCCATGCACCCTTATATTTCTATTTTTTATCTAACCCCACTCTCCCACCGAAAACCAAATTTCTACCGCCTCAGGCTACACAGAGGCCAATTCTTTCCCACGTGTTTGTCCTTTGGCTATAACTTTTCGGGTGAACTTCATGAGTGGCCGTGAATTCAAATATTCCATTGAGAATTCTCGTATTTTTCTTCTTTGATTTCAACCGGTAGTGTCGTGACTTGATGGACGCCGAAGTGTGAACACGAGTGAATTTCTTCACGGACGATATACTCAAGAATCATAGGGACATGGCCACCTGGTCACCGGCGCACAAGTCAGCTTGCAAAACAAAGAAATTCAACGGCACAATCTGAGTAGCGAGTTGTTGAGGCCGGGATCATTGATGAGGGTAGCCACCGGTGGTTCGGCTCTTCTGGACGGTAGGTCTTCGCTGGTGCTCAGCCCGGAGAGATCACGGGGCAAAAGTCGTTGACGGATCGCAACAAGGCTTTTTTTTTTTTTTTTTTTTTTTTTTTTTTTATGTGATGCTTCTCAGCGCGATGAAACAACTCTTGGTGGTGTGCTCGGGGTTGGGATTAAAATCTGTCGGAGCAATTCACTGGAGATTCCACAAACCAAGAGCTTTAAACGTGATGAGGGCAGCACATCGGGAACTCGACACAACTCAGGCACGTCAAACCATGGTGTCGGCAACAGCTCAATAGGGTAGCACTCATTAACAAGGCGTTGCGGATGAAGAACTGAGGATGCACAACGCCAAAAAGACGGCTGGAACGGTATTTTGACTTTGCTCTATCGCCACCTTCGTGAAAAAGGAGTCTTCCCCTCGGTATTGCCCCTGTCTCCGTGGAGAACGCGAGTTCTCTCTTTTTTGCGGCCGTGTGCTCTCAATTGTGTGGCCCTCCCCAAAACCCTACGCGTATTAATCTATTTATAAGCCACGAGTTAAGGTTTTAATTTTTCCAAATCCATATCCACGAAAATTCCTCTTTCCGAACGTAATATTTGCTTTCCAAACACAATATTTGTTTTTTGATATAATTTAGGATTGCAAGAGGATTATTTCTTAAATTTGAAATCTCGCACAAATAAATCTGTAAAATCTCTCCGAGATATAGGCTTGGGCCGATTTGTTCTTTTCGTGGGCTTAACCCAACTCATCAAATTAAAATTCTGAACAATCAATTCGAACTCATCTGTCACTGACCCAATGTAAATGCGAATTAAAAAATAAATGCTCATAAAATTATATGCTATGCAATTAATTTTTCTCAGGGATAAAATTAACCCCTATTTTTTTAACGCGATGAATGACTAAATGGGTCGCCAAAATTTAGGTGTCAACAAGAGCATACTTAGCCTAAGCCAAATGGTTCCAGCAAAACTACGTACCAACGATGGAGGAGTTCCTGCCCATTGCATCATTATCCATCGGTTGTGAATTGCTATTAGGGATGTCGTTTCTGGGAATGGGGGATGTCGTAACTAAAAGTTATTTTGACTGGTTATTACTTAGCGACTGCAAGATGGTGAAGGCTTCGGGTGTAATCTCTCGGCTCATGGATGACATTGCTGGACATAAGGTATACAAAAGCTATACCATTGAACAACATCAATTTGCCTAAATTTTGTCTAATGGAATTTATCAGTAGGAGAAATAAAATAATTTCCATGAGAAATTTGTTTACAGTTTGAGTAAGAGAGAGGACATACGGTATCTTCAGTGAAGTGTTTCATGAAACAATATAGAGCTGCGGAGCAAGAGGCTAAGGACGCTCTCCGTAAACAAGTGGTCAATGCATGGAAGGACATAAACAAAGGGCTGTGCCATCCGACCGCTGTCCCCAAGCCACTCCTTGTGCAAATTCTCAAATTTGCACGAGTCTTCCATTTGGTGTATAATGATGAAGTAGATTACTACTCTCATGCTGGAACAAAGCTCAAAGAATTTGTGACTTCTCTTCTCGTCGATCCATTGCCAATGTGATGATTTGGAAGAACAAGTTTAGTTACCAAGTGTCATAGTTGCATTAGAGATTTTCGAATCTGCTCTGTTCACAAGTTGACTTGTGTTGAATATTGCTCTTTTTCTGTTTGTCTGTTATGTTTGGAATGACTGCGTCTATCTATCATCAATACAGTTAAATTCTTAAGCAGACCACAAGACGGTCATGATGTGGCGTATAATGATGAAATAGATCGCTACTCTTATGCTGGAACAAAGCTCAAAGAGTTTGTGACTTCTCTTCTCGTCAATCCATTGCCAATGTGACGGTTTGGAAGAACAAGTTGACATGTGGTGTATAATGATGAAGTAGATTTTACATAATATCGGCAAAAGCAGGATATAATTCGCCACCGAAGTGAATTGAGTACACCCAGATGGACAATTCCACGGGGGACGGCAATGCCCACAACAAGTGGGTTTGAACCAAACGAACTACAGGTTTCTGCCGCAACTTGCTGCGATGAATCAGAGACAGCAGCATACAGCTAACTTTGTGGCAACCAATATCGACAATGATTAACGAGCAACAGCAGGGATTGCGGCTGTGCGGACAACGATTAAAACTCGGCGATGTTGGCTCATTTTAGTTTCGACTAAGCAAGCCGGGAACAGGGGAGAACAGAGAACAAAACCCAGCGCTTTAAATGATGAAAGCCCCGTGAAACTAGCGTGCAAATTTGTTGGCTGTAAGGGGAACAGCCGAGAAGAGGAAAGCCCCGCCCCCGAACAGCCGAGGAGCAACGCATGCTGAAGTCCCTGCTCTGTTTTTCTTCTCGTTTTCTCATCCTATTCTGTTTTTTTCTTCTTTTTTCCTTCCAATCTTCTTCTTCTTCTTCTTCTTCTTCTTCTTCTTCTTCTTCTTCTTTTCAAGCCGGGACAAACCGACAACTCTCACCGCCTCTCTCTCTCTCTCTCTCTCTCTCTCGATCTCTCTCTGTGTTCGTGTGTTGGCTCTGCTTTCCTTCTAGTTAAGCAACTTCTTCCCTTGTCCTTTACCAAGAAATCCCAATAAAGGCAAAACTATTTTAGGCACGGTTTTGTCCAGCCAAGAACAATGCCTGAAGAATTGAACACCAATCAGTCATTAACACCAATGTCCATGGCACTCACTCTAGTATCCAGTAAGTAACACATACAAAAAGGAAACTAACAATCAACATAGGAAAAGCAAACTAGCACAATGCCCAGCAAAACCGCAATACAGCTACGTGACCAATTGCCAAAGTTTTCTATACCGCAAATCCGCGATCGCGACCAAATCATCGAAATCCGGTAGTCAAATTCTTCGAGTTCGTCTCCACCACCACACACGTATGACACAAAACCGGGAAAAGAGACGAGATAAAGCCCGCTCGGAGTTCAGCAGACGTCGGGGCACTGAAGGGGGCGAGGAAGCAAAACAGGGACACGAAACCCTAAGATCTGTTCAGAATCCGACACCACCGCTAACCGAACCGCATGTCCTGTCAAGGCAACCACGACGAAACCCTAAGATCTGATCAGAATCCGAGTCTACTCAGCGAACGGATGGGTGCTGGTGCTGGTGCGGGTGCTCGCTCTGCAACGAAAGAACCTACAACTCCCTCCTCCTCTCCTTCTTCGGCTTCTTCAGTTTCTTATTTCTCTTCCTTTTTCTTTTATTTCTTTTTATTTTTTTTTTTCGTTTTGCTCTTGGCTGCGTTTTTTCACCGAAATGTTTAAAAGTTTGTAATCGATTCGCTCTCTTCGGCATATTCGCTTCTCAGACAGGCCACGATTTCCAATGCCGTCCGGCCACGTAACTAATCAATTGCAAAGCTCCCTCGGGTTGGTTGCCAAACTTGCCATGTCATCCTTTCTGCTTCTCTTTTTTGTTATTTAATTGCTCTGGATAACTCTGTAATTGTGATAATAAAAAAAAAAACCAAAAAATTTTACGGTTATGGAGTCTCTGTGCAAGGTTAGAAGAAGCAAATTTCAGGATCATTTAAAAACTATCTTTATGAATACTCTAAGAATCTCAAGTTAACTGTAGGGATTCATGGTTTCTAATATGCAACCGAAAAAGTTGGGCAGTTTTCCTTTAGAATTTTAATTGTTGTAATTGTGGAATCTATTTCGGCCATGAGAATCTGTAGCTTCAGCATTTACCATACAGATCACTCTAGGATCATTTAAAAACCATCTTTGTGAATGCTATAATGAATGTATATGCAATCTGGCAGAATGCAGAAAGAAAGAGTGGGGTCTATTTGGCATCAAATATGGAGATTTACTATAGTAAGGGACAAATCAATTAGACAAAGTATTATACCTCGCATAATTGAATGTATCATAAAACGATAATACTTTGATGGCAGATTTACCAGGCTTGTTTGCCTGGACAACCATAGAGGTGGATTCTAGAATTTCGCTAACTACGTTCCACCATAATATCACGTGACACCAAGATATTTCCCAGTTCTAAGAGTGGTGGTCAAACAAATTGAGATTGTCACTTTAAACAAAAGGAACAATGTTTTCATCAACCAAAACCTAAAGCGCTATATATCAAATGACTACAACATCATTAAAGAACAAATATAATCTGCAAAGTATTAACGCGAAAGTAAAGGAAGAATAAAAAAGTGTACAGTGCAGTGGGGAAAAACAATCATCAGATGCCAATCTTAGTCCCTCTTCTTTCCTTTCTCTTTTCTCAGTAGGGATGTTCTTTTCTCCGTAGGGATGTCAACTAGGGTAGCCCTTAGCCAGCACCACCTCGTCCCTTGCACAACGAATTTACAAAATTGCCCTCAAGTTTGCAAAATTACAAAAATGCCCCTCAATTAGTCTTTAATTTCAAAATTAATCACCAACGTTCATTGAAAATTCATCATAGCCATATAAATAGACATGTACACATTAATAATCTCATCTTAAGCAAATTTAATGCCTAAGTAATTTAGTTAGCTAGGGAGATCAAATGCAAGCCGTTAGATCAATCCAAAGGCTAAGATTTGATCTTACAAAAGGGTGTAAAACAAAATTTCCTTCCAAAAGTGGGGGCTCTCAATTTCCAGATCCTCTCTCTCTCTCTCTCTCTCTCATCATGCCTAAACTGTCACTCATTTGGCTTCCTCCGGCAACGCGCCACTTTGTTCAGCAACCTGCACTCCCTTTCGAAGTTAGTTGCCATCATCTGCCGCCTGTAGCCACGCTGGAATCTCCCATCCAATCGCTTCTTTTTTTTTTTTTATTTTTATTATATATATTTCTTATGATCCTCTTGAAAATCGGCCTTTTCGCTAGTGATTCATGCTCCAACGATTTGCAGCTGATTCTAGGTGGTCCAAAATCCTTCAGTAGTCTCAGAGCCTTCGACAATGTTCCTCAACTAGTTCTAGACTTGACCTATTGGCTCAACTGGCTCCAATCCTAGTACTAGCTGCTTTGATGGCTATTCCGGTGTTCTCTAGTGTCCTTAGCCCATAACTAAGTCTTCCTCGACGTGCCTTAGCCTCGATGTAGATTGATTCTAGCTCGATTGAGCTTATCTCATGAAGATATACAAGGTAGACTCCCTCTTGATCTTGAGCTCGATGAAATGAGATTGCCTCAGGGAATCAAGGCTAGAGCTCAACCTAGGATGATGTTCTATGCTTGCATGGATGATCTTTATATAGTCTATGATGGCTATAGATGATCGATGATAGCTTAGAATGGCTTGCATTCATGATTTGCTTGATTGATTGTATTCTGTAATTTGGATGGCTTGATTGGACTGATGTTATAAACGTCTTCGTTTGAGCTAGATAAAGTTGTTTTTAGGTTTCCAGTTCTTCACGAGATTCAAAGCTGGTTTCAAGAGCTTTTACTAGCCGCATGCACATAAATTGGACCTCATTTGCTATGTCAAAACCTGTTTGCAAATAGGATGATCTGTTTTGAAACGTACATGTTTTGCTGAAATGTTCTTGCTAACTGAACTATTCGGTTTGACAATTGTGTATGGTTTTTTTTGCATTTCGATTTTGGACTGAGTGTCTTCCTGAAGTTTGATCTTGACATTTAGTTCTAAATCATGTAAAAATTTTGTAGAATTTGCAAATCGTTTAGTTAGATTAAAATCATGTTATTCATGCAAAAGATTGTACTCTGTTTCAGACTTGACCTATTTGCTAGTTATCTTTGTTTGAGTTGGAAAATGATCTCAATTGCATTTGAGGCCTTCTAGAGATTTGTAGGAGACATCATAAGATTTGTTTTGACATCTTGTTTGCATGATTTGAAGATCGTTTACTAGGTCTGACATTTTTCACAAGACCGAACTGAAATCTGGAAAATTTTCTTGTTCTGTTTTCATGTCTTGTTCCAGTGACCTTTGCCGTTTGCCATTTTCATAAGATTTTTTATGGATCAAATTTTAAATCGGTGTCTCCTTGAAATTTGTTTACAACATGTAAGTATATAACATATAAAAATTTAAAAATGTTTCAGCATAATTAGTAGGGCAGATAGGCCATAGACTAAACTTGTTTCCTGCTGCCATTTTGTGCTACTGATTGTCTTACAATGATTCCTCAATTTTTTTAAAACTATGAGTTGTGAATCTGGAAATTGTTTCTTCATGAAATATCGCTTGTTACATCTTTGTGAACAACATATAAAATTTTAATGAGGATTGGAACACATAAGGATAAGTCGAGCATGCTTAAATTGGGCCTAGTTGCTGCTGTGATTTGTCTGTCCTTAATGATATGTGCTTAACTTTACTGTCGAAATATTTCAGAAAATATCAAACATGTTTACTATTTTTGCCAACCCTTCCGAAGTTGCGGCGCTTTTGTGAAAATTATTATAAATTTATGTTGCCAATCTTGAAAAGCTTTCTTCAACAAAGTTGTTTGGTATTTCCCAAACTTCGTTTTGATACTAATTTTGTTGGATTTGATATTTGTTTGATGGTCCAAGGAGCCCAATCAATGTGCTAACATTATCCGCACTCGGGTTCTCGAATCCATTTCCCAAGGACATTGAACTTGCTCGATATCCTATAAAATTGTTATCCTTGCTTGCCTAATGGCTGCAACTTGCAAATTACTCTTCTTAGTGACTTGTTTGTAAATATGGAAAATTTATGTCCCTCTTTGCAATTTTCTTGAACTTGAGCCCTTCTTCGCAAATTGTTCACAAACTTAATTTTGCATCAAGTGCATCACATTTCCTTTGTTTTTTTTTTTTTTTTTTTTTTTGACGGAAAGAACTATTTGCTCATTAAGTAGGGAAATTAGTACAACCCGCAAGAAGGGCTTCATTACAAATCGATCTAACATCGGAGGAACAGGTAACGGCCCAAGTTGGGGGGAAGGAAACCTCGCCGTGGGCTTTCGCAGCCCGGTCGGCTAGGGCATTTGCTGATCTTCTGCAAAGAGTCACCGTCGATTGGAAAAAGAGGGCAAGACGTCTGCACATTCGGCGAGAAGAGCACGGCAGTCCCACGGCGGGAGACGCTCACGATGCATCACTTCAACCAAAATCAGGCAGTCGGTTTCAATGATCAGGTGAGAATGATGCTTCCCTTGTTGAAGAATGTCTTTCAAAGGTATATAATAGAGCTTGAATCTGTTTCAAGGGCGGAGGATGCTGGAACGCTTTTAGTGAAACCACCGATCAATCTGCCTGTGTGATCCCGATGGATACTGGAAATCGCACCCAAGTTTTCTGCAATGGGAAAAGCACCATCTATATTGACCTTCACCATACCCTGTACCGGTGGGATCCAGGTAGGGTTAGGGCTCGGTGAAGTCGTTCCTGTCTTCTGTGGTTGCTTCAAGTGGTGATTCTGAACTGTAATTTGCAGGTGGGTGAGCGCTAGAGCTGATTCCACGATCTGGTCCGGGTGTGTGAATTGGTGGCGAAATATGACATGGTTTCTGGCTTTCCAGATTTGCCATAAAAGAGCTGCTATAGTCTCAAACTTTGGTACGTTTCCTTGCTGTTGTAATAGATCTGCAAGCCAAGCGTCAATGCGATGATTTGCAAAATCTGTGACTGTGAGTTGTACTTTAGGATGATTCCAAATCTGTTGTGTCCAAGGGCACTTTGCAGAAATAAATGTTCTGTGATTCGGGGGAGCGGGTAGAACAGAGAACACAAAATGGATCAGTGGTGATTCGGCGACGGAACAGATTGTGCTTTGTAGGAACTGCATTATGGCTGATAGACCAAAGAAAGGTGCGAATTTTAGGGGCCGTCTTGGTTTTCCAGATTTGTTTCCATAAGTGACTGGGGGTAATATAAGATGAGGATGGGCGAGAATCTGTCTGTTGAGTCTCTAATTGCTATATGAAATGATACGCACTTTTCACCGAGTATTGTCCATCTAAAGTTGCTGTCCACACAATTTTATCTTCGGTAGATGCTGGCCATAATCTGATTGCGAACTTCTTTCACTATGTGCTCATCAAATGTATGTTTGAGAAGTTGGATATTCCATTCATTTTGTACTGTGTTGATGTAGGCTGCGACTGTTCTTGGTTCATCCCTATTAGGAGGTCCACATATTCCCATAGGTAGCCATTTATCGTGTCTCACATTGATTCTCTGGCCATTGCCAACTGACCAACTTAGCTTAGGAATAATTGAATTTCGGCCCAGTATAAGACTTCGCCAACCCCAAGAGGGTCGGGATCCCTGTTCTGCATGCCAAAAATCTGTAGATGGAAAATATAAAGCTTTGAATAGATTGCACCACAAAGATTCAGGGATTTTGAAAAGTCTCCATGCCTCGCTTTCCCGAGAAGGGCTTTATTAAAAGATAATAAGTCACGAAAGCCAATCCCCTATACTTTTCCTGTCTTTTAAAGTATCCCAAAGACTTCCAAAGTGAATGCCGACTTAGTGCTAGAATGTTGCCACCAAAACTTAGCCATCTTTTGTTCAACAGACTTGCATATAGAGACAGGAATCTTAAATATGGACATTGCGTACTGTGGTAGAGCTTGAATCACAGCCTTTAGCAGAATCTCCTTCCCTCCTTTAGAAATCAATTGTTCTTTCCACCCAGCCAATTTAGCATTCACCCTTGTGTGAATCCAAGCGAACATATCTCTCTTGGAGGACCCCCAATCTGAGGGAATACCGAGATACTTTCCGGTTTATCAAGGATAGGCACTCTTAGTACTCCCCATATTTAACTTGAGGGACATAGGATAGTTTTTGCTTGCAAATATGCCTGATTTATTTCTTTTATCTCGCTGTCCCGTTGCAATACAATACCGGTTTAAGATGCTCGCCAAATTTTGACATTCTATCGTTTTACCATCCAGAAAAAAGATTGCATCATCGGCAAAGAATAAATGTGATAAAACAGGACAATTTCTGTTAAATTTCAGTCCTCGGAGATGACCCATGTTTATAGCATTCTGAATTAGAGTTGATAACATGTTAGCCACAAGTATAAAGAGGTAGGGTGAAAGAGGATCTCCGCCTAATTCCCCGGTTGGTATAAAGTAAGGTAGATCTTCGCCATTGACTTTGACACTGAGTGAGGTAGTTTTAACACATTGCATCAGCCAAACCACCCATCGATCATGAAACCCAATCTGACGCATATAGTCCTCCAAGAAGTCCCACTCAACCCTATCATAAGCTTTCTGCATATCCAGTTTTAGGATTGCCTGGAATCTCTTCTTTCTCTGTCGAATTCTAAACTGATGTAAGACTTCTTGAACGATTAGAATGTTATCCTGTATCTGTCTGCCTGACACAAAGGCACTCTGTTTTGTGGCAATCAAATCTGGTAGACAGCATTTTAATCGATTTGCTAGGACTTTGGAAATAATTTTGTATAGAAAATTACATAAACTGATGGGGCGAAATTGATCTAACCTCTCTGGATTCGGTACTTTGGGAATCGCATATAGAAGTTCTCGTTTATAGCAGCGGGCAACACTCCAAAGAGTGAAAAAATTCTGCACCGTAGTGAACACATCATCCCGTAGAATGTCCCAATGACTATGGTAAAAGAGGCCATTAAAACCATCAGTCCTGAGCTTTCGTTGCTCCCAACTGGAAAGTAGCTAGCTGTACTTCCTCTCTTGTGACTTCCGCTATTAATTGATTATTCATTTCATTTGTAACGATCTTTTGACATTGCAGTAAAGTAGGGCTATAATCTCTAGGACCAGCAGTAGAATAAAGGTTCTGAAAAAAACAGTTGGTCATGTACTTCACCTGTGCTGGGTCCCGAATCCACTCCTCGTTTATATCTTTGAGCATGTTGATTCTGTTTCTCTTCCGTCGTTGAATCGTAGTAGCGTGAAAAATTTTGTGTTTCGATCCCCCTCAACCGCTTGATGCGAGATCGCGTTGCCCAAAGAATGTTCCTCCCGTATCCATATTTTCTGAATCTGGTCCTGCAGCGATTTAACCCGATTGTTATTATGACTTGCTAGCGTGTTGATTAATATGATACTTTGGAGCCGCCGCTTTAAGAAATCTAGTTGATGATGAGCAGCAGAAAACTTCTTTCGACTCCAATTTGCCAAAGCTGTAGTTATTAGCTGTAATTTTTTGGAGATGCTAAATGGATGATTTAAGGCTGTCGACCATACATCCGATACCACCCTATGACATTCATCATCTTGAAGCCAAAAAGACTCGAAGGTAAACCTCGTTTGTCTCCTTTTTGATTTGACTTCTGTATTTAAAAGAAGTGGACAATGGTCGGAGCCTATAGCAGGTAAAGCATAAACTTCAGCTTCCGGATAGTTTAATCGCCATTCCATTGTACACACAGCCCTATCTATTCGCTCCTTTACAGCTTCGTCACCATTTCTATTGTTCACCCATGTGTAGGTACATTCCTTGGTTTCAAGGTCCATCAAGGCACGTAGTCTAATAAATCTCTAAAAGATTGCAATCGATATTGCTTTGAGGTAAGCGTTTTCCAACTTTCTCCCGGTGATTCGAATTTCATTAAAATCGCCGATGCACATCCAAGGTAGGGTATGTAGATGGCCGAGCCGACGCAAAGTAGTCCATAGTTGTTGCCTCTGTTGAAATACGGCTGGAGCATGCAGAAAAGTTATACCCATGGTTTTCCTTTTAAGAACATCTGAGCAGATAGTATCAATATGATGCTGGTCATGAGAGTGGATAGATAGATTGACCCGATCATTCCAAAAAGAACCAAACCTCCAAACAAACCTAGGGATTGATCACAAAAAGGTTTTCATAATGAAGAGTTCGCTGCAAACGCTTGATGATCGGTTCCCGGTTTTGGATTCCATCAAAAAAATAATATCGGGCCGTTCATGAACCACTAGGTCCTTAAGAGCTTGAATTGTTAGGGGGTTGCCCAGCCCCTGACAATTCCAACTTATAATTTTCATTGTTCCGGCGGTGGCTGTTTTGGGCAAGCCACCACAACCCTTGTGTCTACCCCTTCAAAGAACAAAGATTGGGGTATCCATAAGAAGTGAATCATCCGAGGTACTTGAGCAAGTAGAGAGAATCCCATAAGGGTTGTAATGCTTTGATTTTTATGGGGATCGGCCTTAACCACCATTCCGGGTTTTTAAGTTTCTTGCTGTTCACCACAGGTTCTGTTAATATCGGTTCGGTAACAGAAGAAATCTGCAGGGTAGGTAAGGGACTGCAATGAGGGTTCTTAGTGGTATGAAGCTCCTCGGATGGAGTTTGAGCCTTTATACTTGAAGGTGCTTTGCAGAAGTAATAAAGGGATTGCACCGGAGTTTCTGGTATAATTTCTTCAACTTCATCCTGGTCTGATTGTTTCTCATAGAAAACTTTCCAGAATGGACTGTGCTCTTTGACCTCGGCCCTCAGCCAGGGGCCATAGGATAGCTTGTCTTTCCCTTCGGTCTTAGCCTCATCAAAGGGAATATTGTGACATTGTGTTGCATAATGGCCTAATATACCACATGAGTAGCAATAATTAGATAGGCGCTCATATTTGAAATCAATCCATATATTCTGTCCCTCCAATCTGAGTAGCTTGCCAGATTTCAATGGTTCATTAAGATTAATATTCACTGCACCCGCCCGTTTTAATCGCTGAGTTTTCTTTTGTTGCTATGCTTACTTCCCGAACTCGACCAAGATGTCGAGCAGCCTTGGCAAACATACTCACAGCATCTTTCCGTAGGGAGTCCTAAAATATGCACCCAGAAGTTGCATGTGGTGAAATCATAGCAGTGCAGAGGCATAGTAGGAAGCCAAGGTTTTAGTATCAGAAGATGGTGCCCAAACAGCCAATGGCCACTATGTAAGATTCTTTGACGTTCGCATCGAATTAAATTTAAAGACATACCAACCTTCTTCGGGTTGAGAAATTTGCACACGGTCATTACGCCGACTCTTGTTAATGTACTCGCAAAGCTTGAAAATTAACCGATGGGTCCGAGAGAATTTTACCCACTAAGGTTGCCTTGCATTCTTGCAGCGTTTCCGCGGTATTTCGTCATCCTGCATCCACATCTTCTTCCGACCAGAGTCGGCCAAGTCGATTACATAGGGCGGCAAGGCGAGCATCTTCCGAAGGGTGAGATGAAGTCATAACGGAAACTGTCTAGAGATGGCGGAGAAATCCACATGCAAAGCCCCGATGAAATGAAAGAAGAAAACCCCATCACTTGACTGCCAGGGAAGCGAGAAAAGAAGAACATCCTCAAACCGGAGAAGAGGAGAGTGAATTGTAAGAGAAAAGGAAAACGAGGTTAGGAAGGGGGTTTAGTCGAGAAGAAGAAAGATGAAACTGGGATAACCCAGAAAAAACTCTGCATGTCGAGAGAGAGGACTCTGCATTTCGAGAGATGATGAAACCGTCCTTGTTTGATTGTCTTTGTTTGTCATTGTTTTGCATTGCATGATCATATTACTTGGCATATGTGATTGTTTAATTAATTGCTCGCTCATTTGATTGATTGGTTGAGAATCAAGGCCATATGACCTAAGTGCTTGCTTTTTCTCTCAAATGCATGTGATTTTTAGATGGATGATTTAAGTGCAATGCATGACCACGTGGGGAACCTTTGGGATAACCTAGACCCAAATTAGGACCATTCAATCTTAATTACCACTTGTGAACACAAGTGATAATTAATTATCGATGATCATGAATTTAGTTGATTAGGTGTCATAAGAAGGGATGACGTATGCAAATCAAAGGCCGATCTCAAGGCCATGTTTGATTGGTTGAGTGCATTTCCTCAATTCATTGAATTGATTGTCCTCGCTTGAGTTCATTGTTGTATGTTGTATGATCTTATATGTTAGTTTAGCATTAGTTTAGAATTAGGATAGGTGCAAAAGGCAATCCTTGGAGGTGGTGACCTGAAGGGATGAAGATGGTGGATGGTCGATGTTTGATCTGGCCTTTTTCATTTGTAATATTCATTTCTTAACATATGTCTCGGGTCCCTTCTACATTATATAAATGTCCGACGAGTTGCGGGTTTTCCTTTCTCGCACATAAATTTGTTTGTTTAGGTTTTTCTTGTTATACCTTTAAACTATATGGATGTTTACTTTCCCACTCTGTCATTTCAATTACTTGTGTGCTTCATTTTTATACTTTAGATAGTTAGTATAGAAATGGTACAAATGAACCATCCGTATGTGATCACCTATCTTTTTTTTTTTTTGGTAACCGAGGACTCCACCACGGCCCCCCGTGCTTGGACGGCACTGAAGGACCGGGCCCTTATACCTCAAGGGAGACTAGCATAGGACCCCACCACCATGGTCTCTCACTTAAGACGTGTTAGCAGCTGCAAAGTTTCAACCCTGGGACCTTTGCGATGAAGTGCCCAAAGCCGAACCAACTCAGCTGCCCATCGGTGGGTATAGAAATGGTACAAATGAACCATCCGTGTGTGATCGCCTATCTTTTGACTTGCACGAAGATGTAAAAAAACTGTATGACCACTTTAGATAACAACTGTACTCATAGGTATCGAAAGAGCGCTAATAGAAATCTTTAGCGTAAGTCAAGTCTCCGAACCCACGAAATCTCTGGTTCTATGAAAATTAAGGGTGGTCTCTCAATCCTTGATTGGGTTTTTAGCTGCTCCCCAACAAAGAGGTCAGTGGCAACTCATAGATAATGGTTTTAGGTAGTGTAACAACTTAAAATGAAATGTGGTCACATGAAGTATGAGTTTGAGAGGACTCGAGTTTATAACTGACAATCCGTTTGTGTCGTTAACAAATTGGGAACCCATTCAAAACTGCCGTTCGTATGTGCCATTTAGATTTTATATCCGTTTGAGGGGGTTTTTCCGCATTTCATTTGAGAGTTTCATTTGTATGAACCATTCGGATTGACTTTATAAACAAATGCTTCAAAAACCTATTTCTTGGGATTGTAAGGCCTAGATGGGTAGGTCGCAACAGTCCCTAAGTCAATCTTATAGGCTTGAGGTTTCCTCATTCACACAAATAATTTGACTAACTTTTGGATTATTGACCAGTAATGAAGGAACTCAACGACACACAATGTAGAAGTTATACAAAGTCATAAAAGCTTGAGCGAAATTAATCAAGCAAGTCATTTATAGCAAGCAATCTGAGATCTTGGTTTATTATTAAGGAAGTACTAATAATGAACGTTATAGAGGTTTGCCAACACGTTAGTTGAAGAAAGAGATAGTGGATCGACAAGAATGCACAATTGCTGAGTGGTTACACCAATAGTCTCGAGATTTGTTACATCTTGCATATAATCATTGCTAGATAATAGGAGATTGTGTCTAGAGATTTTAACTTTCTACCCGTAACTGCAAGTGGGGTTAGGAAGTTATTTGTAAATACAAAATCAATAACTGTTTTGCAAAGGTTCGTCCAATTAATCACATAACTTGTGTTCGTGCATATTTATGTTTATCTTTATTTTCCCAACAAATATTTCTAGCACTTTAGATTCCTAGCTATTGCATTTTCAATTCCATTACATTTCAAGACATTTATATTCATGTCCAGAATAAACAAAGGAAACTTTCATGATTTTTGCATATTCAATTCAATCCATCCCTTTCCAAAAGATTTTTTTTTTTTTGCTTGTTTGGTGAAACATTCGGATTATAACTTCGATAGAATAAGCACGGCTCAAATTTTTAGAGCAGATTTAGGTAAAGTGCTTTGATGTCATGATTAAGAAAAGAAAATACTAATACATACTGTAAAATCAATATATAAGGTTTTTTTTTTTTGTTTTGGTTGATTGGCAGAATATGTAACGCTTTAATAGTGGAAGGGGATGAAAAAGTTGAACTAAACATGAGTTCTCGACTGAAGTATGACTGAAGTATGACTCTTCTTCTCACAAAGTTTTTCTTTGAGGTAAGCCGCTATGACCATAATCAAAGTGAAATTACCAATCAAAGGTATCATCGAATCCATTCTCTAATATGAGTTAATTGTTTTGTACAGCCTGAAGGACTGTTAGGAAAATATTTGAAGATGTTACAATAGAATTCCAAGCCAATTCACCAAAGATAGAAACTTTGTATGTCAAAACACCTAGCTCTGTAGTAATTTATTGTAAATGGGCAAAAGTATAGTAGCTTCAGAAAGACCAAAAATCCCTTAGCTTCCCACGAAATACAGGAAGCCAAGAAGAGTAGATTCAATTTAATATTTGGATGGCTCGGGATCACATGTTCCAGAAGAAAAACAGTTTAAAATTGAAAATAGGAATTCGTCAATTATGTTCGGATGCTTCAAACATGTATAACTAGCACACATCGGAACGCAAGATAGAAATATATATATATATATATATATATATATATATATATATATATATAAAAGCATAATTCTACGATAGATGCATCTGTAGCGACACTGTCTCCATCACTTGCTGGTTTTCCCACAAAGCAATCTGCACAAGAAAAAAAAAAGTTGTTGGACAATGATAAGACAAGGTTGGAGCAATCTTAGGTCGAGCGTATCATGCTAAAACAACTCACATTAGTTACTCGATTGGCTTGCAGAGAGATGAGCGACAACTATTACCAGTACAATGAGCAAAACGGCGACTTGCAATTTAGATCGTCATAAGCTATTGTTCTCTTTTTGTTTGGTTTGCTGTTCAGCACATAGTTCCAAGACCAGCCAAACAATGTGAGATGAATAGTTGTAAACTCACCAGGACAGAACTATTTGTGGGTTTAGTCGCAAGGATGTAAGATTTCCTGTCGAAATTTACAAACGGAATTTGTTTTAAGTAGAAAGGCATAATCAATATCCACTCCACGGAGAGAGAGAGAGAGAGAGAGAGAGAGAGAGAGAGAGAGAGAGAGAGAGAGAGAGAGAGAGAGAGAGAGAGAGAGGGAGGCATGGAGATGTCCAGAATCTCTACAAGCCTTCTGTACCCTCGATTATGCTCAATGTTTTTGTAGCATTAGGATCATTCTTGTCAACCTATGGGAGCCAAAGGCATAATTTGGTGAGTAATTGATATAGCTAGTATAAGCACCTAGAGGGAGTGAATAGGTGTAGAAATAATTTTTCGAGATATAAAAGCAATACTAGGCAAACAATAGAAAGGAAGCTCTCCTTTAGTTAACAAAACAAACTATGATCAAAGTAAAGCAGGGAGTAGGAAGAGAAAATTGAACACAAGGTTTATAGTGGTTCGGCTTATTCCAAGCCTACGTCCACTCATCCGCACCGACAGCCCACCGGCTGGATTTCACTATGAACAAAAGAGATGTTACAGCAATGCTTTCCCTTGATTCCACAAAGTGTAGATACTCGCCACACTTCCTCAAGGTATCTCAAAATATAGACTCTCTTTGCGTACAAGATTTCGCTCGCAAGTGAATTGACTAAGAATCAAAGAGCTTCGACTTTGGAATTTTTCTATCGTGCACCACCTCGAACAACTGGAACGTCTTCCTTTATACTCCTTTGTGCCATCATACGCGTTGGCACTTACCAAAGGAATTCTTCCAATCCTCCCATTGACAGAATCAATTAGGAAGATCATTCGAGCTATTAAAGAAACATGTCGATAGCCCATCAATCCCGCCGC
This sequence comes from Eucalyptus grandis, assembly GCF_016545825.1. Lineage (NCBI taxonomy): Eukaryota > Viridiplantae > Streptophyta > Magnoliopsida > Myrtales > Myrtaceae > Eucalyptus > Eucalyptus grandis. The sequence continues at coordinate 13,787,896 of NC_052620.1, forward strand.
CCATACAATCGGATTTTGGTTTCCATAAGTAAAACATTCCAAGAATACTTTGCCAATCATCGGATCTTTAATCATTCTTGATTTGAATAAAGGAATCCATTATGTCATATCCAGCCAAGAGATCTTCTCCAGTCGATAAGGCCAAATCCTTAATGAAGCACTCAGATTTGGATAGCCTTTTCTTCAACGGGTTAGAAACTGTCAATGAGAATAGACTTTGAGTCTTGAGTCTGGTAGTCCGGAGGTCTTCAGACTTTAATAGTTGAGTCTGCAAATCTTCGTACTAGACCGATAGAAACGTTTTGTCATCTTCAAAATATTCCGTAAAGATTTCTCCAACAATCTCTCCCTTTTTATGGTGACAAAACTTTCCTGCATTTGAATAACTTTGACTCCGCAAAACATTACTCAAGCAAATATGGATATCTCATAAAGATTAATGGCTTAATGATAATACTAGAATCTGCAACCACGGAAAATAGGTTAGTTTTGCATGAGAGTAAAGCCATTCATAAGATATCAATAGTTCTTAATATAAGCAAAGTCAAATCCAAATCCACATTTAGTCACCCACATCCGACACAAACACACAAGTCAAACATCAAAACAAACTGAATTTTCAACAAGTTTAAATTCAAAGATTTCAAATCTCGCATCTCTCCCCTTTTGTCATCATAAAAAGGTTGAGATGGGAATAGAATGGAGTCAAGTTTGCTTGGGAACGCGAACAAGCCGGAAATCTCCCATGGACTGGATGATGCCTTTAAGCTTTTTCAATTCTTCCTTCAGTTGATCCACCTCTTCACCTTTAGCATTGGCTTGAATATGAAGAGCAAGGGTTTGGATCTGATCAGATAAGGTATCAGCATAATCACGCAAATTTGGCGATGAAGCATCATGTCCCTCCTCTGGAAATTGAGAGGCATGGATGTCCTCTGGATCTGCTGGAGAACGGCTGACTCCTTCACTGTTAACAGGATATGAGGACATTCCTCTTTTCTCACCATCTCTCCCTATTTCCATGGCTTCAGGTGGAGAAGAGTGTTCCTCATGCTCTCCTTCCTCTTGATTTTCTCTTTCTTCTTCTTCTTCAAACCTTTCCTCCTCTGCTTCTCTTTCTTCAGCTTCTCTCTCCTTTTCTTCCTTCTCCTCTGCTTCTTGCTCCTCTGCTTCAGTCTCTTCTTCTTCTTTCTCCCATCCTTCTCTCTCCTCTGCTTCTTTCTCCTGTCGTTCCATTGATTCTGGAACAGAACGACTCAGCTTCTTCAATGCTATAGCAGAAATTGTGAGGTCATCCTCATCATCTTCATCAATGATGAGAGCTTTTCTCTTTTTGGATGGAGTAACCATGGGCTCCTTCCCTTTTCTTTTCGCCGTTGAAGAGACTTGATGAGATTTGACAGGGGTTTTCTCCTTAAATTTCTCCAACGCCTTGTCGAGTTCTTTCAGACGCATTTTGGACACCATTTTCAGTCACACCACCATTTTGTCACATGGTCGAACACATAGAATTTGTGGAGGCTGAATATTCAAATGTCTGAATATCTTTGACACAAGACCTGGATAAGGAAGTTGGCCCTTGTCCTTCACCACTGCTTTATACATGTGGAACAAAATAGTGTGAGGAAGAGAAAACTTTTTCCCAGCATTGATGGCATACATCAGCTTTGCCTCTAAGTTAGAAACATCAGTCTTGGAAGTTGATTTCAGTCTGAGGCAATTGATCACAATCTTGTGAAGCAGAATGTTGAACGCACGCATCCTTGAGTAGGAAATCCTTCCCTTTGTCCTTCTGTCTTTAACAAGTTCCAATGTGGCATGAGCTATAGAGACACTGATGGGTTGATATCTCCCTCTCTCAACCCGAATCACATCCGCCAACATATCCACATCCACTACAAAGTCTTGATCTCGGACACTGAAAGAGAATCTATTCGCATTCAAGAAACTAAGATTTGAATAGAAATATGCAGTTAATTGAGCATAGGCTTCTGTGGTGTCAGAACAGAACTGTTCAAGTTGAAGAAAACTGAACTTTTCCCTCAAATTGACATTCACATCATCAAGGAAATCAAAATCCACACTCCTAGGGTTTATCACCCCATGCTTCAACAATTTGGAGTATAGATCCTTTTGTTCCTTCGATCTAAACAACTCTGTTCTTTTTCCTCGAATTTTTGCCGCAACACCAATTCTCGGTTGAAATTGACTGTACAATCTGTCATCATCATTTCCATCTATCGGATTAAATCCCCCAACACGTGGATCACTTGGGATATTTGCAAGGGTTTTTTTCTCGCCAACCCTTAGAGCAATTTCCAAACTCTCCATTTTTCGCAAAAGATGTACTCATTCCCATATCCCTTGTCCTTAAGAAACTCATCGATGTAGTTCAATGGAGTACCAATGCTCTTTAAAGCACGGTAAAGCTTATAAATAAAAGAGGGCCTTTGAATTCTTACAGGATCTGCGTCTTCAACGATTTCTTCCTCTTGTTGATGACCAAAGACTCCGTGGACTAGATGGTGGAGAATGATGCTGCCGAGAATGTTGTGGGCTCTGCTATCGACTTGGTGACTCCTCTTCCTCGGTGAGATCAAAGTGAGTAGGCCCCTCACTCATTCGCCGTGGTCCCCGCTTGTGATCCTCGAAGAATTTTTGAGGACGACATCTTTCTCGCTTCGAAAGATTCCTTGCTTGACTTTCCCAAGAAAGATGACAACTTTTCAAGATCAAACAAGGGAAGAAGACAGAATGGATGATCGATGCTTTTTAGGGTTTTGGAGTTAAGTGAAGAGGAACCGACTGTATATAGCTCAGTCGAAATAGGGGGAATGCTAAACATCATAAAGGAAGGTTAAAAGATGCCTTTAAAAAAAAACTGCCTTTTCAAAAATAGATAACTGCCATTAACTCTTTTTGAAAAGGAAAAATTGCACTTTTCACGGAAATTGAAGATAGCATAAATCAATTACAAATAGATAAATGATCGTACCTTTACGAGATTTAATATAAGAGAAAATAAAATAACTTACAGTCAAGAACCATGATTGTCTCGAGTCCGAGAGTCTCTAGACTTTAACTTCTTCAAGCTTCAAGATGTTGAGTCCGGAACGGATGATTTCAAATTGATTTTTCTCCGAGGCTTTGTAAATATATCCGCCTTGGTTCTTTGAGTCAACAAACTGAATCAAAACTTCTCCATTTTGAACATGATCTCTAATGAAGTGATGTCGAATCTCTATATGCTTTGCTCTTGAGTGAAGAATTGGATTTTTGGTAAGATTGATTGCACTGGTGTTGTCACAATTAATCTCCGTGCATGAATCTTCAATTCCAAAGTCTGTTAGCTGTTGTTTTATCCACGTAATTTGTGAACAACAACTTCCGAGAGCTACATACTCGCTCGCCAGAAAGAGCTACTGTATTTTGCTTCCTTGAAAACCAAGACACTGTCCTGCTTCCAAGTAACTGATAGGTACCCGAGGTGCTCTTTCTATCAACTCTGCAACCTGCTAGATCTACGTCTAAGTATCCAAGAAGAGTAAAGTCTCCTTTTAGGATACCAAAGGCCGATGCTTGAAGTTGAAGCAATGTATTTGATAATACGCTTTGCGGACTTAGATGAGATTCTTTAGGGTATGCTTGAAATCTAGCACAAATGTAAACACTAAACAAAATGTCGTCTAGAAGTAGTAAGATAAAGAAGTGAACCGATAATACTCCCGTATAGCTTCCGGTCAACTTTCTTTCCTCTTTCATCTTTGTCTATCTTCAAGGAACTTGACATTGGTATATCAGTCTTTTTGCAATTTTCCAGTCAAACTTTTGACAAGATCATTAGCATATTTTTCTTGATGAATAAAGTCCCTTCCTTCAATTGTTTCACTTGAAGTCCAAGAAAGAAGGTTAGTTCACCCATCATGCTCATTTCAAATTCATCCCGCATAGACTTAGAGAATTTCTTGCACAAACTTTCATTAGAGGATCCAAAAATAATATCATCAACATATATTTGAACAAGCAGAAAACTTTTGCTTTCTCTTTGATAAACGAGTAGTGTCTACTTTACCTTTTACAAAGCCATTTTGAATTAAAAACTTACTCGCTGTCGTACCAAGCTCGAGGTGCTTGCTTTAAACCATACAAGGCTTTTTTTTAGTCTCGAATACGGAGTCTGGCTTCCTTGGGTCTTCAAACCCAAGTGGTTGTTCCACATAGACTTCCTCATGGATAAATCCATTTAGGAAAGCACTTTTAACGTCCATTTGGAATAACCTGAAATTCTTCTAACAAGCAAAAGCAAGTAATAATCGAATTTCTTTTAACCTTGCTACTGGTGCGTAAGTCTCGTCATAGTCTATCCCTTCTTCTTGCGTATATCCCTTGGCCACAAGTCTTACTTTGTTTCTTATGACTTTTCCTTTTTCGTTCATCTTGTTCCTGAAAACCCATTTAGCTCCAATAATATATTTACCTTTTGGTTTAGGAGTCAACTCCCAGACATCATTAATACTGAATTGTCTGAGTTCTTCTTGTTGGAGAAATCTTTGTGAAGTGTTTTGAAGTTGACAAAACATTTCCATCGATCTAGTCTCGAAGGTCTGCAGACTACTGTAGTTAAAGTCTCGAAGACTTCCGGACAGCCGACTCAAGACTCAAAGTCTATCCTCATTGACGTCTCTAATCCGTTGAAGAAAGGTTATCCGTAACGGATGTTTTGTTCAGATTTAACCTTATCATCCGGAGAAGATCTCGTGGTTGGAGAAGACGTATCAGAATCCTTTGATTGATCAAGATTGATTCAATGACTGAAGATTCGATGATTGTCTAAATATTATTGGAAGGTTCTACTTATGGAAACCGAGATCCTTGATTGTATGGGCGAACAGATTGATGGGCTATCAACACGTTCCTTTAATAGCTCGAACAATCTTCCTAATTGATTCCGTCCAACGGGTAGATTGGAGGAATTCCTTTGGTAAGTGCCAACGGGTATGATGGCATAAAGGAGTATATAAGGAAGACGTTCTTAGTTGTTCGAGGTGTGCGCGATAGAAGAATTCCAAAGTCTCAAGCTCCTATTTGTTTAGATAAATCCTTTGAGCGAATACTTGTATACAAAAGAAAGTCTATATTTGTGAGAGACCTTGAGGAGGTGTGGTAAAACATCTACACTGTGGAATCAAGGCAAAGCTGTGCTGTAACTTCTCTTTGATCATAGTGAAATCCAGCCGGTGGGTCACATGGTCTTGGAAGAGTGGACGTAGGCTTGGAATAAGCCGAACCACTATAAATCCCGTGTTCAATTTTCTTCCTCACTCTCTCTACCTCAATCGTATTTCATTTTGTTAATTAAGAGATAATTTACTTTCTATCATATGTTAAGAATCGCTTCCGTATATCGATAAATTGTTTAGGCACCTATTCACCCCCTCTAGGTACTCATACTAGCAATATCAATTGGTATCGAGCCTGTACTCACTTTGTTTGAAGTGTTTTACTTGAGTTAAAGATCCATGGCTAGTATGCTAGCACCGTGGCTGATGGAAGGGCAAAGCAATACCAGACCACCCTACTTTGATGGAAAGGATTACAACATCTGGAAGAACAAGATGAAAGCTTTCCTACGATCAAAGGATCCTCCGGAATGGGACGTTGTAGAAAAAGGAATTACTCCTACCATCGCATCGGTCTCGAAAGAGGAAAAGAAATCGAAGAATCCAGCGAATGTCTCGGAAGAAATAATCAAGAGACGGACACTCGATGCAAAAGCAATTTACTCATTATATTGTGCTTTATCACCAACTGAATATAATAGAATATCTTCTTGTGGTACAGCAAAAGAAGTTTGGGACAGATTGCATATCACCTATGAAGGAACAGACGAGTGAAGGAAACAAGAATCAACATTCTTCTCGGTCAATACGAAGCCTTCGAATGAAACTGGAGAATCAATATCGACATGTTTAGTCGCTTTACGTATATTGTGAATGGTCTTGAAAATCAAGGTCAACCAACTTCTGATCCCATGAAGGTAAACAAGCTACAGTGACTCTCCAGGATTGGAATCACATAAAGACTTCGATAAGAGAGACTCGGAGAATCATGCCACTATCCGTCGACGAGCTGATTGGAACTCTTCAGTCTTATGAAGTGGAAAGGATCAATGAAGATGAAGATCCAAAAGGTAAGAAATCCATTGCATTAAAATCAAATGATGATTCTGATGATACAGATTTTGAAGATGATATGGACGATGAGGAGCTTGCTCTCATGATAAGAAGATTCGAAAACTAAATAGAAAAGGAAGAAGGTTCAACTCAAAGAAACAAAACTTTCAAAGACAGCGACCAAGTCTCGTTGATGATGAGGAACCAAATAAAGATGTAGTCCTTTGAATGCAAGAAAAAGGGACACATCGGGCCAACCTCCTCTTCGAAGAAGAAGAGAGGAAAAGCTGAAAATTTCGAAAAGCTCTCAAAGCCGAAACTCCGGAGTGATACGAGTGTGAAGAAAGTGATAATGAATATGCCAATCTATGTCTGATGGCACACCGTACTCGGACTGGATCGACTCGGGATCGGACTCGGGCATGTGAATTTGAGGCAAGTGATTTTAAAATTCTGTCAAAGTTTCTAAATATATTGATGAACTATGCTTTAGTCTTAAGACTTCTCTCAAAAGAATTTCCGAATTGAAAAAAAGAAAACTCAGCTCTAAAACAAAAGGAAAATGTTTTAGCGAAAGAGTTAAAAGTCTAGACTTGTATGTTTCCAATCTTAAAGAAAATGAAGATAATCTTTTAAAAGAAAATGCTTTTTTAAAAAGACTTATCAAATATATCAAAGAAATTTTCTATAGAGTTTGAAAAACTTGAAAAAATTCTTTCAAGACAAAGACCTTACTTCAATAAGTCCGGTCTAGGTATGACAGAAGAAACAATTCCCTTGATTGATTTTCCTAAAGTAAAAGAAAGAATTAAGAAAAGATTCTCGAGTGAGGTTTACAAAATCACTTCAAGAAAGTTTTTGTAAAACCTGTAGGTAGAAATGCTCTCGATGTTCTAAGTGCAAATACTGATCACTTTGAAAAAGAGTGTTCTATGGTATGGAAACCTGTTAAGAAAGTATGAGCTAATACCGTTTAACTTACTAACACCAAAGGACCCAAGAAAATTTGGGTACCAAAGAAAGCTTGAGACTTTATTTTAAATGCAGTCTCCGTCAAGAAACAGTAAAGTGGTATCTTGACAGCGGATGCTCAAGACACATGACAGAGACTCAAATTGCTTTATAAAGATTGCTCAAGTAAATGGTGGAAAAGTTTCATTTGGAGGAAACAGCAAAGGAAGTATTGTGGATTTGGAACCGTGAAAATTGGAACTCTCACAATAAGTAATGTTTCCTTAGTGGAAGGACTCAATTACAATCTTCTCAGCATTAGTCAATTGTGTGATACTAGTTTCAAGATCTTCTTTCAAGAAGGAACATGTTCGGAATCGCAAAGACTCTACTCAGTCTTTCATGGGTCGAAGACATGGAAATATCTATCTTCGGATGTGAAACCAAATGAATCGCAATGCCTTATCTCAATTCAAGACGAAGCAAGCTTATGGTACAAAAGCTTGGTCATGTCAACATGAAGCAATTAGCCAAAATCTCTTCAAAACAGCTTGTTCGAGGACCACCCAGATTGCCATACCAAAAGACTCGATTCATGCACTCCATGTATTCCTGGGAAAGCAGGTAAGAAATTCTTTTTAAGCCAATAAATCATGTCTCTACTAATCATGTACTACGCTTGCTGCATATGGATCTCTTCGACCAACCAGAACTCGTGAGTATTGGGGTAAGAAGTATTGCCTAGTAATTGTTGATGATTACTCCCGTTTTACTTGGGTATATTTCCTTGCAAGTAAGTCTCAAACCTTTTCGTATTTTGAAAAATTTGCTAAAAAGGTTCAAAATGAAAAAGGATGTGTTATCTCTAGTATAAGAACAGATCATGGAGGTGAATTTGAAAATCAAGATTTTACAAAATTCTCGTGATGAATCTGGCTTTAAGCATGAGTTCTCCTCTCCATATACTCCTCAGCAAAATGGAGTTGTGGAAAGAAAGAACAGATCTCTTCAGAAATGGCTAGAACTCTCTTAATAGAAAGCAAGATTTCTTCACGATTTTGGGCTGAAGTCAAGCTTCAAAGATGCTATATCATCAATAGAGTCTTCTTAAGATCTATTCTTCAAAAAACCCCTTATGAGTTATTCAAAGAAAAGAAGCCTATTGTTTCATACTTTCATGTATTTGGTTGTAAATGTTTTATATTGAAAAATGCAAAAGATCGAGTTGGTAAGTTTGAAGAAAGATCGATGAAGGTATCTTCCTTGGATATTCTACATCAAGCAAAGCTTCAAAGTCTATAACAAGAAGAGTCACCAGGAGGAGTCAATGAATGTCAAACTTCAAGACTCAACGCAAGATGAATCAAGTCGACTCATCAAGAAGAGTCTCGAACCGCCCTGCACCCTCCAAAGTCTACAACTCAAGAAGCATCTCGACTGAAAACCAGCATTAGGTTGTTAGCGAAGATCCAAATAAAGAAAGAGATCATCATCCGCACAAATCAACAAGTAACCGGAAACATAAGTCCGCCATCCCAAAGATCTTATAATTGGCGAAATTAATGAAGGAATTCGCACTGCATCCAAAAGGCGAGAAGAGTCTAGTCTTGGCACTCGTTTCTGAAATTGAACCAAAGAGCATAGAAGAAGCTTTATCTGATGAAAGCTGGATTGAAGCTATGCAAGAAGAGCTCAGATAGTTCAGCATAAATGATGTTTGGGAATTAACATCCAAACCAAAAGGTAAAACCGTTATTGGAGCTAAATGGGTATTCAAACAAGATGAACGAGAAAGGAAAAGTCGTATGAAATAAAGCAAGACTCGGGCCAAAGGGATATACGCAAGAAGAAGGAATAGACTATTATGAGACTTACACTCCAGTGGCAAGGTTAGAAGCTATTCGACTATTACTTGCGTTTGCTTGTTATAAGAATTTCAGGTTATTCCAAATGGACGTCAAAAGCGCCTTCCTAAATGGATTTATCCATGAGGAAGTTTATGTGGAACAACCACCAGGTTTGAAGATCCAAAGAAGCCGCATCACTCGCTTCGGGACGAAAAGGCTTTGTATGGTTTAAAGCAAGCACCTCGAGCTTGGTACGACAGTGCATTAAGTAAGTTCCTAATACAAAATGGTTTTGTCAAAGGTAAAGTAGATACGACTTTATTTATCAAGAAGGAAAACAAAAGCTTCTTACTTGTTCAAATATATGTGGATGATATTATTTTTGGATCCTCTAATGAAAGTCTCAGGCAAGAAATTTTCAAAGTCTATGCGATGAGTTTGAAATGAGTATGATGGGAGAGTTAACATTCTTTCTTGGTCTTCAAGTAAAACAATTGAAGGAATGAACTTTTATTTATCAAGAAAAAATATGTTAATGATCTTGTCAAAAGGTTTGGACTGGAAAAGTGCAAAAAGACCGACATACTAATGTCAAGTTCTTTAAAGATAGACAAAGATGAAGAAGGGAAGAAAGTTGATCAAAAGTCAGACAGAGCATTATTGGATCACTTCTTTATCTTACCGCTCTAGACTGATATTTTGTTGAGTGTTTGCATCTCGTGCTAGGTTTCAATCGATCCTAGAGAATCCCATCTCAGTGCTGCAAAATGCATCATTAAATATGTGGCTTCATCATCAAGCATCGGTCTTTGGTATCCTAAGAAGGGAGACTTTAATCTTCTGGGATATTCAAACGCAGATCTGGCCGGTTGCAGAGTTGATAGAAAGAGCACTTCAGAACTTGCCGCTGCTTGGAAGCGGACGGTGTCTTGGTTTTCAAGGAAACAAAGCACCGTGTCTCTTTCAACAACGTAAGCGCAGTATGTAGCTCTTGGAAGCTGCTGTCGCAAATTCTATGGATAAAACAACAGCTAAGAGATTTTGAAATTGAAGACTCATGCACGGAGATTAATTGCGACAACACCAGCGCTATCAACCTCACCAAAATCCAATTCTCCACTCAAGAGCAAAGCATATAGAGATTCGACATCACTTTATTAGAGATCATGTTCAAAATGGAGATATTTCAATTCAATTTGTTGACTCAAAGAATCAACTGGCTGATATACTCACAAAGCCTTTAGAGAAAAATCAATTTGAGTCTATATGGTCCAGACTCAACATTTTGAGGTATGAGGATATCAAAGTCTAAAGACTTTCAGACTCAGGCTTACAAGACTTTATCTACGTCTTGGCTCGACCTTTAGACTGTAAGTCTTTCTCTCTCCAATCTTATCTTGAAAAGGTACGATCATAAGACCGTGTTTAAATTGTTGCTATATTTAATTAACGTAAAAAATTGCATCGATTCATTTTCAAAAGGGAAGTTATTTTTTGAAATAGCTATTTTTGCGGATAAAGACAGGTTATTTTGAAAAGGCATATTTTTATTTCCTTTGTGACGGTTCGTTTACTCTTCTTTTAACCGATTGTGCACTTTGTCGATTCCTTTTCACTTTTCTATTCACTTTTCTCTCAAAAAAACCCTAGAAAGCATCGATCCTCCATTCCCGTTTGTCTTCTTTCGCTCAATCTTCAAAAAGTTGTCATCTTTTTCCGGGAAAGTCAAGTAAGGAATCTTCCAAACACTGAGAAAGATGTCATCTTCACGAAAGTCCTCAAGAATCGCAAAGGGGGGACCACAGAGAATGAGTGAGGGGCCTACGCACTTCGATCTTATCAAGATGAAGTTACTCCTGATCAGCAACCGAGCCCACAACATTCTCAGTGTCATTCTCCACCATCTAGTCCTCAAGGCGTTGTTCATCAGCATCAGAAGAAATCATCGAGGATGCACCCCGTAAGAGTTCAAAAGCCCGCTTTTATTTACAAGCTATATCGTGCCTTAAAAGGAATTCGTATCTTTGAACTATGTTGATGAGTTTCTTAGAGACAAAGGATATAAGAACGAGTATATCTTTCTCGCGAAAATGGAAAGTTTGGGAATCGCCGTAAAGGGGGTGGCCGAGGAAACCCTTGCGAATATCCCAAGTGATCCTCATGACCGGGACCGAATCCCGTAGATGGGAATGACGTGACAATGTTGCCCATTTCAACCGAAAATGGGTATTGCGGCTGAAATTCAAGGAAAAAGGGGAGATTTGTTCGGATCAAAGGAACAAAAGGATCTCGTACTGAAATTGCCGAAGCGTGGGGTAATAAACCCTAGAGTGTGGACTTTGATTTTCCGGATGCCGTGAAAGTGAACTTGAGGGAAAAGTTCAGTTATCTTCAACTTGAAAAGTTCCGCTCGACTAACCGAGGCTTATGCTGAATTGACGCATATTTCTATTCAAAGCTTAGCTTTTGGATGCGAATAGATTCTCCTTCAGCGTTAAAGAACAAAAAAAAACTATGTTGTGGATATGAATATGCCGGGCGTATGTGTTAGAAGTTGAGAGAGGCGATATCAACCAATCAAAGTTTCCATTGCTCGGGCCACACTTGAACCGGTGAAGGACAGAGAACAGATGAGAAGATCACCTACTCACGGATGAATGCATTCAACATCTTGCTTCACAAGATTGTGATTAATTGCCTTCGGCCGAAATCAACTTCCAAAACTCGATGTTTCAAGCTCGAGGCAAAGTTGATGTATGCCATCCTCTCGTGGAAAGAAGTTTTCTCTCCTCATACCGTTATGTTTCACATGTATAGAGCAAATGAAGGACAGAGGTCAACTCCCTTACCCAAGCCTTGTTACGAAGTTATTCGACATCCGAATATTCAGCCTCCGCAAATCTTTTGTGTTCGATCATGCGATCATATGGTGGTAGGACTGAAAATGGTGACCAAAATGCGTCCAAGGAACTGAGCAAGGAATTGAGAAATTCAAGGAGAAGACTCCCGCCAAATCTCATCAACTCTCTTCTCGCTGCTAAGAGAAAAGGGAAGGAGCCCATGGCTGCTCCATCAACGAGAAGAAGAGCTCTCCTCGTTGAGGATGAAGATGATGATGAAGACATCACCATCTCGCAATGGCTTTGAAGAATTTAAGTCGTCCTGCTCCACGTAAAGAATCGGAACAAAAGACGAAAGAAGCAGAGAAGGAAGAAGAAGAAAGAGAAGCAGAAGAAGCAAGAAGCAGGGAAGAAAGACCTCAAGAAGAAAGAAGAGAAGAAGGAGAACCCGAGGAAATCTCTTCTCCACTGGCAGGCATGGAAACAAAGGGAGATCGTGAGAAAGAAGTGACGTCTTCATATCTTGATGCAAGTGAAGGAGTCGCCGCTCGCCCGCACCCGTAAGATGTTTATGCATCTCAATTTCCGTAGAGGAAGGTCATGAAGCTTCATCGCCAAACCCGCGAGACTATGCTGATCCACCATCGCCGCTTACTCCATCGATCGAGCGAAGCAAGTACTCGACCGATAATGGAGCAGATTTTCGTAGAATCATGGATATTCTCTTGGAAATGCGAGGTCAAATTTATGCCTTGGGATGCGAAGTTCAAAGTTTGAAGAATGAAAGTCAAGCTTCTTCCCCGTTCATTAAATGATAAGATGTAAGCCCTCTCTATTCGAATCAGGCCAATGCCAAGAGTGAGGAGGTTGTACAATAAAGGAAGACTTTAAAAGGCCGGGAAGGCATCGTTCGCCTATGGAAGATTTCCAGCTTGTCCACATTCCCAAGACTTCATCTCATCCTTTTTAATGATGACAAAAAGGAGGAGAGATGCATGATTTGATCAAAACTTTCAATCATCAAAAACTTTCAATCATTTTTTAACCGTTTGTTGGATTGTGTTGTTGTTTAACTGTTTTGACGTACTTCGACTTTGTTTTGTGTCCGGATGAGAACCGAACTAGACTTGGACTTGATCGCTTTCTATTAACAAGTATTGATATCTTATGGATGGTTTTATTATATACTAGACTAACCTATTTTCTCGTGGTTGCGCATTCTAGTGTTAATCTTTTAGCCATTCATCTCTATAAGATATGCATATGTGTTTGAGAAATGTTTTGCAGTCAAAGTTATCCAAATCTGCAGGAAGGTTTTGTCACCATCAAAAAGGGGAGATTGTTGGAGAAATCTTCGTGAAGTGTTTTGAAGTTGACAAAACGTTTCCATCAGTCTAGTCTCGAAGGTCCAGACTCGTTAGTTAAAGTTTGAAGACTTCCTGACAGCCGACTCAAGACTCAAAGTCTATCCTCATTGACAAACTTCTAATCCGTTGAAGAAAGGTTATCTAGAACTGGATGTTTTGTTCAGATTTAACCTTATCATCCGGGAGAAGATCTCGTGGTTGGAGAAGACGTACGTAATCCTTTGATTGATCAAGATTGATTCAATGACTCAAGATTCGATGATTGTCTAAATATTATTGGAAGGTTCTACTTATGGAAACCGAGATCCCGATTGTATGGGCGAACAAGATTGATGGGCTATCAACACGTTCCTTTAATAGCTCGAACAATCTTCCTAATTGATTCCGTCCAACGGGTAGATTGGAGGAATTCCTTGGTAAGTGCCAACGGGTATGATGGCATAAATGAGTATATAAGGAAGACGTTCTTAGTTGTTCGAGGTGTGTGCGATAGAAGAATTCCAAAGTCCAAGCTCCTATTTGTTTAGATAAATCCTTTGAGCGAATACTTGTATACAAAAGAGAGTCTATATTTGTGAGAGACCTTGAGGAGGTGTGGTAAAACATCTACACTATGGAATCAAGGCAAAGCTGTGCTGTAACTTCTTTTGATCATAGTGAAATCCACCGGTGGGTCATCGGTGAAGAGTGGACGTAGGCTTGGAATAAGCCGAACCACTATAAATCCTGTGTTCAATTTTCTCTTCCTCACTCTCTACCTCAATCGTATTTCATTTTGTTAATTAAGAGAGAATTTACTTTCTATCATATGTTAAGATTCGCTTCCGTATATCGATAAATTGTTTAGGCACCTATTCACCCCCTCTAGGTACTCATACTAGCAATATCACTTACATAGCTTCAATCCAGCTTTTATCAAATAAAGCTTCTTCTATGCTTTTTGGTTCTATTTCAAATAAGAGCTACACAAGACTAGACTCTTCGCGCCTTTTGGATCTTGTGCGAATTCCTTCATTAATGTCTCCAATAATGAGATCTTTGGGATGACTGGACTTATGCTTCCGATTCACGTTGATTTGTCGTTGATGATTACTTCCTTCATTTGAATCTTCAATAACCATTTGTTGCGGTCTTTTAGAGTCCGAGCCGTTTCTTGAGATTTAGACTTTGTATAGTCTCAAGCAGTTCAAATTCTTAAAGATGAGTCTCGAATGATTCATTTTGCATAGAATCCTGAATTTGACATTCATTGATTCCTCCACAGATTGACTCTTCTTGTTATAGACTTTGTAGGCTTTGCTTGAGGTAGAATATCCAAGGAAGATGCCTTCGTCGCTTTTTCTTCAAACTTACCAACTCTATCATTTGCATTTTTCAATATAAAGCATTTGCATCCGAATACATGAAAATATGATACAATAGGCTTCTTTCCTTTGAATAACTCATAGGGGTTTTTTTTCCTAATAGGCCTTAGAAAACTCTATTGATAATATAACATGCCGTTGAAACTGCCAAAATTTCAAAATCGTGAAGAGATGTTACTTTCAATTAAAAGAGTTATAGCTATTTCTTGAAGCGATCTATTATTTCTTTCCACAACTCCATTTTGCTCGAGTATATGGAGAGGAGAACACATGCTGAAAACTGATTCATCACAGAATTTTGTAAAATCTTGATTTTCAAATTCACCTCCATGGTCCTTCATATACTCGAGATAACATACCCCTTTCATTTTGAACCTTTTTTAGCAAACTTTTCAAAGTAAGAGAAGGTTTCGACTTACTTGCCATGAAATATACCCAAGTAAATCGTGAGTAGTCATCCACAATTACTAGGTAATATTTCTTACCTCCAATGCTCAATTCGTTGGTCCGAAGAGATCCATATGCGTAAGCCAAGTACACGATTAGTGGAAACTTGATTTATTGGTTTAAAGGAATTTCTACCTTTCCCAATACGCATGGTGTACATAGATTAGACTTTTGGTATGATAAATTGCAGACCACGAACAAGCTTCTTTGCTGAAATTTTGGCTATTTGCTTCATATTGATGTGCCCAAGCTTTCGTGCCATGTTTGCTTCATCTTGAATTGAGATTAGACATTGCGATTCATCTGGTTTCACATCCAATAGGTAGATATTTCCATGTCTTCGGCCCATGAATGATCGAGTAGAATCTTTACTAGTTCCCGAACATATTCCCTCTTAAAAGTTGATTTTGAAACTAGTATCACACAAATGATCGATACCGCAGATTGTAGTTGAGTCCTTCCACTAGGGAACATTGCTTATTGTGAGGTTTCCAATCTTTACAGCTTCCAAATCCCACAATTCTTTCTTTGTTGTTTCCTCCAAATGAGACTTTTCCACCATTTACTTGAACGAGCTTTATGAAGCAATTTGAGTCTCCTGTCATATGTCTTGAGCATCCACTATCTAGATACCATTTTACCTTTTTCTTGATAGTGACCTGCATTTAAAAAGATTTAAGCTTTCTTTGGTACCCATATTTTCTTGGGTCCATTGGTGTTAGTATGATATGCGGTTTTTGCCCATACTTTCTTAATGTGTTTCCAAACCATAGGACACTCTTTTTCAAAATGATCCGCACTATTGCACCGTGAACATCTGAGAGCATTTTGACCTATTGGTTTTACAAACACTTTTTGAAAATGATTTTTGTAAAATGTCTTTGGAGGTCTTTGCTTAATTCTTTCCTTCACTTTAGGAAAATCAATTAAAGGAATGGTTTCGCTGTCATTCCTAAACCAGATTTATTGAAATAAGGTCTTTGTGCCGAAAGAATTTTTTCAAGTTTCTCGATCCTATTGAAAATCTTTTTGAAATATTTGATAAGTAATTTTTTAAAAATGCATTTTCTTTCAAGAGATTATCTTCGCTTTCCTTAAGAGTAGAAACATTCATGTCTAAACATTTCAACTTTTCTTTCAAAACATTTTCCTATTGTTTTAGTGCAGAGTTTTCCTTTTAAGTTCGGAAATCCTTTTAAGAGAAGTCTTAAGACTAAAACACAGCTCATCAATGTATTTAGAAACTTTAACGGGGATTTTAAAGTTACTTACCTCAAATTCACCGGCTCCGAATCTGAATCTGTCTCAAGTTTGATTCTGAATCCGATTGTGCCATCGACATATATTGGCATAATCATCATCACTTTCTTCACACTCGTATCACTCCGTGTTTCGCTTTAAGAGCCTTTCGATTCTTTTCAGCTTTTCCTTTTCTTCTTTCTCAGAAGAGGACAACTTGGGTCTGATGTGTCCATTTTTCTTACATTCAAAGCAGACTACATCTTTGTTTGATTCATCATCATCAATAGACTTGGTCTTTGCTTTTGAAAACTCGTTTCTTTGGATTGAATCTTCTTATCATGAGAGCAAGCTCCTCATCGTCCATATCGTCTTCGAATCATGACATCGTAATCATCATTGATTTTAATGCAATGGATTTCTTACCTTTAGGATCTTCGTCTTCATTGATTCGTTCCACTTCATAAGACTGAAGAGTTCCAACCAACTCATCGACGATAGTGGCATGATTCTTTGTGTCTCTCTTATTGAGGTCTTTATGTGATTCCAATCTCTGAGAGTCCACGCAGTAGCTTGTTTACCTTCATGGGGTCAAAAATTGGTTGACCTTGATTTTTAAGACCATTCACGATTTCTGTAAAACGACTAAACATGTAAGTTATAGATTCTCTTGATTTCATTTTGAATGCTTCTTATTGACCGAGGAGAATGTTGATTCCGGTCTCTTTCACTCGATCATTTCCTTCATAGGTGATATGTAATCTATCCTGCACTTCTTTTGCTGTAACACAAGAAGATATTTTGTTATATTCAGTAGGTGACAAAGCACAATATAAAGAATAAATTGCTTTTGCATCAAGAGCTTGTCTCTTGATAATCTCTTCCTGAGTCATTTCACTTGACTCAACAGTTTCTTTTCCTCTCTCTGAGACAGATGCAGCTTTAGGAGTGATTCCTTTTTCTACAACGTCCCATTCCAGAGGATCCTTTGATCGTAGGAACGCTTTCATCTTGTTTTTCCAGATGTTGTAATCATTTCCATCAAAGTAAAGTGGTTTGGTATTGCTTTGCCCTTCCACCAGCCCTGGAGCTAGCATACTAGCCATGGATCTTTAACTCTGAAGTAAAACACTTCAAATAAAGTGAGTACACAGCTCTGATACCAATTGATATAGCTAGTATAAGCACCTAGAGGGGGGTGAATAGGTGTAGAAATAATTTTTTGAGATATGAAAGCAATACTAGGCAAACAATAGAAATGAAGCTCTCCTTTAGTTAACAAACGAACTATGATCAAAGTAAAGTAGGGAGTAGGGAAGAGAAAATTGAACACAAGGTTTATAGTGGTTCGGCTTATTCCAAGCCTACGTCCACTCTTCGCATTGACAGCCCATCGCTGGATTTCACTATGAACAAAAGATATGTTATAGCAATGCTTTCCCTTGATTCCACAAAGGTAGATACTCTACCACACTTTCTCAAGGTATCTCAAAATATAGACTCTCTTTTAGCGTACAAGATTTCGCTCAATAAGTGAATTGACTAAGAATCAAAGAGCTTCGAGACTTTGGAATTCTTCTATCGTGCACCAACTCGAACAACCGGAACGTCTTCCTTTTATACTCCTTCGTGCCATCATACCCGTTGGCACTTACCAAAGGAATTCTTCCAATCCTCCCGTTGACAGAATCACTTAGGAAGATCATTCGAGCTATTAAAGGAACATGTCGATAGCCCAATCAATCCTGCCGCCCATACAATCGATTTTGGTTTCCATAAGTAGAACCTTCCAAGAATATTCGCCAATCATCGGATCTTTAATCATTCTTGATTTGAATAAAGGAATCCGTTATGTCATATCCAGCCAAGAGATCTTCTCCAGTCGATAAGGCCAAATCCTTAATGAAGCACTCAGATCTGGATAGCCTTTTCTTCAACGGGTTAGAAACTGTCAATGAGAATAGACTTTGAGTCTTGAGTTTGGTTGTCCGGAGGTCTTCGTACTTTAATAGTAGAGTCTGCAAAATCTTCGACTAGACTGATAGAAACGTTTTGTCAGGTTCAAAATATTCCCGAAAGATTTCTCCAACAGAATGTCCCAAACAGTATGTTAAAAAATCATAGTGTGAAAAGCATGGAGATGGAAAAGCAAGCGAACAAATGAAAACATCAACTACTATTGTGGCCAAAAGTTGGATTAATAGATCATCAAGAATATTCTACCCCACACCAAGAAGCGTAGGAGAAATTCCGCAACGCTTCGAGACTTAAGTTATAATTGCTTCTATTAAAGCTACCACTAAAGGAAGTGGTTCCTCATGCAAAAATATCTTTGCAGAAGACAAAACTTTTTTTTTTTTTCACTTCACGGTGCATAGTACTGTCACATCCATTTCGGATTCAAGATAGCTAGCCTTTACATACAATTTGGTTTGCTGTATATCCACTCAAATCGAGAAGATTTTGCAGGTTATAAGGTCTACTACACTTTCAAGTTAGAAATAATTAAAATACATGTATAAAAGATGGTGCATTCTAGTTTTTGACTTCATACCTTGGACTTTAGCGTACAAGAAAAATCATAGAAAGCACCATAAACATCAGCCATTGTCCTTGTGCGATCCCTAACTTTAGCAGCAAGACCTGAATAGTATAGGTAGACAGATGGAACAACTGAAGAATTATTATCTCGTGAGCTACTACGTAACATAAACAAATGTACAAAGGCTTATGGATAGACACAGCCTTGACAAATGATGAATGGTGATAGTCCGACAAGCTTTATTTCCATCATGCCTGGACCTAGTTCTTTATTATGCCTCATTATTTCATGGTGTAAAAGTATCTTCTACATGCCTAGTGCCATTCAAGCTCTTTCGCATGCCTAATCATTTCATCGTCTCTATGATAGCTCTAATTTCAATGATGAAAGAAAATATCAGCAAATCATTTTCTTATCTAGCCTGATCTTTACTTACGCCTTTGAAAACTTGAATATTGTTGTAGGATAAAACTAAATTTCCAATTGCCATTATCTAGAAAAAGCAGAAAATGTTGGCGAGGAGCTTCTCCCGATAATCAAAAGATTAATGGCATTAAAAAAATATCAACGTTCAACTACATGAAAACAAATGAACCACGTACAGAAAGTCTTAAGATTATGAAGAGTGAGTTCAGAAGTGTGAACAACTGATTATAATAGGGAAATTTTGTAAAGTCAATGTGTGAAACCAAATCTTGTGCACATGTGCGCACAAAGAGAGAAAAGGAACAACTTGTGTCTGTGCACCTGCTGTGCACGTGCGCAAATGTGTGTGAGAGGGGGCAAAGAAGTGCAGAGGTTGGGCTTGCGGTATGTCCATGAGAAAAATTCTAAGGCAAGTTTTATGTAGGAAAAATTTTGAGATCCATAGCTACCTTCAATATTTTTAATATATAAGATAGATGTAAGGCAACAACTTCTATTCATAGATAAGAAACACCGTTGTCTTGAAGAATCGATAATGTACCTGAAAAATAGCCCAAAACCGGAATATCGCAGATCCCTTAAAGTAGACATGTATGTCAAACTGTCTTCAACATGTGTCAAAGCATTTGTTACCATCTCATTTAAACATTGTACTACCTTCACTGAGTTCTCCTCATACTTCAAGTCCTATGTAGATAGGGCCAATTATAGAAAAGAGAAAATAAGGATGTGCATGCGGCGCGAAATTCAGCATTGTAGGTGCATAATATCTTAACAATTCATCTTCAAAGTAGGTGATGGAAAATCAATTTTATATGGTGAAAGGGCTAAAGCGCAATCTATATAAGCCTTTAATTGTGCTGAATCATGTTGAAGAGGCATACCTCAAGTTTGTTTACATATTTACCCCAAATCTAACGAGGCCAAAACATGTGTGACTTTGGAATCGATTGATATCTTCCAAATAATCTCAATAATGTCTTGTTCTGATATTTACATCCATAAAATAATGTTAGAAATCCAAAATATGTGGTCATGTACATGAAACTCAGTGTCTTTCAAGTACCATGTAGAATCAAAGCCATTGAATTGGATAGAGAATCTGGTGCCAAATCTTCAGTCCGGGAAGCATGGAAAAGCTTTGACAGACCTAAACCTATAAGTCCCGACACATAGTGGCAATATCCATTGTAATCATCAATTGTTTCCACCTGCAATATGGAAGAAATTAGTGGAACTCTTTGTCGGAATAACCCATTTAACATATTAATCTCCACTACGAGCAATTCTTCCGAAAGTGCAAGACTATAATCGGCACTAGTTTGATTTTTCTCGTTGTTTTAGTACCTTGTGTCCGTATTTGAGTCCTCGAGATTTCACGACCACCGAGAGCTGCCGATGCTCGAAAATGGTCATTGTGGCTTGAAGAAAATTGACCACGGGTCATTTGCACTAAAAATTTCTAAAAGCTACTCGGTAGCCTAGGTCTTGCTAAAATCGCGCAGATTGAAATTAACTACGAATTTGAATTCAATTTTAGAAATCGAAAGTTCTGTCATGTCACGAGTCATTTTAGGAACGCCAACTCAGTCTCCGAAGATTTTTCTGCAAACCGAGATTTTTGCGGAAAAAAGTTGAGATAGGGCCGTTTTCTCTGGAAAATGCGGTTGACCGTTTTTATTGCGAAATTGGGATGCAAGTGGGATCTATTGGTGAGAAAATGCCAATTTGATCAAGGGTATGATGGTTGAATTTTTAGGGCCAAATTGATTTAATTCAAGAAGAAATTGAATCCAATTTGAGCCAAATGTATACAAAATTTCGTATGCCCCTTGGACCCAACAATTGGACCACTTCAAGGCTTCTAGAAGAAGACTAGGCTATTGGAAATGTGCTGAGGAAGCTAGCTGCTTGGTGGGCCAAGGTTGAGGGGACAAAAAAGATGAGGAAGAGACCATTGGGCCCCCTCCTTATTGCAGCAACTGGTTCCCCCTCTCCTTCTTCCCCATTACCGCGACCGTTATTGACTGCCCAATTATAGATTTTATTTATTATTTCAAAAAAAAAAGGGTATAGGCAAGAAAATAGAGAATTTTGAGGTGTTGGGTTTTGGACGCCAAATTTTACGTGCTTAATAAAACAATGGGGTTTTAAAATAGAAGTGTGCAAAGTTTGATGGGTTGATTTCAAATACGTGATCACGTACGAATATTTTATTGGGAATTTTTAAGTGTGATTTTGCCAAAGTTGATTATTTGAAAATGAACTCTTTTTGTTCTAGGTTAATTAATGACAATAAGAATTTGTTTGATTGCTAGTGTGCTTGAGTGGTCATTTAGTCAAACCCCGTCCCCCAACGGGAGTTTGGGGGTGATGCTCAATTTTTATCAAATGTCCGGGAGGGGGTTCCAGATGCCGAGTCACGATTGAGACCGGACCGATGCTCTTTTATGAAATGCCGTCTATGCGAGGGTTTTAGACGATGCCGTGCCTGATGGGTTGGGACAATGCCGGTCATGCCGAAGACTGCTGACTCTTGTGTTGACTATGGCTTGAGGGGTCGTAATAATTGGAACACGTGTTGACATATGCCTAGAATATTTCAATGTGTATTGATTATTATTTATGCGTGTTACAATAATATTGTCACGTGAGATGTACTAATATATAAGGGTGTGTTAAGGCGATGTAAGATTGGTCTCCGAGGCGAATTAGCTTCCTAATGAGGTTTAGTAAGTTGACTCCTTGAGATTTATATCTTTTACCTCGTTGTTATTTTCAGGACCGTAGCATTGAGAATTGTTAGGTACAATTAAGGTGGGTGTAAAATGCGACACTTTTTGACTGGCCCTGCTGTTAGTGAATTTTAGGTTACTCTTGACCCCAGCAAGTTTTTGAGTTGGTCGGTAGGAAGTCGCCTTTTGGGGCTTGTAATTGTTAAACTTCATAGGGTTAACAAGCAATATATAAAGGTTGTGCCTTTGGAAATATTTGCTCTGTTTTACTATCCGTGTTGTGAGGTTGGGATCTCGAAGATTTGGAGCTCCCTCCTGAGGCTGAAACTCCAAGGGTTTCTGTCAATGGTCGCTCCTGGTTTTTGTGGCCCCAACTCCTGGCATGCCTGTAAGTCAAATATGGACACAAAGATCATCTCTTGCTGCTGAACATGTGGCTGCTGGTAATTTTGATACTGCAATGAGGTTGTTGAGTAGGCAACTTGGAATACAGAATTTTACTCCTTTGCGGTCAATGTTCCTTGATCTCCACACTGGTAGCCACACTATCTAAGTGCATTTCCTTCTGCTCCAGTGGTATCTCTGGCTGTCGAGCGTGGTTGGAATGAGTCTGCTAGCCCAAATGTCCGGGTCCACCAGCACTTGTGTTTAACTTCTCTCATTTGGAAGAAAAGCTCAAGGCTGGTTATCGTGCCACTCACAGCCGGGAAATTTACTGAGGCTCTTCGGCTTTTCCTGTGTATTCTCCACACGATTCCGCTTATTGTGGTTGAATCAAGAAGGGAAGTTGATGAAGTCAAGGAGCTGATCATCATTGTTAAAGAATATGTCTTGGGTATGAAAATAGAGCTTAAGAGGAGAGAAATTAAGGACAATCCAGTTCGCCAGCAGGAACTCGCGGCCTACTTCACTCACTGCAATCTTCAAATGCCTCACTTGCGGCTCGCCTTACAGAATGCGATGAATGTTTGCTACAAGGCAAAAAACCTTGCTACTGCAGGTAACTTTGCTCGGCGGCTTCTGGAGACCAATCCCATCGTTGAAAACCAAGCAAAGATGGCAAGGCAAGTTCTGCAGGCTGCTGAGAGGAATATGGTAGATGCTTCTGAGCTGAATTATGATTTCAGAAACCCATTTGTGGTCTGTGGGGCAACATACGTGCCTATATACCGAGGGCAGAAGGATGTCTCTTGTCCATACTGCAGCTCCGGTTCGTGCCAAGCCTGGAGGGACAGCTTTGTACTGTGTGTGATCTTGCTGTGGTTGGGGCAGATGCTTCAGGATTACTGTGTTCCCCATCTCAGGTGCGATGATCTCTCCTGCTGAAGCAAGAAGAATTTTCCAACCTTTTTCTCATGCATTAGAGTTGCAGCTGTTAGTTTTGTTTACATGTGCAGCAGTTAAGAGGTGAGAAATGTCAACTGTCAGCTAATAGTGAATTGGTTGTGTTGTCTTCTTTTCTTCATCATCATTGGATTTTGGATTCTCCTTTACTGCTAAGATTTCCTGTGTAATAATTGAATTCAGAATTTTGTAATGGGTAGATGTTGATAGATATGAATGTGTAGAGGCCTTTGTCAGATTTTGATGGTGATACTAGGCTGGCCAACTTTCATACAAGTGACTGCAGATGCACTTGGCAGATTTACTAAAAGATTTGATGATGATTGGGAGCAGCGTTTGAAGAGTTCAGTGGATTTACGTTTCTTTTTTGGTTTTTTGCACCCTGTATCTTATTATACCATTTGTAGGTTATCCTTTGAAGTACTGTTTTGTTGTTCTCTTGTTTAGTTTTTTCAATTCATTCTTCCCTGAGCAAATCTAGATTTGCTTTCTTGATTTGGAGCGTCTGGTTTTAGTGGGATTAATGAATGAAGATGAATATGCATTTTTTGTTGTGTTGGTTTTGGTTAGAGGTGTTCTGTCAATTTTGTGTACAAATTGCTGACTATTACAATGTACCGGTTGGATTTTTCTTTATGATGCACCATATGTTTATCGTCATGTATTTTGCGAGTTCAGAAGGTCGTCTGAACCTCGCAAGTGATTGAATAGAGAACCTGTGTCCTGGCTTTTCGTTTGTCTTACAAAGAGGGATTGGATTTGGTTGATCAATGCGAGGCTTTAGTTCCAAAATGCTGCAACTTTACCATGAGTGAACGCCCAAAAAGATCTGTCTTTGGTGTTGTGCTGCGCTGCACAAATAAGAAAATAATTGGCTGTGCCACATTGATTGTCGCTTGATTTATGAAATAAAATTTTTAGACACGATTGTAGTCCTTCTGTGGTTAATGATCGAGATTCTAGAGAGAAGCATAGATGTATTCAAACTATGTTGATTTTAAACTTACATCTTTGTGTGCTGGATCATCTTAATTAATTTACAGATACTTATGGGGTGCATGATAAAAATTATTTCTGTTCCAGAAATGATTTTTTTGTTCCGCATCAATTTATGGAATGAAACTGTTTGATAACGCTTATCAAATTTTCTATTTCGGAATAGATTTCTATTCCGTAAATAGAAACGAGGAGAAATCATAAATAGAAATTTTCTATTTCGATTTCTTCATAAATCAATTTCTGATTTCTCCTAACCTAATTTCACTCTTCTCCTCTCCCTCGTACGCCTCTTCTCTGCCTCCTCCTCCGCCTCTTCTCTACCTCATCCTCCTCCTCCGCCTCTTCGCCTCTCCTCCGCCTCTCCTCCGCCTCTACACCGATGCCTCCGCCTCCCTCCGCCTGCACCGACGCCTCCGCCTCTCCTCCGCCTCTCGCACCGACGCCCCTCCGCCTCTTCTCCGCACCCCCGCCGCTCGTTCCCCGCGGCCGAAGCCCTCTCGCAAATGATCCGAGCACCGACGCCTCCGCCTCTTCTCTCGCACCCCCGCCGTTCCCCGCGGCTAGAAGCCCTCCGTATCCGAGCACCGACGCCTCCGCCTCTTCTCTCGCACCCCCCGCCGCTCGTTCCCCGCGGCCGGCCCTCTCGCAACAGATCCGAGCACCGACACCCCAAGCCGCTCCCGCTCGCTCCATCTCACCAAAAGCCGCCATCGCCCCGCGACCTCAACCCACGCGCCCTCTCCTCATCCATCAACGAGTTATCAAACAGATTTTTTCCTCGAAATTGCCTCTAAAATAGAAATAGAAAAATTCATTTCTGTTCCGTAAACTATTTCGAATGTAAATGTTGTCATGCACCCCTTAGTTGCTCAACCAACCAATTGAGGTTGCGATGATATAACTTCAAAAAATTCTTGAGGTGCATTTGTTTTTCGGAAAACTCAACGATAAAGAAAATATTATTTGAGAAATTGTTTTCTTGAATTATGGTTAATTTTTCTTTTGTTTGTTGATATATGATTGATTGTAATTTTTCGACATTTGGATCTCATTTAAAAATGATTTCAATCTATGATTTTTTTAGGCAAAAAGAACGGAATTTTTAATAATTTTATTTATATGTTTTTTAAAATGATTTTAAATTATTTTAAAAAAAAATTCTAATAATTAATTAATTATTTTCTTAAAAATTGAATTTTAATTTTTTTAATTGAATAATTATTTTTATTATATTTCCTTCCTTTCCTTTTTGTTTTGTTTTGTTTTGTATTTTTTTTTTTTTTTTTTGGTTTCTCTACTATGACTAGTTGACGATGGCCATAGGCGAGCTTAAGGCTTAATTAATAATGACCACAAGTGAGCTTGAGTCTTGCCAAAATGGTGAGGCTCGAGCTTGCCTGTAACTGATTATTGGCCTTCATCGTGACTGAATGGTCGAAGAAGAAGGAAAAAGAAAAAGAAAAAAAAAAAGAAAAAGAAAAATTATATATGAGCAATTTCAGAAAGTATTTTCACTTCTTTAAATAGAGGAATTGACTTTTTAAATTTATATATGAATTTTTGTTGATTGAAAAGTGTTTTTAGTTAACTAGTCATTTTTCGTGAATCAAATGGATGACAGTTTGGAAAATCAACTCTTGAAAAACATTTTCTCCCAAATACACATAGCGAAGGACACTGAAAATGCCAAAAGTTGTATACGGCGTACACTTTAGTGTCTAGTTTTCATCGAATTATTTAAGTGTCAAATTAGAGAAAAATGATTACTTCAATGTCAATAACGAAATTTCGACCAAATTGATTATATATATTTATAAATAAAAGTTCTAAGTGACATCTTATATTTTCAGAAACATAATCCACGTAGAAGTGTGAAAATACATTGCTTAGTCCAACATGGCTGGGTAATGAACAAATGACATCGCTTGCCATCCAAGGCAAAAAGTGACGTCGTTTGAACTTGAGTAAAAAGGCTGGCCTCATCACATCGATCCTTGTTGCTCGCTCATCGTTACTTGATTGTTGTTGCATGCCTTCCCTCGCTTACCATTCGTTCATCGTCGGTTGCTCATCACCCATGGTAAAAAGGTGCGATTCTCTCTGTGTTGCTCAATTGGCGGGAAAAATTTGGGTTCGTAAGGGAAAAATTTGGGCTCATAAGAGAAAATTAGTGCTCTGCAAGGGGAAAGATTAGGGTTGTGAGTTGCTGTTGAAGTTTCTACTCTCTATTTGTAAGATTGAACTGTTAATTTTGGAGGCAAACTAAAATGGGGAGTGACTTTAGGTTCAAAGGTTAGTTAGGGTTTGAAATTGGGGGTTATCTTTCAATTTGGGGATTTTGGGTTCTTACTTGGTAGAAAGGTACTAGATAGTGTTGTTTTAGGGTTTATATGCCAACTAGACTCTCGAGTAGGCCACGACGGCTTAAGAAACTAATAAAAAAGAGGGCAATGTCAAATTTTTGATCAAACATATCGGAGTTAGTATTGAAAATATTGTTTTTAAAAGAGTTTAGCACTTAAGTGATATAAAAAGAAATTTTTGCTACTTCTAGCACCTCATTTGGGAGGTCAAGACAGCTACTCCATGTGTGTCAGAGGCAACAAACGAGCGAGTCTATATCCACTACAATTGTCGCCTCTCTTGCCAACTTCCTCCTCTCAATCATCAAAATACACATATAAGCAAACTATATCGATATTATATTGTCTACAGTTATCTGAGAGCAGAAGGTCAAAGACCTTAAAAATCCTTCCTTAATTAGTTATGCGGCGACGGAATCTTCGTTGATAAATCTCAGTAGATAATTGATTTGGAAACGGGATCCAACGAAATTTCTGTAAATGAAACAACGGGCTCGGAAGCATTCATGATTTTTTTTTTCCTTTAAATTTTTACATTCCTGAATTTTGCAAATGTCGACTGTCAAAAGATTCTTGCGAGTTGAGAGGCTTGGTAGTTAATAGAGAGAGCTCTTGATCTCTCTACTTTTTTATTTTAGATGTTCCCCTCCTTTGCAAGGGGACCCATATTTATATGGACATGGGAGAGGGGCTCGAAAACGCTCTAATAGCATGATTCCGACGATTTTCAAGAAAGTTTGTGTTAGAACGATGAGACATGCACTTGAGAAGGTTTGCCCTCTTAAACTCAATCCAACGGACAAATAACTATGAAAACGCTGTTGTAGCATGATTTTATGATTTCTGATGGACGGACTTCTTGTGCTCCATGGCATTCCTATCAGAAATTTATGCAGAATAGAGACAAATTTCACGAAGAAAAGTTATTGCAATGATGAGATACGCACTTTGAAGATTTTTGCCTTCTTAAACTGGGAAAATTGTCCAAAAAGTCCAAAACATATTGCACTTTTGCCAATTTAGTCTTAAACCTTTTAATTTTGCCAATTTAATCATAAATCTTTTCACTTTTTGCCGATTAAGTCCATTCGGCCAATTTTGGCCAGAAAATGACGCCGACGATGCCACGTAGGACTCCGGTGCCGACGTGGACAATTTTTAATAATATTTTAATATTTTTGAATATATTTTTTTATTTTTATATTTTCTGTTTTTTACCTTTTTTTTTTTTTTTCTCTTTTTTTGGCTTTTTCCTTAGCCTTTTCTAGTGGCCGGCCATCGGCCACAGCGACGGCCGGCCACTAGCCACCATGGGGCCATTGGCGGGCTCGCCCACCACGAGGTGAGGCTAGAACGAGTGAGGAGGAGCACCGCGAGGAAGCCCGCCTAGGTGTGGCCCGGCGACCCTCCCTAGGCTAGGTGGCCCGCCGGGCGTCGGCCGAGCGACAGTGATGTCGGGCGAGGCCACCCCGGCCCCGGCGAGGGTCGGCCTCGCCGGGGCTCGCCCTGTCCTTGGCCGGGCGGGCGTCGGCTTGTGGCTAGGGGCGAGGCCAACACTCGCCTGGGCGAGGGCTCTCCTCTCCAGATCTGGTGAGGCTGGCCCTCGCCGGGGCCAGGGTGGCTTGGCCTCGCTTCGACGCTTGGCGAGGCCACCCTAGCTCCTGGGAGGGTCGGCCTCGCCTGGGCGACCCGCTAGGCCGTGCCTAGGCGAGGGCTTCCCTTGCCGGTGCTCCTTGCCCGGCCGGGCCCGCCTATGGCGGGCGAGGCCAGCTGGCCGGCTGTGGTCGGTGGCCGGCAACCGAAAAGGCCAAGGAAAAAGCCAAAAGAAAAAGAAAAGAAAAAGGGGAAAAACAGAAAATAAAAATAAAATAAAATTCAAAAAATTATAAAATTATAAAATATTATTAAAAATTGTCCATATCAGCGCCGGTAGTCCTACGTGGCACCGCCGGCGTCCACGTCAGCATTTTCCGGCCAAAATTGGCCGGATGGACTTAATTGGCAAAAACATTTTACGAGAGAGAGACTTTTAAGTTTGGTTTTCATCTACCAAAAGGAAGCTCGATTTCAGTGATGCCGACATCCCAACAGACTGAATCTCAATCATATTAGGGCAATGACGTACATACAATGTCCATAAGCTATATGGTATGGATAAGCACCAAAGGTTGCAGTCGAATAAAGATAAGTGCTGCAATTGTGAAAGTCCCCTGAGTTGAATTTCTTGCAATCCCGAGCAATTAAGCGTCAAATCTCCAAGAACTTTCGAGTTAAATAGTGGCATCCTGTGGAGCTGAAATTGTGAGGATTTAAAGAACGTAAGGAAGGCGGTAGCTGCCGAGGGTTGCAGACTAGTCCTCTTCAACGAAGATGTTCTAGCAGAGAAAGGAGACCCAACTCGAACCAGTGCAGTGAACTTGAGAAAATACAAGCTCAACTCTTTTAGTTTGGATAGCCATCCAATCCAAGCCCGCGGCCGGGGGCTGTGGGCGGCACTGACGGCGACGATCTACGATCGTGCTCCGGTGCGCGATGGTCGTGTGACATTCGGGCGGCTGTTGTGCAATGGTCGTGCGACTGCCGTGCGGCATTTGTGTGACGGCCGTACGGCGGTTGTGTGGTGACGGGTGGCGGTCCGTGAGTGAGAAGAAAAAACCTATAAATGAAAAAATTTATAAATTTTTACCGAACTCATTGCTATTCTTTTTCTTTTCCTAGAATAGAAATTTTGTATAATTAGCAAATACCTTATTTTACTCAGAAATTGATCCCGAAGCAGAAATAGAGAAAATAATTTTTGAAAAGAAATAGTTCCTCGAGATAAAAACCCTTCGCAATGGGCTTTGATGCGTATAATATGTATCTTCTTCTTCTTCTTCTTTTGAAAGTTGAACAAATGCAGCTCGCCAGATTGAACATGTAAACAGACTAAACTCGTTGGAAGCTCAGGCAAGTCTGTAATCTCATCACACCTCGTTAAGTCAAGTGTTAAGAGGCAAGAAAGCATGTTAATTGTTCTCGAACTCGACAGATTTTGGTAGAACATAAATCCAGGACCCTTAGAGAGGAAAGATGTCCTACCTCATTGGGGATATCGCCTTCCAACTCCTTGCGACGACCAAGATAAAGCTCCTCTAGTTTCTCCAACTTTCCAATGGCCTTGGGTAACTTCCATTGACTGGAATTTGAGCTAAGCAAACCATTGGTTGACAAATTCAGAGTGCACGATGAATTTAATTCTCCAATGAAGTTTGGAAGTTGTTTAATCTCATCGCTTGCCAGATGAAGATGTCGCAGCTTTACTAAAACTTCAATTGCACCGGGAATTTCAGCGATTCCCGAGAATTGTAGAAAGAGATCTGACAAACACTGTAGCTTTCCGACGGACTCCGGTAAGCTTCCAATTCGAGTAATTGAAAGGTGCAGCTTCTTTAATGATGCCAAGTCGCCGATAGAGGTGGGGAGTATGCTCACACCGTAGGAGCCACACAAAGAGAAGCGCTCAGGCTTCGCTTGCACTCCAATTTCATCACGCACATGCTCAATGAGCTCACAATCAGTGATATTTAGTTCATGCAAGTGCGTTGACTTTCCAATGGAGCTGTCTATTTCCTTCAACCTCCCACGATTATCAAAAGTCAACCTCTCTAAAGTTGAGTATCCGGACAAGTCTAGCATTCTTCTAATGCAATGACATTTTACGAGAGAGAGAGAGAGAGAGAGAGAGAGAGAGAGAGAGAGAGAGAGAGAGAGAGAGAGAGAGAGAGAGAGAGAGAGAGAGAGAGAGACTTTTAAGTTTGGTTTCCATCTACGAAAAGGAAGCTTCACTTCAGTGATGCCGACATCTCTACAGACTGAATCTCAATCATATTAGGGCAACGGCGTACATACAATGTCCCTAAGCTATATGGTATGGATAAGCACCGAAGTTCGCAGCTGAGCAAAGATAAGTGCTGCAACTGTGAAAGTCCCCCGAGTTGAATTTCTTGCAATCCCGAGCAATTAAGCGTCAAATCTCCCAGAACTTTCGAGTTAAATATTGGCGATCCTGTGGAGTTGAAACCGTGAGGATTTAAAGAAAGTAAGGAAGGCGGTAGCTGCTGAGGGGTTGCGGGACTAGTCCTCTCCAACGAAGATGTTCTAGCGAGAAAGGAGACCCGGCTGAACCGGCGTAGCGAACTCGAGAAAATACAACCTCAATTCTTTTAGTTTGGATAGCCTTCCAATCCAAGCCCGCGGCCGGTGGGCTGTGGGCGGCAATCCTGTGGCGACGATCTACGATCGTGCGACGGTCATGCGGCCGTCGTGCGACGGTCGTGCGGCATTCGTGCGACGGCAGTGCGGCGGTCGTGCGGCGATCGACCGCAGTCCGTGAGTAAGAAGAAAAAACAGATAAATGAGCAAATTTAGAAATTTTTACCGAACACATTGCTATCCTTTCTCTGTTCCTAGAGCAGAAATTTTGTATAATTATCAAATACCTTATTTTACTCGTAAATTGATCCCGGCAGAAATAGAGAAAAATGATTTTTGACGAGATAAAAACCCTTCGCGATGGGCTTTGATGCGTATAATATGTATCTTCTCCTCCTTCTTCTTTTGAAAGTTGAACAAATGCAGCTCGGGATTGAACATGTAAACAGACTAAACTCGTTGGAAGCTCAGGCAAGTCTGTAATCTCATCACACCCCGTTAAGTCAAGTGTTAAGAGGCATGAAAGCATGTTAATTGTTCTCGGAACTCGACAGATTTTGGTAGAACATAAATCCAGCACCGTTAGAGAGGAAAGATGTCCTACCTCATCGGGGATATCGCCTTCCAACTCCTTGCGACGACCAAGATAAAGCTCCTCTACTTTCTCCCACTGTCCAATGGCTTTGGGTAACTTCCATTGACTGGAATTTGAGCTAAGCAAACCATTAGTTGACAAATTCAGAGTGCACGGTGAATTTATTTCTCCAATGAAGTCTGGAAGTTGTTTAATCTCATCGCTCGATAGATGAAGATGTCGCAGCTTTACTAACACTTCAATTGCACCGGGAATTTTAGCGATTCCCGAGAATTGTAGGAAGAAATCTGACAAACACCGTAGCTTTCCGACGGACTCCGAGGCTTCCACCCGAGTAATTGAAAGGTCCGGCTTTTAATGATGCCGAGTCGCCGATAGAGGTGGGGAGTATGCTCACACCGTAGGAGCCACGCAAAGAGAAGCGCTCGAGAAAATACTTCAGCACTCCAATTTCATCACGCACATGCTCAATGATCTCACAATCAGTGATATTCAGTTCATGCAAGTGCGTTGACTTTCCAACGGAGCTGTCTATTTCCTTCAACCTCCCACAATTATCAAAAGTCAACCTCTCTAAAGTTGAGTATCCGGACAAGCCTAGCATTCTTGTAATGCAAGGACATTTTACCAGAGAGAGAGAGTTTTAAGTTTGGTTTTCATCTACGAAAAGGAAGCTTGACTTCAAACTAAACTCGTGATGCCGACATCCCTACAAGTAGCATCAATCTCAATCATATTGGGGCAACGGCGTACATACAAAAGTGTCCCTAAGCTATATGGTATGGATAAGCACCGAAGTTTCTCGCAACCGAGCAAACATAAGTGCTGCAACCGTGAAAGTCCCCGAGTTGAATTTCTTGCAATCCCGAGCAATTAAGAGTCAAATCTCCCAACTTTCGAGTTAAATAGTGGCGATCCCAAACACTGTGGAGCTGAAATCCGTGAGGATTTAAAGAAAGTAAGGAAGGCGGTAGCCGCTTGAGGGGTTGCAGGACTAGTCCTCTCCAACGAAGATGTTCTAGTAGAGAAAGGAGACCCAGCTCTGAACCGCGTAGCGACCTCGAGAAAATACAACCTCAACTCTTTTAGATTGGATAGCCTTCCAATCCAAGCCCGCGGCCGGTGGGCGGCAATCCTGCGGCGACGATCTACGATCGTGCGACGGTCGTGTGGCCGTCGTGCAACGGCCGTGCGGCATTCGTGCGACGGCCGTGCGGCGGTCGTGCGGCGACCGTGGCGGTCCGTGAGTAAGAAGAAAAATAGATAAATGAGAAAATTTAGAAATTTTTACCGAACTCATTGCTATTCTTTCTCTCGTTCCTAGAGCAGAAATTTTGTATCATTACCAAATACCTTATTTTACTCAGAAATTGATCCCGAAGGAGAAATAGAGAAAAATGATTTTTGAAAAGAAATAGTTCCTCGAGATAAAAACCCTTCGCGATGGGCTTTGATGCGTATAATATGTATCTTCTCCTTCTTCTTCTTTTGAAAGTTGAACAAATGCAGCTCGCCGGATTGAACATGTAAACAGACTAAACTCGTTGGAAGCTCAGGCAAGTCTGTAATCTCATCACACCCCGTTAAGTCAAGTGTTAAGAGGCAAGAAAGCATGTTAATTGTTCTCGGAACTCGACAGATTTTGGTAGAACATAAATCCAGCACCCTTAGAGAGGAAAGATGTCCTACCTCATTGAGGATATCGCCTTCCAACTCCTTGCGACGACCAAGATAAAGCTCCTCTACTTTCTCCCACTATCCAATGGCTTTGGGTAACTTCCATTGACTGGAATTTGAGCTAAGCAAACCATTAGTTGACAAATTCAGAGTGCACGGGGAATTTATTTCTCCAATGAAGTCTGGAAGTTGTTTAATCTCATCGCTCGATAGATGAAAATGTCGCAGCTTTACTAACACTTCAATTGCACCGGGAATTTCAGCGTTTCCCGAGAATTGTAGGAACAGATCTGACAAACACTGTAGCTTTCCGACGGACTCCGGTAGGCTTCCAATTCGAGTAATTGAAAGGTCCGGCTTCTTTAATGATGCCGAGTCGCCGATGAGGTGGGGAGTATGCTCACACCATAGGAGCCACGCAAAGAGAAGCGCTCGTAGCTTCGCTAGCACTCCAATTTCATCACGCACATGCTCAATGAGCTCACAATCGGTGATATTCAGTTCACGCAAGTGCGTTGACTTTCCAACAGAGCTGTCTATTTCCTTCAACCTCCCACGATTGTCAAACGTCAGCCTCACTAAAGTTGAGTATCCAGACAAGTCTAACATTCTTGTAATGCAAGGACATTTTACGAGAGAGAGAGAGAGAGAGAGACTTTTAAGTTTGGTTTTCATCTACGAAAAGGAAGCTTGACTTCGTGATGCCGACATCCCTACTGCATCGAATCTCAATCATATTGGGGCAACGGTGTACATACAAAGTGTCCCTAAGCTATATGGTATGGATAAGCACCGAAGTTCGCAAACAGCAAAGATAAGTGGTGCAACCGCGAAAGTCCCCGAGTTGAATTTCTTGAAATCCCGAGCAATTAAGCGTCAAATCTCACGAACTTTCGAGTTAAATAGTGGCGAGCCTGTGGAGCTGAAACTGTGAGGATTTAAAGAAAGTAAGGAAGGCGGTAGCCGCTGAGGGGTTGAAGGACTAGTCCTCTCCAACGAAGATGTTCTAGCAGAAAAGGAGACCCAGCTCTTGAACCGGCGTAGCGAACTCGAGAAAATACAACCTCAACTCTTTTAGATTGGATAGCCTTCAAATCCAACCCTGCGGCCGGTGGGCTGTGGGCGGCAATCCTGCGGTGACGATCTACGATCGTGCGACGGTCGTGCGGCCGTCCGTGCGACGGCCGTGCAAAGATTCGTGCGACGGCCGTGCGGCGGTCGTGCGGCGAACGCCGGCGGTCTGTGAGTAAGAAGAAAAAAACAGATAATGAGAAAATTTAGAAATTTTTATCGAACTCATTGCTATTCTTTCTCTCGTTCCTAGAGCAGAAATTTTGTATAGTTACCAAATACCTTATTTTACTCAAATTGATCTCGAAGGAGAAAAAAAAAAAAACGATTTTTGAAAAGAAATAGTTCCTCGAGATAAAACCCTTCGCGATGGGCTTTGATGCGTATAATATGTATCTTCTCCTTCTTCTTCTTTGGAAAGTTGAACAAATGCAGCTCGCCGGATTGAACATGTAAACAGACTAAACTCGTTAGAAGCTCGGGCAAGTCTTTAATCTCATCACACCCCGTTAAGTCAAGTGTTAAGAGGCAAGAAAGCATGTTAATTGTTCTCGGAACTCGACATATTTTGGTAGAACATAAATCCAGCACCCTTAGAGAGGAAAGATGTCCTACCTCATCGAGGATATCGCCTTCCATCTCCTTGCGACGACCAAGATAAAGCTCCTCTACTTTCTCCCACTGTCCAATGGCTTTGGGTAACTTCCATTGACTGGAATTTGAGCTAAGCAAACCATTAGTTGACAAATTCAGGGTGCACGGTGAATTTATTTCTCCAATGAAGTCTGAAGTTGTTTAATCTCATCCTCGCCGATGAAGATGTCGCAACTTTACTAACACTTCAATTGCACCGGGAATTTCAGCGTTTCCCGAGAATTGTAGGGAAGAGATCCGACAAACACCGTAGCTTTCCGACGGACTCCGTAGGCTTCCACCCGAGTAATTGAAAGGTCCGGCTTTTTAATGATGCCGAGTTGCCGATAGAGGTGGGGAGTATGCTCACACCGTAGGAGCCACGCAAAGAGAAGCGCCAGCTTCGCTAGCACTCCAATTTCATCACGCACATGCTCAATGATCTCACAATCGGTGATATTCAGTTCACGCAAGTGCGTTGACTTTCCAACGGAGTCAGTCTATTTCCTTCAACCTCCCACGATTGTCAAACGTCGCCTCACTAAAGTTGAGTATCCAGACAAGTCTAGCATTCTTGTAATGCAAGGACATTTTACGAGAGAGAGAGAGAGAGAGAGAGAGAGAGAGAGAGAGAGAGAGAGAGAGAGAGAGAGAGAGAGAGAGAGAGTTTTAAGTTTGCTTTTCATCTACGAAAAGGAAGCTTCACTTCAAGATGCCGACATCCCTACTGCATCGAATCTCAATCATATTGGGGCAACGGCGTACATACAAAGGTCCCTAAGCTATATGGTATGGATAAGCACCGAAGTTCGCAGCTGAGCAAAGATAAGTGGTGCAACTGCGAAAGTCCCCCGAGTTGAATTTCTTGAAATCCCGAGCAATTAAGCGTCAAATCTCACAGAACTTTCGAGTTAAATAGTGGCGAGCCTGTGGAGCTGAAACTGTGAGGATTTAAAGAAAGTAAGGAAGGCGGTAGCTGCTTGAGGGGTTGCAAGACTAGTCCTCTCCAACGAAGATGTTCTAGCAGAGAAAGGAGACCTAGCTCTTGAACCGGCGTAGCGAACTCGAGAAAATACAACCTCAACTCTTTTAGATTGGATAGCCTTCAAATCCAAGCCTACGGCCGGTGGGCTGTGGGCGGCAATCCTGCGACGACGATCTACGATCGTGCGACGGTCGTGCGGCCGTCGTGCGACGGCCGTGCAGCATTCGTGCGAGGGCCGTGCGGCGGTCGTGCGGCGACCGGCGGCGGTCCGTGAGTAAGAAGAAAAAACAGATAATGAGAAAATTTAGAAATTTTTATCGAACTCATTGCTATTCTTTCTCTGTTCCTAGAGCAGAAATTTTGTATAATTACCAAATACCTTATTTTACTCAGAAATTGATCCCGAAGGAGAAAAAGAGAAAAACGATTTTTGAAAAGAAATAGTTCCTCGAGATAAAAACCCTTCGCGATGGGCTTTGATGCGTATAATATGTATCTTCTCCTTCTTCTTCTTTTGAAAGTTGAACAAATGCAGCTCGCCGGATTGAACATGTAAACAGACTAAACTCGTTGGAAGCTCAGGCAAGTCTTTAATCTCATCACACCCCGTTAAGTCAAGTGTTAAGAGGCAAGAAAGCATGTTAATTGTTCTCCGAACTCGACAGATTTTGGTAGAACATAAATCCAGCACCCGTAGAGAGGAAAGATGTCCTACCTCATCGAGGATATCGCCTTCCAACTCCTTAGAACGACCAAGATAAAGCTCCTCTAGTTTCTCCCACTGTCCAATGGCTTTGGGTAACTTCCATTGACTGGAATTTGAGCTAAGCAAACCATTAGTTGACAAATTCAGGGTGCACGGTGAATTTATTTGTCCAATGAAGTCTGGAAGTTGTTTAATCTCATCCCTCGCCAGATGAAGATGTTGCAGCGTTACTAACACTTCAATTGCACCGGGAATTTCAGCGTTTCCCGAGAATTGTAGGAAGAGATCTGACAAACACCGTAGCTTTCCGACGGACTCCGGTAGGCTTCCAATTCGAGTAATTGAAAGGTCCGGCTTCTTTAATGATGCCGAGTCGCCGATAGAGGTGGGGAGTATGCTCACACCGTAGGAGCCACGCAAAGAGAAGCGCTCAGGCTTCGCTAGCACTCCAATTTCATCACGCACATGCTCAATGATCTCACAATCGGTGATATTCAGTTCACGCAAGTGCGTTGACTTTCCAACGGAGCTGTCTATTTCCTTCAACCTCCCACGATTGTCAAACGTCAGCCTCACTAAAGTTGAGTATCCAGACAATTCTAGCATTCTTGTAATGCAAGGACATTTTACGAGAGAGAGAGAGAGAGAGAGAGAGAGAGAGAGAGAGAGAGAGTTTTAAGTTTGCTTTTCATCTACGAAAAGGAAGCTTGACTTCAATGATGCCGACATCCCTACAGACTGAATCTCAATCATATTGGGGCAACAATGCGTATACAAAGGTCCCTAAGCTATATGGTATGGATAAGCACCGTTCGCATTCGAGCAAAGATAAGTGGTGCAACTGCGAAAGTCCCCCGAGTTGAATTTCTTGAAATCCCGAGCAATTAAGCGTCAAATCTCACAGAACTTTCGAGTTAAATAGTGGCGAGCCTGTGGAGCTAAAACTGTGAGGATTTAAAGAAAGTAAGGAAGGCGGTAGCTGCTTGAGGGGTTGCAAGACTAGTCCTCTCGAACGAAGATGTTCTAGCAGAAAGGAGACCTAGCTCTTGAACCGGCGTAGCGAACTCGAGAAAATACAACCTCAACTCTTTTAGATTGATAGCCTTCAAATCCAAGCCCGCGCCGATGGGCTGTGGGCGGTAATCTCGCGGCGACGATCTACGATCGTGCGACGGTCGGGCCGTCGTGCGTGCGACGGCCGTGCAGCATTCGTGCGAGGGCCGTGCGGCGGTCGTGGGCGACCGGCGGCGGTCCGTGAGTAAGAAGAAAAACAGATAATGAGAAAATTTAGAAATTTTTATCGAACTCATTGCTATTCTTTCTCTCGTTCCTAGAGCAGAAATTTTGTATAATTACCAAATACCTTCTTTTACTCAGAAATTGATCCCGAAGGAGAAAAAGAGAAAACGATTTTTGAAAAGAAATAGTTCCTCGAGATAAAAACCCTTCGCGATGGGCTTTGTTGCGTATAATATGTATCTTCTCCTTCTTCTTTTTTGAAAGTTGAACAAATGCAGCTCGCCGGATTGAACATGTAAACAGACTAAACTCGTTGGAAGCTCAGGCAAGTCTTTAATCTCATCACACCCCGTTAAGTCAAGCGTTAAGAGGCAAGAAAGCATGTTAATTGTTCTCCGAACTCGGCAGATTTTGGTAGAACATAAATCCAGCACCCGTAGAGAGGAAAGATGTCCTACCTCATCGAGGATATCGCCTTCCAACTCCTTAGAACGACCAAGATAAAGCTCCTCTAGTTTCTCCCACTGTCCAATGGCTTTGGGTAACTTCCATTGACTGGAATTTGAGCTAAGCAAACCATTAGTTGACAAATTCAGGGTGCACGGTGAATTTATTTCTCCAATGAAGTCTGGAAGTTGTTTATTCTCATCCCTCGCCAGATGAAGATGTCGCAGCGTTACTAACACTTCAATTGCACCGGGAATTTCAGCGTTTCCCGAGAATTGTAGGAAGAGATCCGACAAACACCGTAGCTTTCCGACGGACTCCGGTAGGCTTCCACCCGAGTAATTGAAAGGTCCGGCTTCTTAATGATGCCGAGTTGCCGATAGAGGTGGGGAGTATGCTCACACCGTAGGAGCCACGCAAAGAGAAGCGCCAGCTTCGCTAGCACTCCAATTTCATCACGCACATGCTCAATGATCTCACACCGGTGATATTCGGTTCACGCAAGTGCGTTGACTTTCCAACGGAGCTGTCTATTTCCTTCAACCTCCCACGATTGTCAAACGTCAGCCTCACTAAAGTTGAGTATCCATTGCTACAAGTCTAGCATTCTTGTAATGCAAGGACATTTTACGAGAGAGAGAGAGAGAGAGAGAGAGAGAGAGAGAGAGAGAGAGAGAGAGAGAGAGAGTTTTAAGTTTGCTTTTCATCTACGAAAAGGAAGCTTGACTTCAAACTAAACTCGTGATGCCGACATCCCTACAAGATCAATCTCAATCATATTGGGGCAACAGCGTACATACAGTGTCCCTAAGCTATATGGTATGGATAAGCACCGAAGTTCGCAGCTGAGCAAAGATAAGTGGTGCAACTGCGAAAGTCCCCCGAGTTGAATTTCTTGAAATCCCGAGCAATTAAGCGTCAAATCTCACAGAACTTTCGAGTTAAATAGTGGCGTGCCTGGGAGCTAAAACTGTGAGGATTTAAAGAAAGTAAGGAAGGCGGTAGCCGCTGAGGGGTTGCAAGACTAGTCCTCTCCAACGAAGATGTTCTAGCGAGAGAAAGGAGACCCACTCTCTTGAACCGGCGTAGCGAACTCGAGAAAACACAACCTCAACTCTTTTAGATTGGATAGCCTTCAAATCCAAGCCCGCGGCCGGTGGGCTGTGGGCGGCAATCTCCGCGGCGACGATCTACGATCGTGCGACGGTCGTGTGCCGCCGTGCGACGGCCGTGCAGCATTCGTGCGAGGGCCGTGCGGCGGTCGTGCGGCGACCGGGGCGGTCCGTGAGTAAGAAGAAAAACAGATAATGAGAAAATTTAGAAATTTTTATCGAACTCATTGCTATTCTTTCTCTGTTCCTAGAGCAGAAATTTTGTATAATTACCAAATACCTTATTTTACTCAGAAATTGATCCCGAAGCAGAAAAAGAGAAAAACGATTTTTGAAAAGAAATAGTTCCTCGAGATAAAAACCCTTCGCAATGGGCTTTGATGCGTATAATATGTATCTTCTCCTTCTTCTTCTTTTGAAAGTTGAACAAATGCAGCAAGCCGGATTGAACATGTAAACAAACTAAACTCGTTGGAAGCTCAGGCAAGTCCATAATCTCATCACACCCCGTTAAGTCAAGTGTTAAGAGGCAAGAAAGCATGTTAATTGTTCTCGGAACTCGACAGATTTTGGTAGAACGTAAATCCAGCACCCGTAGAGAGGAAAGATGTCCTACCTCATCGAGGATATCGCCTTCCAACTCCTTAGAACGACCAAGATAAAGCTCCTCTAGTTTCTCCCACTGTCCAATGGCTTTGGGTAACTTCCATTGACTGGAATTTGAGCTAAGCAAACCATTAGTTGACAAATTCAGGGTGCACGGTGAATTTATTTGTCCAATGAAGTCTGGAAGTTGTTTAATCTCATCCTCGCCGATGAAGATGTCGCAGCTTTACTAACACTTCAATTGCACCGGGAATTTCAGCGTTTCCCGAGAATTGTAGGAAGAGATCGACAAACACCGTAGCTTTCCGACGGACTCCGGTAGGCTTCCACCCGAGTAATTGAAAGGTCCGGCTTTTTAATGATGCCGAGTCGCCGATAGAGGTGGGGAGTATGCTCACACCGTAGGAGCCACGCAAAGAGAAGCGCTCGAGCTTCGCTAGCACTCCACCTCCCATCACGCACATGCTCAACGATCTCACAATCGGTGATATTCGGTTCACGCAAGTGCGTTGACTTTCCAACGGAGCTGTCTATTTCCTTCAACCTCCCACGATTGTCAAACGTCAGCCTCACTAAAGTTGAGTATCCAGACAAGTCTAGCATTCTTGTAATGCAAGGACATTTTACGAGAGAGAGAGAGAGAGAGAGAGAGAGAGAGAGAGACTTTTAAGTTTGCTTTTCATCTATGAAAAGGAAGCTTGACTTCAGTGATGCCGACATCCCTACACACTGAATCTCGATCATATTGGGGCAACGGCGTACATACAGTGTCTCTAAGCTATATGGTATGGATAAGCACCGAAGTTCGCAGCCGAGCAAAGATTAGTGGTGCAACCGCGAAAGTCCCCGAGTTGAATTTCTTGCGATCCCCAGCAATTAAGCGTTAAATCTCCCGAACTTTCGAGTTAAATAGTGGCGATCCCCGTGGAGATGAAACTGTGAGGATTTAAAGAAAGTAAGGAAGGCGGTAGCCGCTTGAGGGGTTGCGAACTAGTCCTCTCCAACGAAGATGTTCTAGCGGAAGGAGACCCAGCTGAATCGGCGTAGGGAACTCGAGAAAATGGAACCTCAACTCTTTTAGTATAGATAGCCTTCCAATCTAGGCCCGCGGCCGGTGGGCTGTGGGTGGCAATCCTGCGGCGACGATCTACAATCGTGCGACGGTCGTGCGGCCGTCGTGCGACGGCCGTGCGGCATTCATGCGACGGCCGTGCGGCATTCGTGCGACGGCCGTGCG
Source organism: Eucalyptus grandis (assembly GCF_016545825.1). NCBI lineage: Eukaryota > Viridiplantae > Streptophyta > Magnoliopsida > Myrtales > Myrtaceae > Eucalyptus > Eucalyptus grandis. Next base: position 13,829,035 of record NC_052620.1, read on the forward strand.
ACGGTCGTGCGGCGACCGCGGCGGTCCGTGAGTAAGAAGAAAAACAGATAAATGAGAAAATTTAGAAATTTTTACCGAACTCATTGCTATTCTTTCGTTGTTCCTAGAGCAGAAATCTTGTATAATTACCAAATACCTTATTTTACTCAGAAATTGATCCCGGCGTAAATAGAGAAAAACGATTTTTGAAAAGAAATAGTTCCTCGAGATACAAACCCTTCGCAATGGGCTTTGATGCTTATAATATGTATCTTCTCCTTCTTCTTCTTTTGAAAGTTGAACAAATGCAGCTCGCCGGATTGAACATGTAAACAGACTAAACTCGTTGGAAGCTCGACAAGTCTCGTAATCTCATCACACCCCGTTAAGTCAAGTGTTAAGAGGCAAGAAAGCATGTTAATTGTTCTCGGAACTCGATAGATTTTGGTAGAACATAAATCCAGCACCCTTAGAGAGGAAAGATGTACTACCTCATCGGGGATATCGCCTTCCAACTCCTTGCGACGACCAAGATAAAGCTCCTCTAGTTTCTCCAACTGTCCAATGGCTTTGGGTAACTTCCATTGACTGGAATTTGTGCTAAGCAAACCATTAGTTGACAAATTCAGAGTGCACGGTGAATTTATTTCTCCAATGAAGTCTGCAAGTTGTTTAATCTCATCGCTCGCTAGATGAAGATGTCGCAGCTTTACTATCACTTGAATTGCACCGGGAAATTCAGCGATTCCCGAGAATTGTAGGAAGAGATCTGACAAACACTGTAGCTTTTCGACGGACTCCGGTAGGCTTCCAATTCGAGTAATTGAAAGGTCCGGCTTCTTTAATGATGCCGAGTCGCCGATAGAGGTGGGGAGTATGCTCACACCAAAGGAGCCACGCAAAGAGAAGCGCTCAGCTTCGCTAGCACTCCAATTTCATCACGCACATGCTCACTGAGCTCACAATCGATGATATTCAGTTCACGCAAGTGCGTTGACTTTCCAACGGAGTTGTCTATTTCTTTGAACCTCCCACGATTGTGAAACGTCAGCCTCACTAAAGTTGAGTATCCAGACAAGTCTAGCATTCTTGTAATGCAAGGACATTTTTTGAGAGAGAGAGAGAGAGAGAGAGACTTTTAAGTTTGGTTTTCATCTACGAAAAGGAAGCTTGACTTCAGTGATGCCGACATCCCTACAGACTGAATCTCAATCATATTGGGGCAACGACGTACATATAGTGTCCCTAAGCTATATGGTATGGATAAGCATCGAAGTTCGCTGCTGAGCAAAGATAAGTGGTGCAACTGCGAAAGTCCCCCGAGTTGAATTTCTTGCGATCCCGAGCAATTAAGCGTTAAATCTCCCAGAACTTTCGAGTTAAATAGTGGCGATCCTGTGGAGCTGAAACTGTGAGGATTTAAAGAAAGTAAGGAAGGCGGTAGCTGCTTGAGGGGTTGCAGGACTAGTCCTCTCCAACGAAGATGTTCTAGTAGAGAAAGGAGACCCAGCTCTGGAACCGGCGTAGCGAACTCGAGAAAATACAACCTCAACTCTTTTAGTTTGGATAGCCTTCCAATCCAAGCCCATGGCCGGTGGGTGGTGGGCGGCAATCTTGCGGCGACGTTCTACGATCGTGCGATGGTCGTGCGGCCGTTGTGCAACTGTCGTGCGGCATTCGTGCGACGGCCGTGCGACGGTGTCGTGTGGCGACCGGCGGCGGTCCGTGATTAAAAAAAAAAAACAGATAAATGAGAAAATTTAGAAATTTTTTCCGAACTCATTGCTATTCTTTCTCTGTTCCTAGAGCAGAAATTTTGTATAATTACCAAATACCTTATTTTACTCAGAAATTGATCCCGAAGTAGAAATAGAGAAAAACGATTTTTGAAAAGAAATAGTTCCTCGGGATAAAAACCCTTCGCGTTGGGCTTTGATGCGTATAATATGTATCTTCTCCTTCTTCTTCTTTTGAAAGTTTAACAAATGCAGCTCGCCGGATTGAACATGTAAACAGACTAAACTCGTTGGAAGCTCGGGCAAGCCTCAGTAATCTCATCACACCCCGTTAAGTCAAGTGTTAAGAGGCAAGAAAGCATGTTAATTGTTTTCGGAACTCGACAGATTTTGGTAGAACATAAATCCAGCACCCTTAGAGAGGAAAGATGTCCTACCTCATCGGGGATATCGCCTTCCAACTCCTTGCGACGACCAAGATAAAGCTCCTCTAGTTTCTCCAACCGTCCAATGGCTTTGGGTAACTTCCATTGACTGGAATTTGAGCTAAGCAAACCATTAGTTGACAGATTTAGAGTGCACGGTGAATTTATTTCTCCAATGAAGTCTGCAAGTTGTTTAATCTCATCGCTCGCCAGATGAAGATGTCGCAGCTTTACTAACACATCAATTGCACCGGGAATTTCAGCGATTGTCGAGAATTGTAGGAAGAGATCTGACAAACACTGTAGCTTTCCGACGGACTCCGGTAGGCTTCCAATTCGAGTAATTGAAAGGTCTGGCTTCTTTAATGATGCCGAGCCGCCGACAAGTCTAGCATTCTTGTAATGCAAGGACATTTTACGAGAGAGAGAGAGAGAGATAGTTTTCTGATATGTTTCCTGAAGAATTGAGAACATAGCAATAGTATGAGAGTTTTATGATATGTTTCCTGAAGAATTACCTGGTCTGCCACTAGAAAGGGAGATCGAGTTCATGTTTGAGTTGGCCCCTGGGATGGAGCCAATCTGTAAAGCTCCTTGTTGTATGGCATTTTGATAATTGAAGGAACTAAAGTTGCAAGTGTAGTGAATATTAGACAAGGGATTTATTCGTCTTAGTGCATCACCTTGGGGAGCACCAGTGTTGTTTGTGAGGAAACGAGATGGGTCCTTGTGCCTTTGCATCGACTACTGGCAACTGAATTGGGTAACGATCAAGAATTGACGATCTGTTTCATTGGTTGCAGGGAGCGTTGATATCCTCAAAGGTTGACCTAAGGACTGGTTATCATCAGCGAGGATTAAGAATGAGTTGAACTGGATATAGTGTCGTTGCATGGAACTTCTCAAAGATTATGATTGCGACATCCTATATCACCCTGGAAAAGCTAATAAAGTTATAGATTCATTGAGTCGAAAGTCATCGATTGTGCCGATAGTGATTCAAGTGTGGATTTTACTTGAAAGAGCTAGCGATTCGGATTTCAAATTTGAGGTAGGCCACATTTCAAATCTTATGGCCACACTTAGGATTGACCGGAAGTATAGCTAAGAATCAAGATGTTCCGGTTGATAGATACAGAGATCTAGAAGATTTTGTAGGAAGATATAGAATAGAGAAATGATGAAATCTCAATCAATGGTTGTAATTTGAGGACCTCAATTCTAAGAAGGGGCGTCCTCCCCTTATTTGTGTCCATCCAACCATTCAGAAATCAAAGGCTCATTTCTTTCTTCCTAAGCTTCTCTCTCTAGAAACTTTCTCCCTCTACCATCCGAGTCACTGTATGATCTTGATCCTAAACGATCGACCCATGACAAGTGGTATCAGAGCAAGAAGGGAGATCTATTTCAAGAGATCAAGGAGTACCAACTGTTTGAGAGAATGTCGAGCCAAGAAGATGTCATGGATGGAGAGGCTATCCAAGTCAAACTCGCGGCTAAACCAAGAGAAAAGAAGCCTCGATGTAGTCGCGCTCGATAAGAAGCTCGTGAAGTAAGGTGTGCAATAGCCGAGTTCATGGAGGGACTCAATGATGTGATTGACCACATCATGGAAGTTTAGGTCTCACTCTGTGAAGACTTCACGAACAGCATCAATCAGGCAACAACCCCATTGTATGACAGGGACAAAGGCGTTGAAGCATCGATCGATGTGTTGAGGGAACGCATCCAAGTGATTGAGGAAGAAAGCCCTCGTAGGGACGAAGTCGAAGCCATGAAGGCGAAGATGCGAGAGCTTAAGTCCAAGCTTGCCTTATGTAGGTTGAGCATCATCAATGGGACAATGCCTACACAAGTGGTGGCTATGCTAGAGGAATTCAAAGGCAATCGATCCGCCAAGGAGGTGGCTAACTCATATGGAGCATGGGGCTGTACTTTGGCACGTTCAACATCCAAGTAAGTCGATCAAGGTAAGAACCGCGTCCATGTTACTCATGGATATTATAATGCTTTGGTGGCGTAATAGATGCAACGAGACCAAGCGCGGCACCGACCCTATGGACACATGGGATGATTTCGTGAGGGAGTTCTAAGTTTACTTCTTCTCGAGTTTGCCGAATAGAAGCCCATAGCAAGCTCCATCGCTGCGTCAAAGAAAGAGGAACAATCCAAGAGTATGTGAAGGAATTCACGAGCTCAAACTCTAGATTTGCAATCAAGGAGAAGAGGATGGTCTTGGAGTGTTGACAAATGGATTGAAGCCATGGATGCACTAAGTGTGACCGAGTCCCTAGTCGACCTCACCAAAGCATATTCATCAAGGAACCGTACAAGGGATTGGAGGTGGGATCAACACTCTAAGGATGAAGGTGGAGACACTTCCTCGTGCATCAAAATATCAAGGGCGCCGAGTCAAGTCATAGGGATAAGGAACATCCAGGTCGTCCTCCTTCCAAAAGGGATGACCCCAAGTAGACTACACCATGAGTAAGTTCAATCAACCGCCACCATCTCCTTGCTTTATTTGCAACAGTCCGCCTTGTCCGAAAAGTGCAAAATCAACTCCCTCCTTGCCATAGAAAAAGTCGAGGAGGAGCCCAAAGTAGAGAATCGGCAAAGTCAACTTCAAATGGTGAAGTATGTCAATACCGTTCAAGCCTAATCGTCATCTGAAAACAATAAAGCTACCTAGAACATGGACATGTTCTTCATGGAGATCAAGGTTTGTGGGCGAGCCCTATACGCCTTGGTTGACACAGGTGCTTCGAATATGTTCATGTCGACTAAGGTAGCCAAAACCTTAAGAATTCGCAGGCGTTGGGACGACTCTTGATGTGGACGTTCGGCTCGAAGGATGGAAGGGCCAACTCTTCTTAGAGGTAATCCCTCTCGTTGATTATGATCTCATTCAGGACATGCAGTTCTTCCATAGTGTAAGGTCCATGATCGTAAGGCCGTCAAAATTCGACCCTATTTAGGATATGATAAAGGGTTTACTTCTATCAATACACAATTAGTGGCAAAAGTACCAAAAAAGTTATAAACATATTGCATTGCTACCAATTCAATTTTAAACTTTTCCATTTGACCAATTTAGTCCTAAACTTTTCAATTGGACGAATTCAATCCTAAACCTTGAGCGCCGACATGAACATTGACAGTGACTGGATGCCGATGTGGCATTTTTTAAAATATTTTTTTTTTTTAATTTTATTAATTTTTTCCTTTTTCTTTTCTTCCTTCTTCCTCCTTGGACTGTTCCGACGTTGGCTGGCAACCTTCTGAAGAGGCTTGCTGGCGGCTAGTGAGGGCTTTGTGGCCCTCGCTCAGCGTCGCTTGGATCTGGGCGAGGCTGGCCTCTCCCTGGCTTTGCCATGGGCGATGGCCGCCTTCGCCTGTGCCAAGGCCAGCGCAAGGTTGAGCGAGGGCTGTGAAGCCCTCCCTAACCATCGGCGAGGGTCGCGACCCTCGCTTGGCCTCGCCCAGGGCTGCGAGCGATGGCCGCCTTTGCCCACGACAAGGCCTAGTGAGGGTCGCGTTGTCCTCGTTGGCAGGGGGCGAGGCCGCCTTCACCGGCAGCAATGCTGATGCGGGAGCATCCAACGTAGCTCCATTGACCAACTCAAAACCATCGTGCTAATAAAGGCTTTTTATTAAGTTCCTAGGTGTTTTTATTGTATGTAGCTCAAGGGTCAAACGTTTAAGTTCTTAGGTCTTTAAAGTTTGTTTTTAATATTTACTAAAGCTGAAATCCTCCTATAAATAGAGGAAACTATCCAATGTAGGGGAGATACGAATTTTATGAATGAAAATGGTGAGATGTCCTCTACTTGAGTGAATTCCTTCGGAGAGTGGATAACTCCTGTCGGTTTCTTTAACCTTGGGGAGTAGATCACTCCTTGGTGGTGAGCCAAGAAGCCCGGTATCCTTGGCTGGTGGAATCTTTAAGCCTTGGTTGTGAGCTTCTCCAATCCCGAAGTCCTTTATGCTTGGCTGGTGGAAGCTTTAGGTCAATTTGCATCCTTGGTTGGTGGCGCTGCCTTTATACCTTGGAAGGAGATTGTTTTTATCTTTTCTTATTCAATTTCATTTCTTCCCCATATACACTACTCCATAAACTTAAGATCCCCTTATAAAAAAAATCATTATGGAATCACTTACCCCATCATGCATCAAAATATTGGTATTAGAGCTGAAGGTTCAACTCATTTGATTGATTCCTTCCTTCCATTACAAATTCCTTATGGATGATCTAGTTCCAAGAGGCTTGACTCTGGAGCAAGCGCACAATGAAAGGCCAGATCGTGCAATCCAAAATCTACAGCAACAAATGGAGTGAGTTCTCAATCTTCTAGAGAATCCTGCGAGACAAGGACAACCAGCAAGGCGTCCCAACGAATGGCATCAGCGTGACGATGTCGAATCTCGTGAACCTTTAGCCTTCCCAAAATTTAAGCTCCTCCCTTGACCAGAAAATAATCCTCCTGAAACTTCATCAATTGGTCATAGAAAACATCTAAAATGACCTCCCTTTGATAGTTATTGATATACCACAAAGTTATCGAAGTTAGTCCCCAAAGAGGTGAGTACAACCACTCAGCAATTAAAAGATCCATTAAACTACTCAATGCATCAAACAGAACAATCATGACATCATAGACAAAGCACATATCATTCATGCATCCAATCATAACTTACCTTGCAGACATGCATATGTCATCACACCACATGTGCATATACAACCATGCACTCATCATCAAGCATTCATGCATATCCATGCCTCATGTGCACATACTCCATGCACTCATACATATCATATCATACAGCCATACCTACATATCACCATACCATAGATGATTCAATTTCAACTTTTTATCTTTCAATTGGATCACAACATTTTTCTTTCCCGGGACTAGTGATTGCATCCCCCATTTTATCGCTCACACCCCACCTGGCATCGCGAGGAATGTCCGGCACACACCACCAAGCATCTGGCACCCCCGCATTTCGGGCATCTCTCATCCCAACTAGCATCACGATGTATCCTCTCGGCACACACCTCCGAGGCTTCCGGCACCCCCACGTCCCGGGCATCTCGAAACTCTCGAGGACATTCAGCACCCCCACATCCCATGCATCCGGCACTTTCCTTTTTCCGAGCATCTCGACACTCCCGGGGCATCGTCGGCTCACCCCTCCGACGGTATTCTCATTTATAATAACTCATATTCACAATTTATGTCTCAATATCAACATGGCACATGATGTGATGGAAACAAGGTCAATTTCAACTTTTGATTTGATATGTAATGCCAAATATCATCACATGTGCAGCAAGATTTATTCACTTAATACAATTTATAGGGCTTATACAAAACGGAATGGTCCAAAATGACCTTTAAAAATTATGAAATTCGAGCATGTAATAGTCAAGACATAAAAGTAGATATTTCATGCAGAACACTACACCAAAAGACCCTCATACAATTCGGTATAGACCAAGCATCACAGCACTACTATTATAACAATTCAACTTGCACAGTTTTTGAAACATTTTTGGTTAAATAGGTAAATGAACTTTCAAAATTACGAAATTTAAACATATTGTAGGGAAGACATAAAGAAAGATATTTGATGCAGAACACATTGCCGAAAGAACCTCATACAAAACAATATAGTCCACGCATTGAAACTGACCAAGTCCAAACACATCAGATTACCCAGTTTTAGAAACATTTACGATTAAATACCCGGATGACTTTAAAAAATTATGAAATTCGACTATGTGATAATAAAGACCCTAAGGTAGAATTTTTATGAAGGAATCAAAGACAGATTCGTCCTAGGTAATTAAATTTAACCGGTTAAAACTTCTGTTTCTAGTGCCGAAATTTCCAGATCTAACTACCTCCGAAAAACCACGATTTCACCTACCTACTCTTGTTGAATTTCTCTAAATTTTTGATATGTTAAACCTCAGGATGTCCTTTACATCTTTGTTAAGAAATCACAGTGAAATTTCAACCAAAAGTTAGCCTTACAGTCCATGCATTCGTCAAAGGTAGTTACCGAAATCTCCAGATTCAGTCTTTCCAAAGAATAAAGATTTCACCCACTTATACTTATTCGTTTTGTACCAGATTTCACTCCAAGAAGTCCTTAAGAACTTTTATTGAGAAGTCAAGGCCAAAATCCAACTCGAACATCACATACAAACCACTAGACATTCAAGGTCGAGCTGTTTTCTCAAGAACAGTTTACTAGCCTAAAACGCCACTCTTAAAACTTCAGCTTTTCACACCCTAGACATCTGAAATTTATCACCATTCAATCACACATACTAGGCACAACATGCAAGAGTAGATCAAGGATCCCACTTGCCTCTAAACCGAGCAAGCAACGAGCACAACGGCAACAGGACACGGCGGTGACGAACGACGAACGCACGGCGGACGGTCGAACGGCCCTCCTCCTTCCTCTCTTCCTTTCTCCTTATCTTCATTTCTTCCTTTCTTACTTCTCTTTCTCTCCTCTCTCTCTTTCTCAGAAGAACTCCCTCTCTCTCTCCCCTCTCTCTTGCTTAAACCGGCATCATCTTCCCTAATTTTTCTTCCCCTCCCTCATTAGCCATCACTAGATCATGCATGGAGGACACTTGGCAATCTTCTTGGGAAAAATGGGGGAGGCATGCAATCGGATCCCCCCCTCCTTTGCATGTTGATAGCCCCTCATGCGCTTGGGCCAGCCATGGGCCGACGGCAGCTCTCCTCCTTGGGCTTCGTGGGCCGGACAAGAATGGGGAGGCAATGGGCTAGTTTGGGCCTTTAAATGTCTAGCCCATCCTCATCCTAATAATCCACCTAATACTTAATTATATAAACACCTAATTGAGATTTATTATTCACCAAAACTTTGTGACCTAATTTAGTAAATTTCAATCCATAATCCACATGGCCAAAAATAGAATTTTCCTATCAAATAATTACCCACCAAAAGCTTGGCCAAAATCTCAATGCAAAATCATGAATTAGAGCACGTCTAAGGATTGACAAGAAGTATGCTTACGCAATCATGAATTAGAGCACGTCTAAGGATTGACAAGAGCCTAATTTATCAAATAATCCACAAGTGTTTACAAAAGCCGAATTTTAAAGATAGTATGCTTATGCAATCTGTTATTTTGGAAATGATAAGTTCTTTATGTTGTGAATTTTAAAAATGCTATATGACTATGCAATTCCATAGTTGAAAAGCACAAGCATTCGTTGCATTCTATAATTATAAGTAATGAAAGACTTTTTGGAACGGTAATTTGCTAAGGTTGTTCGATATAATATTGTCATTGGATGTGACTTGTGATGTTATTGGATGTGCCTGTTCTATGTGATGTTCTTTGGCATTAATGGCAATGTTTTATATGTGTTCATTAGAAGTAGTCTTGACACATTTATTCATTGTCCATGGTCAATGCGTGAGAACACTCTAACCCTCCGAGATAGAATATTTGATGGTTGTTGGACGTGCTCGAAAGCACGTCGGGTGAAGTCTCTCTCTTGGATTAGCAATACTGAGGCGTATCACCCCCAAACCAAGGTTGATACTATATCAGCAATCATGTCACGACAAGTCGGGTCTATCTTGGCCTCGGAGCGATATTGAGATGTATCGTTCCCAAGCTAAGTTTGGCACTAGGCTGGTGATCATGTCACAACAAATTGCTCTTGGTCTTGATGTGATTTTCAGGTGTATCATTTCCGATTCTAATTGCACATAGGCCGGTGCTCAACGTATCATGTTAAACCACGGACTCTCATTTCGTACTCAACATATTTTTTCGATATAGTTTTGAGAAATCATGACACGCACTTCGGTTGGCATGCCAAAACACTTTGCCATCCCGATGCATATCATTATGCAGGACGATGCTCGATTAACTATCACTGGGAGGCCATTTTAGATGTCTTGTATGACCAATTGATGAAGATTTTAGGAGGATTATTTTCTGGTCAAGGGAGGAGCACGAATTTTGGGAAGGCCAAAGATTTATGATTGTGGTTCAAGAATATGGAAAGCCAAAGGTTCAAGAATACGGTTCGAGAATACTCAAAGCTAAAGGTTCAAGAATGCAGAAGGCCGAAGATTAAAGGCATTTAGTTCCCTTGTTAATAAAGACTTTTCTTTAGTTTCTAGGTGTTTTTATTTTTATGTAGCTCAAGAGTCGAAGCTTTAAGTTCCTAGGTCATTAAAGTCTATTTTTAATATTTCCTAAAGCTAAAATCCTCCTATAAATAGGGGAAAACTATCCAATGCATGGGAGATATGAATTTTATGAATGAAAATGGTGAGATTTCCTCTGCTTGAGTGAACATTTTCAGAGAGTGGATAACTCCTTTCGGTGTCTTTATCCTTGAAGTGTAGATCACTCCTTGGTGGTGAGCCAAGTAGCCCTTTATTCTTGGCTGGTGGAATCTTTAGGCCTTGGTGGTGAGCTTCTCCTATCCTGAAGTCCTTTATCCTTGGCTGGTGGAAGCTTTAGGCCTTGGTGGGGAACTTTGCAGATCTTGATCCTCATCCTCGCCTTGGTGGCGTGGCCTTTAAACCTTGGAAGGAGATCGTTCTATCTTTTCTTATTCCTTTTCATTTCTTCCTCGTATACACTACTCCATACACTTAACCACAAAAATCCCCTCTAAAATATTTCCGTTCTTGAATCACTCACCCCATCACGCATCACGTTCGCTGATAGATTTCGGAATGAAGCTCCTTATTGGAATGCCGTCCTGATGCATATGCATACGTAGGACGATGCCCAGCCTGATGGGGCAAGACGATGCCCAGTGACATCGGATGACTGCAAACCTTTGGGTTGCTCAATGGTTGTAATAATCTAGCCATGGTTTTGTAAAAGTGCATGAGTGCATCGATGCATATTGTGAGAAGTGATGTTATAGTCAGTAGGCATCGCATGACTATACTATATTTCGTAACAAGGTCTCGAGGATAGCATGGTAGTATTGGATGCCAAGATATTCTTGAGACGTTAACATATGATAAGAATGATGCCATGCACATGTGAAGCACGGATACACATGTGTTACATGAGAAAAGTGCATGAATTAAATGCCATTACAGTGACTTAAATGGCACATGCATGCTTTGATTGACCCTCTTTATGAATTGAGAGTCATGAAGAAGTCCTTTAGGTTGATATTCGAGTCAGAAAGGCATGGCTAAGGTGGTGGATTTGGACGCCTTTGACATTTAAGTTGCTGCACTACGCATGGTAATATTGTTATTCATGCCTATATTATTTAATTGTAAACAGTCTATGCTTCATGGGATGGTGTACTCACGTAGTAATTATTATACTACAATTGGACATATGATACAAAGTGTCGCATGTCCAGTAGCCTACTTCCGTTAATAGATAATGTAAAGCAAACGCCTTGTTATTGATTTGTCATCGATACAAAAGTTCCATGTTTAGAGTGTATCCGAGACAAAGAACCTTCTATGCGAGCTTTAAGGAGTTTACTTGCTGAGTTTATCTCATTTCTCGATGTTTAACTTTTCCAGGCGCTAATCATGGCTATCCGAGCTCGAGCGAAAGTAATTTGAGGTGGACGCGTACTAACATGTAGGGGATATCACTTGTTGTGGTCACCCTTGTAGAATAGAAGTGCTAGGCTAAGCTTTTGTTGTAAGAAAATATTATGTTTGACGGTAGATGCATATATCTAAAATTGGGTCATGATGTATGCCTTTTACTATCCCCATCGTTTGTTGATGGTTGGGAGATGTTTGTTCTATTTCCGTTTGCATATAATCAAAAGATAAAATGAATGGGTTGGTGACGCTTCTTGGGATGTCGCAATTCCATGACCGAAGAGATCAAGGGATGCCGCATGCTCGATTCCTCAATCCACAATGCTTGGCGATGATCCCCATGATGAAAGGATTGATCAACACCAAGACCTATTACGATCCTCAAGCCACAACCAAAGCCATCGTCCATGGAGAAGCCAAAGGTAGAGTTAGATTGTCATGACCCCAAATCCATCCCCAAGGTCATGAGTAACAAGGGTTATTTTTGTGACGTCTCAAGTGCGTCGCAATACTATTTCTTTTTATCCTTTCATTAAGGACATGCGGAAGTGTATATATAACACCCAAACAACAACAAGTAGTTGGAAAACGACCATTTAAAAATATACAATTACATCAGTTACATTTACAGACCCCTTTGTCACGTTACACCCACTACATTTTCTACGCTCTAAAGTTTAGGTAAACATTAGCTTCTCTAGGAAGACTGCAATTTGAGCACTAGTGGCAAACCTCAATGCCTAAAATTCTGAAAAAACAATTGGGTGAGTTGTGGACTCATTAACTAAAACTCACTAATTTCCAGGTAGGAGGATGTCTCGCCTATTGATGCAAAAGCATCCAACGTAGCCCTATAGATCAACTCAGAACCATTGATGCTTATCCAAGCCAATAAAGATGTAGGGCATTATGTGCTTCGATGAATCATTTTAAATGAATATTGTTAATTACTTATCGGTACTTCGTATATCGACAACTATCAATGGGAGGCCATTTTAAATGTCTTGTATGACCAATTGATGAAGTTTCGGGAGGATTATTTTCTGGTCAAGGGAGGCGTTCGAATTTTGGGAAGACTAAAGGTTCACGAATGTAGTTCAAGAATATGGAAAGCCAAAGGGTCAAGAATACGAAAAGCTAACGGTTCAAGAATGCGGAAGGCCGAAGAGTAAAGGCATTTAGTTCCTGCGTTAATAAAGGCTTTTATTAAGTTCCTAGGTGTCTTTATTTTTATGTAGCTCAAGAGTTGAACGTTTAAGTTCCTAGGTCATTAAAGTTTGTTTTTAATATTTCTTAAGGCTAAAATTCTCCTATAAATAGGGTAAACTATCCAATGTAGGGGAAATACAAATTTTATGAATGAAAATGGAGAGATTTCCTCCGCTTGAGCGAACTCCTTTGGAGAGTGGATAACTCCTTTTGGTTTCTTTATCCTTGGAGCGTAGATCACTCCTTGGTGGTGAGCCAGGAAGCCCTTTATCCTTGGCTGGTGGAATCTTTAGGCCTTGGTGGTGAGCTTCTCCTATCTCGAAGTCCTTTATCCTGGACTAGTGGAAGCTTTAGGCCTTGCTGGTGAGCTTCGTAGATCTCAATCCTCATGCTCGGTTGGTGGCATGGCCTTTATACCTTGGAAGGAGTTCGCTCTATCTTTTCTTATTTCTTTTTGTTTCTTTACCATATACACTACTCCATACACCTAACCACAAAAATCCCATCTGAAAAATTTCCGTTCTTAAATCACTCACCCCATCACGCATCAAAATATTGGTATCAGAGCTCAAGGTTAAACTAATTTGAGTGATTCCTTTCTTTCTTCAGTTACAAATTTCTTATGGATGATCAAGTTCCACGAGGCTTGACTTTGGAGCAAGTGCACAATGAAAGGCGATATTGTGCAATCCAAAATCTTCAACAACAAATGGAGCGAGTCCTTAATCTTCTAGAGAATCCGGCAAGACAAGGACAACTGGCAAGGCTTCCCAATGAACGGCATCGACGTGCTGATTCCGAATCCACTGGAGACAACCGAACGATTCTGTACTCTAGTGATTCTAAATCTCCAATTTGAAGACGAAGACGAAGAGGAGCGCATAAGGAGGATGAAAGAGACATTAAAATGGAGGTCCCTGAGGTTGACGGTAATCTCAATGACAAAATAACATGAGGAACTTTTTTCTACGATGAAACATGAGAATCCTCAGTAAACGATATGCAAGCATAACTCAATATTGACCCATAACATGAGGAACTCACACCTCACTCAATATTATACCGGCATAACCAAAATCAATTTCATAATCTGACAAACTCATGCACACGAGATTCATTTATTAACAGTCGAAATACATCGACTCTTTTGGAATCCACCGAGCATCTGAACATAATCGAGCAACATCCCCTAATTGAAGGGTGACGGCTAGTATTATCACAACATCTCGTCCTTCTAACGAGGCATCCCGCTGGCGTGGGGGCATCTTGTTCTTATTAACGAGGCATCCCGTTGTTCAGCTCGGTATAAGCTTATCTCTACTCTCTCATGCTTATGCTACTGGAGTCTACTAGCAATCGATGGGAAGTTATAGTCCTTTGTGTGCCCACTTATACTTAAGCCATATCAACCTAAGTTCACACTTAAAACATTGTCAACATTTAACACTTGTGTCCTCGCTTTTCGTTTGTCTTACAAAGAGGGATTGGATTTGACATGCTAAATTTTACTGACCATATAAATGTAATCAGACTATTAAGGGCTTGGACTATTTTAAAGTGGGCCGGATGACGGCTTGATCGACCGTGAGGAAAGTATGGGCTTAAGCAACTAATGGGCCGCATGAGGGTATCGTGCATATAAGCTTAATCGGTCGAAGGTTAGGATATGGACTTGGGCTTGGCTTGGAAGGGCCAAGAGTCAAATTCATTAAAATTCTAAATTAGGTCTAGTGGGCCGTGAAATGTCATCGGATGAGCCCCATGGACCAGAGATGGGTATTTAGGCCCGAGTGCTTTCATTTTCGATTAGATTTATAGATTACTGTTATGAGGGATTTAATTCTATTGTCGACTACTAACTTTAGTAATTTCTCGCGATATATGCTTGTTTATAGATTAGTGCTGAGACGTTAACGTGTCAATTCGATTCGTGCAAACTCATAGATTCGTATATTTACAACAGGATAGAAAATTTGTGAATTCGAAACGAAACTAAGTAGAAGACGTTAGAAACTAGTAGACTAACTAACGACATGAATTAGAAGTTAACCAATCTCGGGCACTAGGTGTCAACCATGAAAAAGAATGCATGCATGGGAGCCAGCACACTCATCTCTTCCCTTTCGGTTTCTCTCCAACTTGAAGCTTTAGAGGAGACATTATTATTATTATTATTATTTTGGTGAAAGGTATTAAATATAATGAGGAGAGCCAAATGTACAAAAGATCACGGCATCAGAGGATGCACTCAATATGGTAGATCATAATGAGTGGAAGCATGCCGGGATGTAAAAGCCATAGCCGAGGAAATCAACAGAAGAAACATAGAGAAAAAACACGGCAAGTACAATCGGCTTCTCGAACAAAAACTAACAACTAGGGAAGAGAAACCACAAGCAACCAGCGAAGCCCGCTTCTCCCAAAATCTGACCGCGCACTAGCTGAAAGGAAGGCCGCTAAGCATCCCTAGAGAAGATGACTAAGTCAATGCCCCAAGCCCGCTGAATTCTTCTATTCCCGAAGTTGTCTTTGACTTTCAAGAGGTGGTTCTTCATAGCCGAGCAAGAAGAGGCTGTTATGTGAGAAAATAATACTATTCATGTTCTTCCAAATAATATGTCAAAGTGCTCACATGGAAAAATGAGCTATGCATTTATAAATTTTCTTTCCCATCAGCAAGGTGGTGTCTCATTGGAGGTTCTCCTCCCAAAACCTATTACGCTAGGGCAAATTGCATTTTGCGGCCAAAAAGAAGGCAACCCTAGCTGTGATGCGACAACCAAAAAACAAATGGTCAATGGAATCTGGCATTTCATTGAAAGGCCATAAATACCATTCTCAATCCTGGCATATGATAAAAGCGCCTGAGTGGGTAGCCTGCGCTTGGCCAAAAGCCAAAGGTTAAACTGATACCGAGGAGTAATTGCGATGTTCTAGACAAACACATGCTAGTGGACCTGCCTCCTCTTGCACTTGAGGACCTCTTGATGCGAGAGCATCCAAGGTAGCTTTATTGACCAACTCAGAACCATCGATGCTTATCCAACCCAATAAAGAAGTTGGGCATTATGTGCTTCGATGGATCATTTTGAATGAATAATGTTAATTAGTTATCGGTACTTTGTGGTATATCAATAACTATCAATGGGAGGCCATTTTAGATGTGTTGTATGACCAATTGATGAAGTTTTAGGAGAATTATTTGCTGGTCAAGGGAGGGGCTCGAATTTTGGGAAGGCTAAAGGTTCATGAATGCGGTTTAAGAATATGGAAAGCCAAAGGTTCACAATGCGGTTCAAAATTCCAAAGAAGTCCAAAAGAAGTTTGAAGGCGATGCAAGGAAATGCTTTAAGTGCCATGGTTTTGGGCATTTACAAGCAAATAGTCCAAATCAAAGAGTTATGACTCTTAAAGAAATTGAGGAGATCAATTTGGCGCTTCAAGAGGTTGAGAACAATCAAGACCAAAATAATGCCGAATCAGATGGGGAAGACAAAGTTGTGGAGAAAGCCGGTGATGGCGAGATGTTGATAATTCGAAGAGCATTGCATGTCGAAGAGCAAAGGGAGAATATATTTCACACCCGTTGCACTATTAACGGAAAGGTGTGTTTGCTGATCATCAATGGTGGGAGCTGCACCAATGTTGCTTCGACAACTCTTGTTGACGAGCTGAAGCTTCCAACAACGAAACATCCTCAACCATACAAGCTCCAATGGTTCAATGGAGGGCATGCCACTTGTTATTTGGTAGACCATGGCAATTTGATATAAATGCTATGCATGATGGTGGTAAAAACATACACTCTTTTCATAAGGAACAAAAAGGCATTACTCTTTTGCCATTGAGTCCTTCTTCGATACATAATAATCAACCTGGGGAGGGAAACACTTGTAAGGAAAATTTATTTTTGAGTGAGACATGGGGTTGAGAGAGCCATTAGCAAACAAAAGAATGTATTTGCTTTACTTGTGGTCGAGAAAAAGAGTGAGATAGAGCAACCCATTCATCCAAAAATGCATTGCTTGTTGAAAGAATCTGCAGATGTGTTCCCGGAGGATTTGCCACATGGATTACCTCCCATAAGAGGTATTGAGCATCAAATTAATTTGACCCCCGGTGCTCCACTACTAAACAAGCCAACTTATAGATGCAATCCAGAGGAAACAAAGGAGTTGCAAAAACAAGTCGATGCACTTGTGAAAGGATACGTCCGAGAAAGCATCAGTCCTTGTTCTAGTAGAGAAAGGAGACCCAACTCCGGAACCAATGTAGTGAACTTGAGAAAATACAAGCTCAACTCTTTTAGTTTTGATAGCCTTCCAATCCAAGCCTACGGCTGGTGGGCTATGGCTGGCAATCTTGCGGCGACAATCTACGATCATGTAGCGGTCGTGCAACGGTCGTGCGACATTCGTGCGGTGACGGGCGACAATCCGTGAGTGAGAAAAATAAATAAAAAAGATTTATAAACTTTTACCAAACTCATTTCTATTCTTTTTCTATTTCTAGAATATAAATTTTGTATAATTACCAAACACCTTATTTTACTCAGAATTTGATCATGAAGTAGAAATAGAGAAAAACGCTTTTTGAAGAGAAATAGTTCCTCAACATAAAAACCCTTTGCAATGGGCTTTGATGGGTATAATATATGTGTGTGTATATATATATATCTTCTTCTTCTTTTGAAAATTGAACAAATGCAGCTCGCCAAATTAAACATGTAAACAGACTAAACTCGTTGGAAGCTCAGGCAATTCTGTAATCTCATCACACCTCGTTAAGTCAAGTGTTAAGAGGGAAGAAAGAATATTAATTGTGTAGCTCAACTCGACACATTTTGGTAGAACATAAATCTAGGACTCTTAGAGAGGGAAGTTGTCCTATCTCATCGGGAATATCGCCTTCCAACTCCTTGCGACGACCAAGATAAAGCTCCTCTAGTTTCTCCAACTTTCCAATGGCTTTGGGTAACTTCCATTGATTGGAATTTGAGCTAAGCAAACCATTAGTTGACAAATTCATCGTGCACAATGATTTTAATTCTCCAATGAAGTCTGGAAGTGGTTTAATCCCATCGCTTGCCAGATGAAGATGTCGCGGTTTTACTAACCCTTCAATTGCACCGGGAATTTCAGTGATTCCTGAGAATTGTAGGAAGAGATCGGACAAACACTGTAGCTTTCTAATGGACTTCGGTGGGCTTCCAATTCGAGTAATTGAAAGGTCCGACTTCTTTAATGATGCCAAGTCGCTGATAGAGCTGGGGAGTATGCTCACACCCTAGCAGCCACGCAAAGAGAAGCGCTCAAGCTTCACTAGCACTCCAATTTCATTAGGCACATGCTCAATTAGCTTACAATACCGAATGTGTGTTGATAGCCGGGCCATCAACAACATCACCATTAAGTATAGGCACCCTATACCTAGACTTGATGATATGCTTGATGAATTATATGGTTCTTATTTAAAACAGGTATTCAATGTCTTGAGAGATCAAAAACTGTATGCTAAAATGGAGAAATGTGAGTTCTTCTCTCCAAGCATTGTGTTTCTTGGTTATGTTGTTTCCAAAGATGGAATCTCTGTTGATGAAACCAAGGTGGACACTATGAAGAGTTGGCCGGTTGCAAAGTCCATTTCTGATGTAAGAAGTTTTCGTGGACTTGTTTCTTTCTATCGACGTTTTGTCAAAAATTTTTGTACCGTCATGGCTCCTATAACTGAATGCATGAAGAATGATTCTTTTGAATGGACAAAGGCTGCTCAAAACGCCTTTGAGGTAATCAAGCTGAAAATTTGTGAGTCTCCTATTCTTGCACTTCTTGATTTTGATAAAGTTTTTGAAGTTGAGTGTGATGCAAGTGGAGTTGGTATTGGTGTTGTTCTGGTGCACGCACAAAAACCATTGGCATATTTCAGCAAGAAGTTATCCGATTCCAAGAGGAATTATTCAACTTATGCCATTGTCCAAGCTCTTGCTCATTGGAGTCATTATTTGAAGCCAAAGCAAATTGTCCTTCATTTTGATCATGAGGCGCTTAAGTTTATTAGCGACCAACGCAAACTTAATTCAAGACATGCAAAATTTGTAAAATTTCTTCAATCCTTTTCTTTCGTCTCAAAATATAATCCTGGGCACACTAATGTTCAAGGTATATATTCATTGCATGATGGTTTTCTTTTTAAAGGACATAAATTATGTGTGGCGAAGAGTTCTTTTCGCGAATTACTAATTCAAGAGGCGCATGGTAGAGGGTTGGCTGGTCATTTTGGTATTAACAAAACTATTGAGGTTCTGCAAGAGCATTTCTATTGGCTAAAGTTGAGTGGAGATGTGCATGCTATCATCTCAAGGTGTGCAACTTGTTAAAGATCAAAAGGCCATTTCCATCAAGGTCTGTATACTCCACCTTCGGTACCATTGCAGCCCTGGGAAGATGATAGCATGGATTTCATTGTGGCTCTACCAAGAACTCGAAGAGGAAAAGTTGCTATCATGGTGGTCGACGATCAATTCTTTAAAATGGCTCATTTCGTGCGATGTCACAAGACCAATGATGCATCTCGTATTGCTGAATTACATTTCAAAGATTATTCGCATTCATGGAGTACCAAAGACCATTGTGTCGATTGTGATTCCAAGTTCTTAAGCTACTTACGAGGACTCTATGGAGAATGCTTGGTACAAGACTCTTATTCAGCACAGCTTGTCATCCCCAAACTGATGGCCAAACGGAGGTAACAAATCGTACTCTAATCACTCTTCTTCATGGTATGGTGAGTAAATCGTTAAAAGATTGGGATTTAAAGCTTGTGCATGCGGAATTTGCTTGCAATCAATCACCAAGTTATACTACTGGTCGATTGCCATTTGAAGTTGTTTATGGAATCAATCCTCTCACACTCGTTGATTTGATTCCAATTCCATCTAACTCTCAAGTAAGCTTTGATGGCAAGAAAAGAGCTGAATCAATGAAGAAGTTGCATGAGCAAATTCAATCCAAGATTGAAAAGGCCAATGAATCTTACAAGAAGAAAGCTAATCAACAACACAAGAAGACTCAATTTCAACCGGGCGATCTTATATGGCTTCACTCGAGGAAGGAGAGATTTCCATTTCGACGAAAGAACAAGCTCATGCTTAGAGCTAATGGTCCCTTTAAAGTTATTGAGGGTATTGGTGACAATGCTTACAAGATTGACCCTCTGGGAGAATTTGGAGTTTGGCAACATTAAACGTGGAAGACCTTTCTCCTTACTTGGAGGATGAGCACCTTCTAGATTTGAGGACGAATCTCAAACAACCCAGAGAGGATGATGCGGGAGCATCCAATGTAACTCCATCGATAAACTCAAAACCACCAATGCTTATCCAAGCCAATAAAGAACTTTTGACATTATGTGCGTCGATGGATTATTTTGAATGAATAATGTTAATTACTTATTGGTTCTTTATGGTATATTGATAACTATCAATGGGAGGCCATTTTAGATATCTTGTATGACCAATTGATGCAGCTTCAAGTGGATTATTTTTTGGTCAAGGGAGGAGCACAAATTTTGGGAAGGCCAAAGGTTCACGAATGCGGTTCAAGAATATGGAAAGCCAAAGGTTCAAGAATACGGAAATCTAATGGTTCGAGAATGCGGAAGGCCGAAGATTAAAGGCATTTAGTTCCCGAGTTAATAAAGGCTTTTCTTAAGCAGGTGTCTTTATTTTTATGTAGCTCAAGAGTTGAATGTTTTGAACGTTTAAATTCCTAAGTCATTAAAATATGTTTTTATTTTGTGTATGTTCTGTAGTAGCTCTGAGATAATGATTGCTTAGTTGTTCCGTCTGCCTACCTATACTTTCAAGGTCTTGCTGCTAAAGTTAGGGATCGCGAAGGACCATGGCTGATGTTTATGGTGCTTTCCATGGTTTTTCTTGTTTGCTGAAGTCATAAGTACGTAGAGAAAGCGAAGCCATACATACGTAAAGAAAAGAACATACGCTGGAGTTCTTGTTTTTGGGTGTACGTAGAACGTTTCTATTTTGAGCTTGAACACGTAGTAATTTTGTACCGTGAGTTTATCTAGGTTTGGGAAACACTCTAGCATGTGAGTGATTGTAAATTCCGATTCTCTGATTATAGTGGATTATTTGCTTCTTGCTCTTCCCCATGGACGTAGGTACCGATACTCTAACCGAATCATGTAAATTTTTTTTTTGCCTTTTATTTCTTGTTTATTTCTCTAGTGATTTCACGTTGACATAAATTGTAAGAACCTGTCGTTTTTGCATATTATATTCCAACAATTGGTATCAAAGCTTGGTTGGGATCAAATTTATTGATTGTGATTTCGAGCTTTTACTTGTTTGATTATTATGTGGAAATTCTATTATTGCAATTATTTCTGATAGGGAATCTGAAATTGAGAAATTTAATGGGAGCAACAATTTTGTGTTATGGAGCATTAAGATGCGAGCGTTTTTTACCAACCAAGATTTGGCCAAGTCCTATTATAATCAAAGCCTCTAAGATTGATGAGTCTACTAAGTGTGTGAGTGGTCTGGTTATGGGACTAAATTGTACGGCATGGAATGGGATGTGTCATAATAATTTTACCCTATAATCAGGACTCGTGTGATTAAAAATGGTGTATCTTGATTTCGAAACTGCACTTGTCATTGCATTAAAGAGCTCCTACATTATGTTGATTGATGGGCCTTCTATTTATTCTCATTTCTGCAAAATTTTAGTACGAGGCTCGGAGCTTTATGGACTTCTGCCTTTTTGAGTGAGTACCTTTTGAAAATGTGCCGGGGGTGACTGGTAGCAGAGGCATATATTCTAGTCTGAAATATTAATCCCCAAAAGGGGTGAGTACAATCACTCAGCTGTAAAAGATCCACTAAACTATATCGTGCAAAACCATTACTATCTAGTTTCCTGCAAGATAGACAAAAATTGTGATCAAAGAAATGGGTATGCATCAAATTTATAAAGCTCTTTAATGCAATGACAAGTGCAGTTTCGAAACCAAGATGCACCATTTTCAGTCACACGAATCCCGATTATAGGGCCAAATTATTATGAAACGTCCCATTCCATACCATACAATTTAGTCCCATAACAAAACCACACACACACACCTAGTAGAACCATCAGTTTTAACATTCAAAAGGTTTAATCCCCCAGAGGACCAATGTTTGCGTCCTTCTGGGATTTCGCACCCAAACTAGCGTCGCGAAAGCCTCTGGGCATGTATTCATAATACAACTAGGCATCCAGAGCGTGTTGCGTTACACCTTTAGGCATTTCACATCCCACTTGGCATCACGAGGAATCTCCAAGGCTCGCCATGAAAATGGTTACCCCTACCCTCCGGGCATGTTTTCAAAATACAACCAGGCATCCCTATACTCTCGGGGTAAACCTCTGCGGCACTACAGACCTCAGGCATCGAAAGGGCATTGACTTATTTGAACCTTTGGGGCATCTCGACTCCTGAGGCTTCGTTGACCCGAGGGTCCAACGGCAACATTAACATCTTATGTTATTTCAATAAAACATTTGCAATGCAACTACATTGGATGTTCCATGAGTCTTTATCAAATCTTTATCACCCTTGAGCTAAATTGCACAAACTCGGAATAAAACAGTCCAAAATCAGAATGCAATATTTTAGTAAAAATTCTGGAATAACCCATAAACGAACTCAGAAAATTCTAAAATTTTAGCATGTTATAAACAAGATCTAAAGAAAAGGATTTCATGAAGGATGTGTTTTTCCGACCATCATGCATAGCACTTATATCAAATTGCCACGGTTTACCCAATAACAAGTGGCATGCCTCCATAGGAATCACATCACATACAGCCTCATCTCGATAGTTCTTCCCAATCGAAAAGGATATAAGAACACGTTTTGTTACCTTGAGTTCATTCCCTTGATTGAGCCATTGGAGCTTGTATGGTTGAGGATGTTTCCTTGTTGGAAGCTTCATCTTGTCGACAAGAGTTTTCGAAGCAACATTGGTGCAGCTCCCACCATCGATGATCACCGAACACACCTTTCCATTAATAGTGCAACGGGTGTGAAATATATTCTCCCTTTGCTCTTTACTAGGAGAAACTTCAACATGCAAGGCTCTTCGGATGATCAACAACTCGCCATTCTCGGCTTTCTCCACAACTTCTTCTTCCCTGTCTAATTTAGCAATATTTTGGTCTTAATTGCTCTCAGCCTCTTGAAGCGCCAAATTGATCTCCTCAATTTCTTGAAGAGTCATAACTCTTCGATTTGGACAATTTGCTTGTAAATGCCCAAAACCATGGCACTTAAAGTATTTCCTTGCATCGCCTTCAAACTTCTTTTGGACTTCTTTCGAAGGCTTTGCAAGTCTTCCCTTGCCTTTGTCTTTTGTCGACGTACTCTCGCCCTTGCTTGAGGAAGCACCCTTAAAATAGGATGTTGCCTTTGTTCAGGTTCTGGAGGAAAACCTCTTGCTCTTTAATTGTTTTTCGACTTTTATGGCTAACTTGCATATGTCTTCAAAGGACCAATACGATTGAAGTTCAACCATATCAGCAATTTCTTGATTCATGCCGCCAAGGAAGCAAGCAATCGTTTACTCAGGAACTTTGAGAACTTCGCTCCTCATTTTGAGTTGTTCAAACTCATGAATGTATTCTTCAACACTCATCCCTTGTTGTCGTAGGGAATTCAGTTTGAGGAAGAGATCTTGCTTATAGTTGTCAGGCAAGAACCTCTTCTTCATCAACTTCTTGAGTTTTTCCCAAGACTTGAACTGGCCTTTTCCTTCCCTTGCTTGTTGATGCTTTAGATTATCCCACCATAGAGAAGCATATTTGGCCAGCTTTAGGAGAGCAACCTTACATTTATTCTCATCCGAATAGGACTTGAAGTCAAAAATTCGTTCGGTTGTGTGTAGCCAATCAACAAAGTCATTGGGATTGAGATTACCGTCAAACTCAGAGACCTCCACCTTAATGTCTCTTTCATCCTCCTTATGCCTCCCTCTTCGTCTTCATCTTTGAATTGGAGATTCAGAATCACTAGAATGCAGAATCGTTTGGTTGTCTCCAATGGACTCGGAATCGCCATCAGAATTTTTACGAGATTGGGAATCGTCACGCCGATGCTGTTCGTTGGGATGCCTTGCTGGTTGTCCTTGTCTCACAGGATTCTCTAGAAGATTGAGGACTCGCTCCATTTGTTGTTGTAGATTTTGGATTGCACGATCTCGCCTTTCATTGTGCGCTTGCTCCAAAGTCAAGCCTCTTGGAATTGGATCATCCATAAGGAATTTGTAATAGAAGAAAGGAATTACTCAAATGAGTTGAACCTTGAGCTCTGATGCCAATATTTTGATGCGTGATGGGGTAAGTGATTCCAGAATGGATTTTTTTATAAGGGGATTTTTATGGTTAAGTGTATGAAGTTGTATATACAGGGAAGAAATGAAAAGGAATAAGAAAAGATAAAAACAATCTTCTTCCAAGGTATAAAGGCCGCGCCACCAACCAAGGATGCAGATCGAGATCTACGAAGTTCACCACCAAGGCTTAAAGCTTCCACTAGCCAAGGATAAAGGACTTCGGAATAGGAGAAGCTCACCACCAAGGCCTAAAGATTCCACTAGCCAAGGATAAAGGGCTTCTTGGCTCACCACCAAGGAGTGATCTACTCTCCAAGGATAAAGAAACCGAAATGAGCTATCCACTCTTCGACGGAATTCACTCAAGTAGAGGACATCTCACCATTTTCATTCATAAAATTCGTATCTCCCCTACATAAGAGTGATATACTCTCCAAGGATAAAGAAACCGAAAGGAGTTATCTACTCTTCGAAAGAATTCACTCAAGTAGAGGACATCTCACCATTTTCATTCATAAAATTTGTATCTCCCTTACATTGGATAGTTTCCTCTATTTATAGGAGGATTTCAGCTTTAGTAAATATTAAAAACAAACTTTAATGACCTAAGAACTTAAACGTTCGACTCTTGAGCTACATAAAATAAAAACACCTAGGAACTTAATAAAAAGCCTTTATTAACACGGAAACTAAATGCCTTTAATCTTCGGCCTTCCGCATTCTCGAACCGTTAGCTTTCCGTGTTCTTGAACATTTGGCTTTCCATATTCTTGAACCGCATTCGTGAACCTTTAGCCTTACCAAAATTCGAGCTCCTCCCTTGACAAAAAAATAATCCTCCTGAAACTTAATCAATTGGTCATACAAGACATCTAAAATGATCTCCCATTGATAGTTATCGATATACCACAAAGTACTGATAAGTAATTAACATTATTCATTTAAAATGATCCATCGAAACACATAATGCCCAACCTCTTTATTGGCTTGGATAAGCATCGATGGTTCTGAGTTGGTCAATGGAGTTACGTTGGATGCTCCCGCATCGATTAGTGAGGTGGACCTTCAAGTGAAGACTCCAGAGACCTCAAAGGTAATAGAAGTTGAGACTGCAGATGAAACCGCAGTTCCTGAAATCAATGATAGTGAATAACTAGCAAAGCTACAGCACACTATAGTCGCAGATAGATAGAGAATAAAAATTAAATCACTGGCACGTTATGGTTATACAGATAATTGTAGGTGATGAGGTGGCGACAGATGAGCATTCGTCATACTCTGAGGTGATGGCTAGCTCGAAATCGTCGTAGTGGCTAGAGGTTATGAGTGAAGAGATGGAATCACTCCATCAAAATCAGACATGAAAGCTGATGAAAGTACCCAAGAGTCAAAAAATTGTCGGAAATAATATAGGTCTTTAAAAGGAAAGAGGGCATTCCCGGTGTTGAGGCAGAGAGGTATAAGGCGAGACTTGTGGCGAAGGATATACATAGCGTGAGGGCATTGACTACGGTGAGGTGTTCTCTCCCCGTAGTAAGACATACTTCTATTCGTGTTTTACTTGCTTTAATTGCCACGCAGGATCTTGAGCTAAAGCAGCTAGATGTGAAAACTGCATTTCTTAGGTAAGGATAATCTAGTTTATCACGAGTGAATGAAACATATCAACATCAAGTACCACTTCATTTGAGATGTCTTAGGTAATGATAATGTTATTGTTAAAAAGATTGCTACAGCAGATAACCTGGCAGACATAATGACTAAATCTGTTCCTTTGGCGAAGCTCAAGCTCTGCTTGAGCTTTATTGGCGTCTATGGAGAGTGAGCACCTGTCGAGACGTTAAAAGAGCAGCATGGATGATAAGCACTATAAATCGGCTTCATACATTGAGCCAATGTGGAGAATTATTAAATTAATGTCTCAAGTTTAAATTCGGATAACGATTTGTTAAACCGAATTTGTTGATAAAGATTTCCCAAATAGATTTTAAATTGGATGAAAATGCCCTTATTTTCTTGAACTCCTAATAGCTGTACAAAGGAGGAAAATTAAATAAAAGGAGCAAGTTTCCTATTTTATACAGAGGACTTGAATTCGTGCAAGTTTCTTCTTTTCACGTCGAGGAGAGAGAGACGCACACACGTAGGAAAGCCTGCACGAGAAGCCTACGAAGAAGTGGTGGGGCCCAAGGTCAAAAGTTTGACCTTGGGCACACACACGATATTTGTGTTTATTTTGGCTGATGATAAGAAAGGAAAGAACCCTGCACGTAGAGCCAAAACGGAGGTGGGCCCAAGTCAACATGCATATATATATAAAGAAAACGTCCAAGGAGGCGTGTGGCTGCTGCACCCGTACGAGAGAAAGAGAAGCCGCTAAAAGCCTTTGAAGAGAAGTGAAGCCATACATACGTAAAGAAAAGAAAATACGCTGGAGTTTTTGTTTTTCAGCGTACATAGAGCGTTTCTATTTTGAGTTTAAACGCACGGTAATTTTGTACTGTGAGTTTATGTCCAAGTGAGTTGTTTATTTACAAACACTTTGCGTTTGAGTTAAATCATGTGTGGGAAACACTCGAGCGTGTGAGCGATTATAAACTCTGATTATCCGATTATAATGGATTATTTGCTGTTAGCTCTTCCCGTGAACGTAGGTACCGATACTCGGACTGAATCAAAGTAAATTTCCGGTGGCTCTTTTATTTCTCGTTTACTTCTCTGATGATTTCGCGTAAACGTAAATTGCAAGATCCTATCGTTTCTGCATATTATATTCCAACATCATGGCATTTCATACTACCATGCTATCCTCAAGACCATGCTACACAATATAATATAGTCATGCACCCATGCCATGCCATATTCTAAACCTGATTACATATAAATCTCATGCACTTTCCACACAAATATATCCAATTATTATGGTTGCTCAAGGCCCAAGACCAACCCGAAGATTCGTAGTCATTTGGCATAACCAGGCATCATCTCACCCTATCGAACATGGCAACGTCTTGCGTAAATACATCAAGAAGGCATTCCTATAAGGAGCATTGTTTTGAAATCCATCCACAAACGGCATCCCATAGGGCATTCGAATTGAATCAGGTATCATCCCACGTAAATGCATCAGGATAGGTTCGCTATCCCACGTAAACGCATCGAGGTCTTTAGATGATCACACGGGCATATCATCACACAACTCACGTCTATTGTTATTGATGCGTGATGGGGTGAGTGATTCAAGAACGGAAATTTTTATAAGGGGATTTTTGTGGTTAAGTGTATGGAGTAGTGTATATGATAAACACACAAAAAGGAATAAGAAAATATAAAAGCAATCTCCTTCCAAGGTATAAAGGTAGCGCCACCAACCAAGGATGCAGATCGAGATCTACGAAATTCACCACCAAGGCCTAAAGCTCCCACCAGCCAAGAATAAAGGACTTCGGGATAGAAGAAGCTCACCACCAAGGCCTAAAGATTCCACCAGCCAAGGATAAAGGGCTTCTTGGCTCACCACCAAGGAGCGATCTACGCTCCAAGGATAAAGAAACCGAAAGGAGTTATCCACTCTCCAAAGGAGTTCACTCAAGTTGAGGAAATCTCACCATTCTCATTCATCAAATTCGTATCTCCCTTACATTGGATAGTTTCCCCTATTTATAGGAGGATTTTAGCCTTACGAAATATTAAAAACAAATTTTAATGACCTAGGAATTAAACGTTCGACTCTTGAGCTACATAAAAATAAAAACAGCCATGAACTTAATAAAAAGCCTTTATTAAATTGAGAACTAAATGCCTTTAATCGTCGGCCTTCCGCATTCTCGAACCGTTAGCTTTCCGTGTTCTTGAACCTTTGGCTTTCCATATTCTTGAACCGCATTCGTGAACTTTTCGCCTTCCCAAAATTCGAGCTCCTCCATTGACTAGAAAATAATCCTCCTGAAACTTCATCAATTGGTCATACAAGACATCTAAAATGGCCTCCCATTGATAGTTATCGATATACCACAAAATATCGATAAGTAATTAACATTATTCATTCAAATGATCCATCGAAGCACATAATGCCCAACTTCTTTATTTGCTTGGATAATCATCGATGGTTATGAGTTGGTTGATGGAGCTACGTTGGATGCTCTCGCATCAGTTATCTTCCTCATTAGCCACGTATGAATGCCTCAATGTAATGTCAAGTGAAGTGTATCTCATGATCTATTGAAACTACATCAATAAAATATGTCGAGCACAAAACGAGAGTCTGTGGTTTGACACGATACGTTAAGCATTGGCCTAAGTCCAATTTGAATCAGAAACAATACGCCTCGAAATCACACCATGACCAAGAAAGAACCAATCCGTCATGACATGATCACCGGCTTAATACCAAACTTAGTTCGGGAACAATACGTCTCAATATCACACTAAAGCCAAGAAGGACCAATCCATCGTGACATGATCACCGATTTAGTACCAAATTTGGTTCGAGAATGATACGCCTCAGTATTGCTGATCCAAGAGAGAGACTTGACCTGCATCTATAGTTGCTAGAAGTGGTGTGCTAGTGGTAGTTAACCCGCCAGCCTGGGCAACACTCTAACTTTTGAGTGGCCTTTAGCGATTCTTCTTGTTGGATGACCTCCTCTTTAGAGGTGTTAGATTTATGGCTAGTGGTATGTGAGGATTTCCTCACGACCTTTAAAGAGGGATGAGCTTTGGGTGCTATGGGTTTTGAGTGCAAAGGTATTTATGCACAGAAAGAACAAGAATTTTGAATAACTAAAGCAGAAGAGATACAAAATAGTAGGTATAAGCAGTGTCAATGAAAGAGTGAACGCTAGCTCTCTATAAATAGGAGCGGTGTATTTCACGAAGAGAGAGAAATTTAACCGTTGTTTCTTCAGCGGTAATTTTTTTGTCCGTAGTTATTTCATATTCAAATTTTACCGATTAAACAGGTAGTTAAATTGTTTTTACAATTTTTTTTACAACAATTGTATCAACTATAGATAGGGCATAGATAGTCGTAATAGTAACAAGCACAGTATTTGTAAAGGTAACTTTTTTGAACTATACTTGTTTTTGTCATATCCGATGATTTTGACATAACACATTACCTAAATGTTGTCATTTTATAGTATTAACATATGATTTTTAGTCTGCGCATCAGAAAAAAAAAAAAAAAAAGATAAAAATTGAGATTCGAGATTCTGATAAGACCACATTTCTCAACAAAAACTTTTCGATTAAGAACCTTGTTTCTCGAATTTTTCAGTTTTAGGTTCTACATCGACCAAAAACAAAATTACTTTTGTTTTAGCCATGATTAGGTATAGTTACTTCGGCATTTGGTCTAGAGAGTATTCTAAATGCATTCGATTTCTCGAATTGTTGTGTCAAAAGATAATCATTGTTTTACATCCTAAATAGAGGGTCAAAATTGATTCTTGATGATCTACGAATAGACGATTGTTTTTTGCTTGTTTTCTTAAGATGATTCCAAATCCGAAGTCAATTTTAAGAAATTCGCATTAGAACTTCTCGATTTGAGGGATTTTACTCTCTTGAAAGCAAGAAAACCAAGCCACTATGCTTCAATTGAAGAAATTCAAATTGACCCATTCAAGACTAAGGTCCATCTAGACCAATTTTAATATTTGACCTTGATAGCATTGGCTTGAGTCTCGGTATCTAAATTCAAAGTCAATTTGAATGCTCTAGGTGATCTTACACATGGGTATTTAGTTGGATAGGGCAGTTACAATATTAATTGAGCCCGATTTCAATTAATTTGCAATTTTTTCCATTGAATTGCAAGTTTGCACATTTTAACCCTTTTAGGCTCAAATTTAAGTAGCCATGGTTTTAGTGCGTTGTGTTTCATAGTAATTGCTCAATTAGGTCAATAGAGGACCTATAAATCACATATATAAAGCTTAATTGGCTTAATTGGATCGAAGCCGGGCAAATTCCCCTCTAATCGATTGAATTTTCTCTTCAATTTGGTCATAGGACCAAATTGCATAAATTGTGAACCCATATGGACTATAGGCAAGTGAACTAGCCAGAATCGGACTGGACTAGTCAAAAACTGGTCAAACCTATGCAAACCAATTTGATTGGTTTGATCGGTCACCAGCGAGGCAGGTTGGTATAGCCCCTTATTGGCTGATTCAGGGATCCTCATTATGCCAATTTTACTTATGCACTCTCAATTACCCAAGATTTTATGGGTAGTTCCTCAGATTTAGTAAATTTGCATTTTCACCATTAATTAGACATTTTAATGCAATTCTCGATTTTCACAAATCAAACTTTCAAAATCAAGTTTTTTCCATTGGATTAACATTTAGATCGTTAGATCAAACTGATGGTCGAGATCGATCAATTAGGGCGTGTTGTAAGTACCAATTCTGCATAAATCTTTCTCTCTTCAAATCAAACCCCTCTCTCTCTCTCTCCTCTTTTCCTGCTCTAACCGTTTCTCTCTCCTCGTCGGTTCAGTCATTGCCGCCCAAACTAGCCTCATGTCAGTAATCAACGATCGCCAATCAACCCCAAACCACCCCACCCACCCCACCCCCCGCTCGATAGTCGCCTCCCTTGTCCGGTCTTCCTTAAGTGAGTGTGAGTAGGCTCAGCCTTGATAGAAGTTGTTTCGATCATGCAAAACCCAACCACTGCCAACCGATCCACTTTTGGATCGTTTGCATTTTCTTAAGGATCTGATCACTGGGGATGATCAAGCTATTGTCAGGCTAGGTCCGGCTCCATCCCAGCTCTATCCCCAACCTCTTGGTGGTCAAGGATCTCCAAATCAAGCCACCAGCAAATCAGCCCACAAAACAGTTCTGGTGGCTTGATTTGTTCCAACCAGTGGCTGACAACGACTCCACAACCACCGAATCTGATCCGATCTGATCCTATGTCCATCCCCGATCAGGTGTGGTCGAGATCAATAGGTACGGTTGCCAAATCATCTCTAGTGACAAATCCTCTCCGGAGAGTGCAAAGACTGGTCTGATTAGTATTGATTCTATGTTTGCAAACCAAACCAGCGGTCCAGCCAATCTAGGTGATCCACATTTCCGATTCAATCTTTGGAGGTCCGTTTGTGTTTCGATGTGGTTTGATTTATCCAATTGCAGATCAAAATCGACAAAAATCATGAAAAGGTAATTGAGGCTAGGATTCGCCATTAGATCAATAAAAAGCTTTAAATTTGAGGATTATGTGTTTATCAATGTTTTATTGTGGTTCAAGGTATATTGAATGCAAGTTCACTGTTGATTGAATGATTTTGGAACTTTCTTAGTCATGTACCTTTAAATCCGACCTTTCCTCCCTCCTCTAGCGGGTGGTGATGAGGTCGGATTACGATAGGCTTGGCAACTCCGCTAGGGACTGGTTACTAGTTTAAGAGGATTTGAAGCCATTAAAAATAGTTATCGTGTTAACTAACGCATCTCATGTAGGGTCGACCGCATGTCAAAGTCACATGGAAAATGCGGCTAGTCATTGACTAGGTGTTAAATGGTTTTGCACATGGGAGATCTAAGGGGATTGATTCAATTGGCTCAATTTGTTTTGACCCATACTAGTCTAAAGTCTAATTTGATTAAATTGAGGTATAATTTGATCAATTGAACCTTAATTGTATATGATGGCTTTAGCTCATAATGCAATTTGAGGGAAAGTGGAGAAATTGAGATGTGATAAATCAATCCTATCACACCAAACTAATCCATTTCAAACCAAGATGACCCGATTGGATCTAATTTGGCTTGAACCACTAAATCAATCCTTAATTGAACAAATTTGGCAAATTGAATCAACTAGGATGGAATTGGCCATACCCATGGTGAATTTCAAGAAAAGTAATGCAATTGGGATATTTGACCAATTTGAGCCCATTCTAGTTTACTCAAATTGAAGGAATACCAAGTCAAACCATAGAGTAGTTGAACATCAACAAGCACAAGTAGTCGACAAGTCTCTCTCCCTCTCCTCTCTTCATTGTCTTCTTCAACCTTCATCCATGAGGAGGGTTTGAGCTAGTCTCACCCTCCCCTCCATCTATAGTTGATTTTATTTAAATTTTCTTGTTCTTTTATTCTTTTTTCTTCTCTCCCAATTTGGGAGCTCTTCTCTCCCAATCTAATTTTAAATCTGAAAAATCGAACTTTGTTAATGAGAGTCTTTCCATCCCAATTTATATGTAAGAGTTTTAATAATATTTTCGAGAATTCAATACCTCCATGATTTGTCCATGTAGAGCTTCTCTACCTCCAGTTTCAATAATGATGACAAGAGTTGTGGCGTCTCCCTAAACTATAAAGATTTGCTCTTCCAAAAGTTAAATCAATGTTTATTCAACAAATTTTGATTGTCTTTGTTCGACAATAATGTAAAGAAAGTCGAATCTAGGCCTGCATCGCCAACTAGCAATGCCATAGCTATTAGAGAAGAAATTTTTGGCGCGTGCTTATCATTGACGATGATACGAGATCTAGTGGTTGGCCACCAATTATTTTTCTTGACATATCCATTCTTATGAAACAAGTATGCACTTAATTTTGCCGATGCTGTGTTAATCCTTCTTATTTTCTAGATTTGGCTTATTTTGTAATATTTTGAACTTTGCTTTACTTCGATATACTTTGCCAAAAAATTTATATGCTTCTCCTTAATCCTCTTAAGTAATAAATACAATTTTTTTTTTGGAAAAAAGAAAAAAGAAAAAAAAGAAGAAGCCAAATCATGAAATTTGAGGTAAAATTGAACAATTGAATTATCCCAACTGAACTCGACCAAAAAGAATTGGTCCAATTTATGTCTAATTGCTCTCAATTTGATCGACTCCCTCTCTTCGTGCCTCCCTTCCTTCATGGTGAATTTCAACAAAAGTAATGCAACTGGGATATTTGACCAATTTGAACCCCAATCTGGTTTACTCAAATTGAAGGAATACCAAGTCAAATCATGGAGTAGTTGGACATCAGCAAGCACAAGCAACCAAAATTTCTCCCTCTCTCTCTTCATTGTCTTCTTCAACTTTCAGCCATGAGGAGGGTTTGAGCTAGTCTCACCCTCCCCTCCATCTATTGTTGATTTTATTTAAATTTTCTTGTTCTTTTCTTCTTTTTTTCTTCTCTCCCAACTAGGAGCTCTTTTATCCCAATCTTATTTTAAATCCGAAAGATTGATTTTTCTTAATCTAGTTCTAGACCTAGGAGTCCTTCTATCCTAATTGATATCTAAGAGTTTAATAATATTTTCGAGGATTCGATACCTCTGTGATTTATCTGTTTATAGCTCCTTTACCTCCATATGAGAGTTGTGGTATTTCGCTAAATTATAAAGATTTGTTCTTCCAAACGTTATATTAATGTTTATTCCACATATTTTGGTTTTCTTCATACGACAATAATGTAAAGAAACGACGATAATGTAAAGAAAATCAAATCTAGGCGCGCACCGTCAACTAACAATATCATAGCTATTAGAGAAGGAATTTTTGGCGTATACTTATCAATGATACAAGATTGAGTAATTGACCACCAATTATTTTTCTTGACATATCCATTATTATGAAACAATTGCGCACTTAATCTTGCCGATGCTCCGTTGATCCTTCTTATTTTCTGAATTTGGCTTTATTTTCTAAGATTTCAACCTTTGCTTTGCTTCGATTTACTTTGTCATTAAAATTTATATACTTCTTCTAAAACCTTTTGAATAATGAATACAATTTTTTTTTGACAAAAAAGAGAGTCAAATCATGAAATTTGAGGCAAAATTGAACAATTGAATTATCGTAAATCATCCCGCCCAAAAAGAATTGGTCCAACTTACATCCAATTGCTCTCAATTTGGTCCGAATTAAACCGGTCGAATCTCTCTCCCTCCCTCCCCACCTTCCCCCTTTGAGCTGAACGACCCCCCTTTCCCTCCCTCCTAATTGAGCCGAACGACCAAGCGAACCAACCAGTCAGTTCTCTCTCTCCTTGCATCGAGAAAATTTACCAAAATGCCCTCAGTGAAATTACAAAAATACCCCTAAGCCACGTCATCATAACTTGTAAGCTTAAATCTAGCCATTCTTTCACTAATTGATCTTAGCCACCCAATTTGACATGTCATCGATCCGTGTGACGTTTTCAGCTAAAAGGGAACTTGCTTAACCACCAAGGAAACAATGTGAGCCCCAAGTAAACTTTATTTTTTGTCAAAAAATCATTTCATTCATTTCCACAAATATACATTAAAGAAACCCAGTCCAACTGCAAACCAAGACAAATAATAGACAAATCCAAAACAAAACAAACTCCAGATAAGAAGATAATCATGAGAACAAAGTTAGGACACACTTAGAGCAGATTTGTGACTTTGTCAAACCAAAATCGTACATTAAACAATACCAATAATAGTGCATGATCAAGGTGCACACATTGCAAATTGACTTATCCATCAGCCAAGAACGAAAAAATAAGTCCCCAATAGATGCCTATTTACACTACATCTATGATACACAAATGGATACTGTCAAGCAGACAATTAAGAGCAGCGTGAATCATGGACAAAGTAACCCGTTGGAAGTTATTGTTCATACCCAAACTTCGGTCATCAGATTAGATAATAAAAATCAGCTAGAGAATGAGGCAAGTAATCGAAATGATTGGGTTTGGATTGGACTCATACAAATCCACACTATCAAAAAACCATTTTTTCCCCAATTTAATGTGCAAGATTTAAACAAACTTGCACAATGTTCACCCCATCGACACAAAATATTGATATCCATATAAATAGCCTTCACACCGTTCCGATAATTACCATATCCTTTTCCCTTGAGATGTCGAGCCAAATGCATTCTCTTGAAAGCAAGAACTAACAAATGAATCATTCACTATGAGCTTCCCAATAAAATCTTTCAAGCCATCTTATTTCTAGGCAGGAAAACTGTTGGGTCTGTATTTATGCCACTGCCACCTCATAATGATTGCTTTGAATGAAACCTATGATTCTCCTCGTGTAAAACACAAACCTTAATCACCTACATAAGACAACCGACATACACAGCCTGGGGATATTTCCTATGCAACTGTGGCCATTGCACAAAGAACTGATCAGCTACTCTCAATTTGTACAGAAGCAAGCCACTTAAAGACAGTCTCCTCACCCTAGCTATGCTCTCCACGTAAAATATAGAAGACCATCTAATTCCCAGAACCTGCCACGGTTTGAACACTGTTTTTCAGTCTTATGGCATACTGGTCAAATATTAATTTGACAAATACAACGAAAATGAAAGAACCTGTAGGTGGGTGGGTGGGTTGGTGTGTCACAGAGAGAGAGAGAGAGAGAGAGAGAGAGAGAGAGAGAGAGGATAGTTCTAAACCTTGAATAAGAAGGCAATTATGCAAAGTGGAATGCACGTCCCTGGGCCATTACAGAGGATCTGCATTTCCAATGTGACAGGTATCAGTCAAGTGAGTAAAGCAGTTTTTATAACTAATAAAGACGAGAGATATTAAACTTTATAGAAAGAAATTACCACTTCTGGTCTGAGTTGAATCATGATATATAGTGCATGAGCAGTGGCAACTAAAGTCGTCCAAACAGAAGTTATATATGATTGACCAACCTCTCTGCTCCGGTATATCTGCATGTACTTTGCAGTTTCCCCTGAACTGACCCCAGCCTAAACACACAATAGATTTCTCACTAACTTGGGGTATATTACGAATTTCAGCTACAATTAATAAAAGACAAAGAACGAACAACATGAATCAGGCTGAGCCAGCAACAGAAAACTGCACTACTGGAAGCCACAGTTTTCCTGCATTTTAGCATCACATGCTTGTTTTGTGTGCACGTGCGCGTGCATGCGCATGTGTTGTCCAACTAGTGATATCTGAATTATTGGCATCCCAAATCTACCAAATGATTCTGCATGTTTGTTGAAAGCATAATGAGTCATGATACAAAGATGATGACACTGGACCAGGCATGCTGTAGACCCTGTGCATGTGATAGAACAGAATGGAAGATGAAATCTCAATTGCACTGTAGTTTCCAAAGGTTATTTAAGCAAAACTGGATTTCACACTATCTAACTAGCGAGTTGATCACCACACTTTCTTTTGTCTATTTCATTAATAAATCTTTGCCCTATTGTTTCCCATTAAAGATGATTGGACTCTCACAAAGCCAGGCCAATGACCACTTCATTATAATTTACTCAGATTGAACCCAAATAATTTGGTGGTATACAAAAGAAAGCCAGGCCAATGACCACTTCAGTGTGAGATTGCCTAACCCTATGAAATCAGGTTATACAGGAGCATGTTATTGCAGAAGCCAAAAAGTCGTAACAGGCTATATATCTGGCAGGGGCCATAAAACAGTTTACAGAGCAATCTTTTGCTACAGGATTGTCTAACACTTTGGCTACAATGTACTATTTTATGTGCTATTGTGAGGACACTATTGACTGATTTGATATCTGAAGTTTTGTTCCTTATTTGCATGAACATGAATCAAATGCGGTCAATGGACCCTCTTCTGGTACTTTTTCCGCAGACAACTGAAGTAAGATATCTGATATGCAATATATCTAGTAGAAAAACACTATCTATAGAAATGTAGCTCACAGTTTTAAGCTGAGCTTATCTGCCCACTAATTGCTTTTCCAACTCTAAGCTCCCCCAATGGTCTGGTGATTCTTGTATACAGTTGTTCCTCCACGCAGGAAAGTGAATAAATCTGCTCCGTTATCCAAGGGCCTCATATAGTTATAACTACGTCTATTTGAAGAAAAAACAACCAGTAGTTTGACTCAAATTTAAGTGAAGGCAGAGTACACATGACTAATAATTTTCACATCACCAGTTCAAATTGGTTTCTACTCTCCTCAACAATCTAATCCTTTCCAGTACATGCCTTCACAACCATTACCAAGGCCAATGCTCTTACCCACAAATGATCTCATCCAACATTCCTATTCCATATGGAAGGAGGTCCTGCCACAATCAAAATTTCATATTTAATGTGAATCCATTCATGAAAACCATATCTTTGGGCATCTTTTGAAAGAATAATGAGGTGATTACAGTTCTACAAGAACAAAAATGACAATAATAGAGAAGCACCACAAGCATAAAGTCAGAAATGACATTACTAGATCATTAAAACATATAAGCATAAGTGCTTTACCACATCGACCAAGGAGTCCTCCAACACACGAGCTTTTTGTAGACTCATTATGTCAGTGGCAGCTGCAACATAGAATCTAGGTGCAAACCTTTCTTTCTGCAACACAGACAAGAGATTCAACATCTCAGCCGTATGACCCCCTGCAAAAGCCAATGCTCACACATGATTAGACCAGGATGCCTTCATCACGAATGCAATTCAGAAAGAAGCTAGCAAGTAAATCATTTACGAGCTTACCTGAGCCTAAAATAACAAGAGTACTATAGGTCTTTTGGGATTTCCCATGAAGCAATTTTCCACTCCAAAGTACAACGTATAGAAACCGGATCAGTATCAGAAGAGCAAGAGCAGTAACAGCAGCTACAACAGAGCCGAGAGCCATGATCTACAGGAAGTGTCCCGTGCTTCCTTTTGCTAATTCAAGATTCAAACTTGTTTCCTTTACGTCCTCCCAAGCTAACCTGCAGGATCATATGTCGATTTCGTTGATTTATGGCATCATGAAGGAGAAATGAGAACTCAAAATTACATTTTGGATTTTCTACTTCCACGATTACTGCACAGTTTTAAGCCCAGAAGCGGACTCCGCACTTGGGTTTTCATTTTAGAAACCAGTGCCTCAAGGCATCGAAAGAATTCTGATAAATTACGACAGAACAGATGCCACCCAAACCCAGTGAATTACGCTGCGCAGAAACGCAACCCCCGAATTTCTACACGCAAACGGCAAAAATTAAAGTCGACCCACCAAAATAGGAAGATTGCTTATCCGCGACCCCTTTCTAGTTGTTCCACCCGAGGAGGAACCAGATGAGGATCGGCCAAATTCACGAAGATCAAGGGCACGGAGACGGAGCTGAATCGATGAATCCGATGAGAGACAAGACAAGTCCAGAATGGGGTCCGGCGAGCTAGAAATCGCTTGTGAGAAAAAAAGGCAAACTGCGAGTGAAAACCTGTTAGGAGAAGATTAGGCATCGGGTCGCCGCCGATCTGCGACGCCGGCGCTCCCGTCCAACGGACGCGCTCATACATGCACTCACAAAACAGATAGAGAGAGAGAGAGAGAGAGAGAGAATATTGTCCAAAATATACTGGGAATTAGGGTGAGCATGGTCCGGGTTGGTCAGGCCACAACCCTGCAGGCCAGCCGTATAGTGTTGGTTACCGATTTTTAATTTTAGGATCGAGGATCGTCTATTAAGCGGGGCCAGGGCCGGATGGGGCTGATGGGTTTGGTCGGTTAGGGATCAACCGGGACCGTCGATAATTTTTCGTTTTGTTTTTAAACTCCCTAAAAAAGCAAACTTACAAATTTAAATTACGCCATTCACAATGCGGCGTTGTGCAACTAAACTATAAATACCAATATATATTCAGCAAATTTAAGATAACATAATAATATAAATTTAAATGTACTAACCGCTCATCGAGATATGGGACAAGATAGGATCCACAATGCAGCAAGCGGGATGTTGCTACTTTTGATTTTGGCAAATTGAAGAACAAAGAAGACATAATGAAAGAGAACATACTTTGAGGAAGGAAGCCGTGAGGAGATTTATGGCGTAAACTTCGCGCCGTTTTGGACGTCGCGAGTCCATGACTATGAGGAGTCCTTGGTCCTCACGGTGAAGAACGTACTCTAGATTGTGGAGGAGGAGGCTGTGAAGACCTTTATGTCGTAAACTTCACGCCTTTTGGAATTAGATGTCGTCTATCCATGACTTTGAGCACGAGGAGTCAACGGCTTTAGCATCATTTTACTTAGGTTTTTTTTTTTTTGAACGGATATTTTACTTAGGTTTGAATATATAAAAGACTTATAAATAATATAATATAATATAATATAATATAATATAATATAATATAACCCAAAACTTGGACCAAAATCTCTTAGGGCCAGAAGACCAACCCGCACGTGTTGGTCCTAGAATTTCGGGACCAAGGACCAACCTAGTCCCCTAGGAGGCCAGACCGGCGGGGTTGGGCCGGTCCGGGTCGGTCCGGGAGTCGACCCTAGACCGCTACTCACCCCTACTGGGAATGCTTTTCGAACGGCCGTGACCGTGGAATATATTATCGTCTAGTTTGTCTTTGCACGAAGATCATTTGCCGGAAATTCTCCAAAAAAAATTCCAAGTAGTCAATTCAATCATCGACTTTTTAATCATATTAATTTAATCTTAAATTTTTGACGATTTATTAATTTAGATGATTATTCTTTCAATTA
This sequence comes from Eucalyptus grandis, assembly GCF_016545825.1. NCBI lineage: Eukaryota > Viridiplantae > Streptophyta > Magnoliopsida > Myrtales > Myrtaceae > Eucalyptus > Eucalyptus grandis. The sequence continues at coordinate 13,868,836 of NC_052620.1, forward strand.
TGCTAATTTAATAATATATTTATCAATTTAATTATAATTTTTTTACAATTTGTCATTATAGTCATTCCAAATAAATATACAAATGATAGGTTTAGGTTATAAATTGGCAAATCTTCATAAGCTTTAGGGCTAAATTGATGTAATCGAAAAGTTATAACTAAATTAACAAATCATGAAAAGGTTTAGGACTAAATTAGTACAATTGAAATATTTATAAATAAATTGGCGATCATACACTCTTGATTTGTCAAACCTCGATTACATGTATGAGCAAGTATTTGGGAAAGAGGCTAATTAAGGAAAAGAGAGGAGCGAAAATAGACATAGAAATGCGCATTGGGGTAGACCCAGTGAGGGATTGAGGCACTAAGGGGGATCGTGTCCCCTTTTCTCGCCCGTAAGTGATTGAATTCTAACTCGATGAAAACCCTCTCTTGGATATGAGAGCTCTCCCCTACCTCCCTTTGGTAGCTGTCCCCCAAACCCTAGCCTCCTGTAATCGTCCGAATCCCAAAAACCCAAAACCTTTTATAGTTCTCAGTATGAATTACCCTACCCTCTCCTTGGTTCCTTCGCTGCTGTTGTAGGATAGGGTTTTCCTCTTTTGACGGCTTCAAGAAGTGCGAGATCTAAAGGTTCGGCTATCGTCTTTATCTGCGGACTTTCTTCTGGGTTGTCGCTTGAATAGGGCTTTCTTCTTTTATCCAAGTCGGGATGGATTTCTTCAGTTGGCAGCAATACGTGGGTGTTGAGTTCTGATTCTGATCGAATGGGGTTTTCTTCTTTAATCCAAGTTGGGATGAAGTCCTTCACTTGGCAACAATTCGTGGATGTTGAGTTTTGAATCTGATCCTTAGCCTCCTTGCGCTTTAGAAATAGCAATTTCTTGGGGAGGAAAATGGATGAACTCGGGGCAATGGATTGTCATCTAGCCTTATTGTGTAAGAGGCTAGGGAATCTGCGAATAGAGGTGGATGCCTCGCCTCGGGAAAGAGTAATTTCAAAGGCGATACTAGATAAGTGTCAATGTACTGTGTTCGGTAAGTTGTATTCGGTAGGGGTGATAGGTTCCCGGTTCGGTCCGGTTCCAAGGTGGGACCGGGAGAACCGGTTCTCAATTTTGGGAACCGTGGACCGGACCGTTTGGTCCTAGGACCGGGAACCGGACCGGACCATCGGTTCGGTCCGGTCCGGTCCAACAAAATCGGCATTTTCCTTTTTCACTAAAGAAAAACTATGCTCCGGACCAATCAATCCAATTCGGTTCCTGGGCGTTCTAATAAAACTACTCACACATGTTTCCATACGCCATGTGCAAAATATTCACACTTCACTTGCGTGAATATTAATCACAGTTTATGTGTTTCACGCTTAATTTTAAGCATAAAAGTCATGAACAATTTGATTAAAGGTTGTGCTTAGTTTAGGTTTTATAGACAATCTCTCTTCTATGCTTTGAATATTTAGTCGATATCAGACTCTTTGAGGCTTGAAGTGCCTTGTTGTTTGCTAGTGAGGGGAGCAAGAGAGAGAGTTTGAGCACGAGGAACTCCTAGAGCCTTGTCTCACATCGAGTAGAAAATGAAACTAACAAGTAAGTTTTCTCTATAAATAAAGAGTAACAACAAAGCTTTGGTGGTCTCTTGGCCACATAGAAGATTGTCACCTCAATTGCAATTGTAATTGCAATAAGTTTCACATATAATATTCATATATTATATGTGTTTATATATTATATGTATATAAATTATATATATAAAAAAATTGGTCCGGTCGGTCCGGTTCCCACCTTGGAACCGAGAATCGGACCAACCGGCCGCCAGTTCCAAGATTAGGAACTAGGAACCGGACCGACGACCGTGGGAACCGCCCAAAACAGGCCGGTCCGGTCCGGTCCGGTCCGGTCCAGTCCGGTCCCGGTTCGGGCGGTTTTCGTTGCACACCTCTAGTATTCGGGAGGAAATATCAATTATCAGGCATTTCTTACCACTATGAAGCGAGCTTGGAAGGTAGATTCTGTGAGTTTTGCGCAGCGCGAAGCAAATATTTTGTCCTTTACCTTTGATTCTGAAATGGATAAAAAACGAGTGTTAGCAAATAGCCCATGGTCCTTTGCGAGTAATCTATTGATCCTTAAACCATGAGAGCCTAATAAACCTGCGCAATGTTACAGATTTACAAGCTGTGAATTCTGGGTTCAAGTTCATGGGTTACCTATCGAATGGTGCAGTGAGGAGGTTGTGTCACATATTGCTCAAATATTAGGTTGCGTAAAAGAAGCAAAAGTGGAAAAAAAAAAAAAGGTGTGGCATTTCAAAAGGTGAGAAGAGCAAGAGTAGAACTGAACTTGGATATACCTTTAAGGCATGGTACCTTATACAATTTGGGAGAGGAGAAAGTTTGGTTGGATTTTAAGTATAAGAGACTACCTAGATTATGCTATTCCTATGGAAGAGTTGGGCACTTTACAACAGGCTGTAAAGAAATCCCTTATGATGAGACTAAATTTGAAGACAGGAAGACAAATAGGTTTGGGCATTGGCTAAAAGCAAAGGCCAAGGAGAATAGTCCGTTTTGACA